>NC_134358.1:546443725-546751225 GCF_048569485.1 Anomaloglossus baeobatrachus | reverse complement strand
CATGGTGATGAGCTGTGTTGCTTTTACGCCAAAACATCTCGTCTGGCATTGTTCCCAAATAGTTCAATTTTGGTTTCATCAGACCAGAGCCCCTTCTTCCACATGTTTGGTGTGTCCCAGGTGGCTTGTGGCAAACTTTAAAGGACACTTTTTATGGATATCTTTGAGAAATGGCTTTCTTCTTGCCACTCTTCCATAAAGGCCAGATTTGTGCAGTGTACGACTGATTGTTGTCCTATGGACAGACTCTCCCACCTCAGCTGTAGATCTCTGCGGTTCATCCAGAGGGATCATGGGCCTCTTGGCTGCATCTCTGATCAGTCTTCTCCTTGTTTGAGATGAAAGTTTGGATGGACGGCCGGGTCTTGGTAGATTTGCAGTGGTATGATACTCCTTCCATTTCAATATAATCGCTTGCACAGAGCTTCTTGGGATGTTTAAAGTTTTGGAAATCTTTTTGTAACCAAATCCGGCTTTAAACGTCTCCACAACAGTATCACGGACCTGCCTGTTGTGTTCCTTGGTCTTCATGATGCTATTTGCGCTTTACACAGAACCCAGAGACTATCACAGAGCAGGGGCATTTATACGGAGACTTGATTACACACAGAGGCTTATATTTATCATCATCAGTCATTTAGAACACCATTGGATCATTCAGAGATCCTCAATCAACTTCTGGAGTGAGTTTGCTGCACTGAAAGTAAAGGGGATGAATAATATTGCACGCCACAATTTTCAGTTTTTTTTATAAAGGTTTGTTACATTTTGTTTAACTTCACAATTGTGTCCACTTGTTGTTGATTCTTCACCAGAACATTAACATTTTTATCTTTATGTTTGAAACCTGAAATGTGGGAAAAGATTGAAAAGTTCAAGGGGGGCCGAATACTTTTGCAAGGCACTGTAGCTCTCATTGAGCACTTTTATATATGAAAAGGCAGAAGTAGAGATTAACAGCTTCTGCCTTCTTCAGGGCTCCCCGGACTGTGCCAGATACCCTCAGCTCTTACAACATTGCAGGAGCTTTCACCTTGCACTGTAAATTCATGACGGTCCCGGGTTATAGCCCAGAACCAAGCGCCAAAACAATTATCGGCCTCAGCCATTACCAGATTAAGGTGGGAGGGTCAGGTCCGGGGCGTTTATTTAATTTAGGAGTCTGACCAGAGGGCTTATAGGTCCTATTTTTGATTCATATATGGTTACCTGGAGCGCTTCCTATATAAAAAGGTAAGACAACTATGGCCAAAAAACTCTGCACAAGGCTCTTTTCTGAAAAGTTGATGCGTCTGTAATAAAGATACCGGACACTACGGATGTGCGCCTATGGCCCTGCTGTCACACAAAACCCCAGCATAGGCTCCAATGCTTTAAAAGGTTTTTTGGTTTCATAAAACCCCCTTTCCTTGATGAAGTTTCCTTAAGTTTCTCACCCTCACAGGGTCCAGCGCTCAGTCTCCTCCTCTGCCTGCGCTAATGTGATAGTGACAGCGCTGCAGCTAATCAGTGATCTCAGCACCTAGGGGTGTTAACTCTATCAATGTGATGTCAGCCTTGCATACAATAGTCAGAAGGAGCTGCGTTGGACCAGGAGAGGATGAGTAAAGCACTAAAAAAAAATCAATACAGGGACAGCAGTTTTTGGATACCAGAAATCCCTTTAAGGGTACGCTAACACGAGCGTGAAAATCGGACGAGAGCAATGCGAGAAATTCTCGCATTACACTCGGACCAATGTTATTCTATGAGTGCGAGCTGTTGGTCAGCTTTTCTCGCATCCAGATTCTGGATGCGAGAAAAGCGGCAGCATGCTGCGCATTCATACGTAAAACGTCTCTGACTCGCCAAAACAAGTCTATGGGTGCGAGAAAAAAAACAGACGTCACACGGACGGCACACGGACCATCCTAGTGACATCCGTTTTTCTGAATACAATTCTATCATGTAGCATAGAACACTGTAAATGTTCATGTTATCGACTGTAAATGACTAATTGCTGAGAAAAAAACGGATTGCACACGGACAGCATACTGAGAGCACACTGAGAGCACACTGAGAGCACACTGAGAGCACACTGATGACAAGTGAGAAAAATTCGTTCGACTCTCGCAAACGAGAATGGGACCGTTTTTTAATACATTCGTGTGAGTCCAGCCTAATACTTGCCCCCATCTCATACGCCAGGTCTTTCTTTACAGACACCATCATTGCAGACTGGTTGCTACAAAAATGGCTTCAGTCTAATGAACTGTCAATTTTCAGTCCATGCTGCATCAATTAAGGCTGCAGAGTTTTTCCACCATACAACGCACAAGATAAAATCTGCAAAACATCCGCCCTGTGTGTCCTATGTGGATGTAGCAGAGCCGAGCTCTGATTGTGCCTACAAGTAAGAAGTGCATTTTGCTGTGGATTGCCAGTGAAAATAATTGTTTGGAGCCACCCTAAGGCACGGGTAACAGCTACCCCCCCCCCCCCCCCATAAGGAGGGTGCCAAGGTGTATACAGCCTCGTATATGTAACCGCAGCCTCACCGCTAACACCTGTCCTCTGACAACTGCACTAACACAAGTGACCAGAAGACACGCTGTGAACAGCTGCGGAGACAGTTGCCGCAAGGAGAGAAGCGGAGCCGAGCACACAAGGGACACTGGCCAGCAGCTGTGACGTCAATACACACAGAAAGGCAATCTGCAACATCTTTTCTTACAAGACTGTTGTGCTGCTCCTCAGTTATCCTTCCTGGACATGTACACATTTCCCTTGTGAATGGGGCACTTGGATACACAAGGTCTTGTACCGTCCAGTGTCTGAGGACGGAGCCCAACGATCAGGAGAACAGAACACTCATTTGTCAATGTATCCATTTCCAGGAAGAATAACAGAGGAACGGCTTCAGCACGTTACTTCAGGGGATATACAAGCAAATAATCACTACCACTGACATCCTCTGTAATAGCCACCAAATAATTACAGCAGATCAGGTCTCCAGAAGCTGCGGAACACTGCAGAACTACAAGTCCCAGCATGATGGGTGTAAACAAATGAATGAGAGTAGAACAGAAGGGAACAAAAACACAGAAATGCTGAAAACATAACGTGGTTCACACATGGATAGAGCCCAGAGGATGCTGCGCATAAGGTGACAGCGGTACATACAGAGGGGGCAGGTGACAGCGGTATATACAGAGGGGGCAGGTGACAGCGGTATATACAGAGGGGGGGCAGGTGACAGCGGTATATACAGAGGGGGGCAGGTGACAGCGGTATATACAGAGGGGGCAGGTGACAGCGGTATATACAGAGGGGGGCAGGTGACAGCGGTATATACAGAGGGGGGCAGGTGACAGCGGTATATACGGGGGGGCAGGTGACAGCGGTATATACAGAGGGGGGCAGGTGACAGCGGTATATACAGAGGGGGGCAGGTGACAGCGGTATATACAGAGGGGGCAGGTGACAGCGGTATATACAGAGGGGGGGCAGGTGACAGCGGTATATACAGAGGGGGGCAGGTGACAGCGGTATATACAGAGGGGGCAGGTGACAGCGGTATATACAGAGGGGGGCAGGTGACAGCGGTATATACAGAGGGGGGGCAGGTGACAGCGGTATATACAGAGGGGGGGCAGGTGACAGCGGTATATACAGAGGGGGGCAGGTGACAGCGGTATATACAGAGGGGGCAGGTGACAGCGGTATATACAGAGGGGGGGCAGGTGACAGCGGTATATACAGAGGGGGCAGGTGACAGCGGTATATACAGAGGGGCAGGTGACAGCGGTATATACAGAGGGGGGGCAGGTGACAGCGGTACATACAGAGGGGGCAGGTGACAGCGGTATATACAGAGGGGGCAGGTGACAGCGGTATATACAGAGGGGGGGCAGGTGACAGCGGTATATACAGAGGGGGGCAGGTGACAGCGGTATATACAGAGGGGGCAGGTGACAGCGGTATATACAGAGGGGGGCAGGTGACAGCGGTATATACAGAGGATGCTGCACATAAGGTGACAGCGGTATATACAGAGGGGGGCAGGTGACAGCGGTATATACAGAGGGGGCAGGTGACAGCGGTATATACAGAGGGGCAGGTGACAGCGGTATATACAGAGGGGGGGCAGGTGACAGCGGTATATACAGAGGATGCTGCACATAAGGTGACAGCAGTATATACAGAGGGGGGCAGGTGACAGCGGTATATACAGAGGGGGCAGGTGACAGCGGTATATACAGAGGGGGGGCAGGTGACAGCGGTATATACAGAGGGGGGGCAGGTGACAGCGGTATATACAGAGGATGCTGCACATAAGGTGACAGCAGTATATACAGGGGGGGGCAGGTGACAGCAGTATATACGGGGGGGCAGGTGACAGCGGTATATACAGAGGGGGGCAGGTGACAGCGGTATATACAGAGGGGGGCAGGTGACAGCGGTATATACAGAGGGGGCAGGTGACAGCGGTATATACAGAGGGGGGGCAGGTGACAGCGGTATATACAGAGGATGCTGCACATAAGGTGACAGCAGTATATACAGGGGGGGGCAGGTGACAGCAGTATATACGGGGGGGCAGGTGACAGCGGTATATACAGAGGGGGGCAGGTGACAGCGGTATATACAGAGGGGAGCAGGTGACAGCGGTATATACAGAGGGGGGCAGGTGACAGCGGTATATACAGAGGGGGGCAGGTGACAGCGGTATATACAGAGGGGGGCAGGTGACAGCGGTATATACAGAGGGGGGCAGGTGACAGCGGTATATACAGAGGGGGGCAGGTGACAGCGGTATATACAGAGGGGGGCAGGTGACAGCGGTATATACAGAGGGGGGCAGGTGACAGCGGTATATACAGGGGGGGCAGGTGACAGCGGTATATACAGGGGGGGGGCAGGTGACAGCGGTATATACAGAGGGGGGCAGGTGACAGCGGTATATACAGAGGGGGGCAGGTGACAGCGGTATATACAGGGGGGGCAGGTGACAGCAGTATATACAGAGGGGGGGCAGGTGACAGCGGTATATACAGAGGGGGGGCAGGTGACAGCGGTATATACAGGGGGGGCAGGTGACAGCAGTATATACAGGGGGGGGGCAGGTGACAGCGGTATATACAGAGGGGGGCAGGTGACAGCGGTATATACAGAGGGGGGCAGGTGACAGCGGTATATACAGAGGGGGGCAGGTGACAGCGGTATATACAGAGGGGGGCAGGTGACAGCGGTATATACAGAGGGGGGCAGGTGACAGCGGTATATACAGGTGACAGCAGTACATATACACATAGGTGGCAATAGTATATATACACTGGTGAGAGCAATATATACAGGGGGCGTATAGACAGATAACAGTGGTGAATATATAGGGGGTACACTACACACAGGTGACAGCACTACACGCAGATGGCAGGCAGCACGCATGTGTCAGGCAGGGGACAGCAGCCATGGAGGTGCCGGCCGCCGGCTCTTACCTTGGCTTTCCCGGCCTCCAGCTTCCTCTTCCTCTCCTGCTCTTCTCCGTCCATGCCGGCCCCTGCACACAGCAATGCGCAGTGTTACAAGCGGCCGCTGCTCTCTCCCATCTCCACGTAAACATTCGGCGCGCCGCAGTGACGTCACCCGCCCGCGCCCGGCCCCCTCCTCTAGGTACAGAGCTCCCTCCACTGAGTGCAGAGCCCCTGTCACCTGCACTGCCCCCAGCACACCGGGTCACGGCCGGGGCAGAGCTGCTGCTGCTGCTGCCGCACTCACTGCATGGTAGCGGCTGTCAGCCTGTGATGACTGATAACAGAGGGCACTTGGCTGCACTCAGCTGCTGAGAACACCTTAGGCCACCATCACACGTCCATTGCAAAATACACATATGTTGCACATTTCGTTTTGGCCATCCATGTGACCGTACTGGAAAAAGGGAAGGAAGGAAGGAAAAGGGAAGGAGGAAGGAAGGAAAAAGGGAAGGATGGTGAAGGAGGGAAAGAAGGAAAAAGGGAAGGAAGGTGAAGGAAGGAAGGAAAAGGGAAGGAAGGAAAAAGGGAAGGGAGGTGGAGGAGGGAAGGAAGGAAAAGGGAAGGAGGAGGGAAGGAAGGAAAATGGGAAGGAAGGAAAAAGGGAAGGAAGATGAAGGAGGGAAAGAAGGAAGGAAGGAAGAGGGAAGGAAGGAAAAAGGGAAGGATGGTGAAGGAGGGAAAGAAGGAAGGAAGGAAAAGGGAAGGAGGAGGGAAGGAAGGTGAAGGAGGGAAAGAAGGAAGGAAGGAAAAGGGAAGGAAGGAAAAGGGAAGGAAGGAAAAAGGGAAGGGAGGTGGAGGAGGGAAGGAAGGAAAAGGGAAGGAAGGAAAAAGGGAAGGAAGGAAAAAGGGAAGGAAGGTGAAGGAGGGAAAGAAGGAAGGAAGGAAGAGGGAAGGAAAAAGGGGAGGATGGTGAAGGAGGGAAAGAAGGAAGGAAAAGGGAAGGAGGAGGGAAGGAAGGTGAAGGAGGGAAAGAAGGAAGGAAGGTGAAGGAGGGAAAGAAGGAAGGAAAAGGGAAGGCGGAAGGAAGAAAAAGGGAAGGAAGGAAAAAGGGAAGGCTGGTGAAGGAAGGAAGGAAAAGGGAAGGAAGGGGAAGGAGAGAAGGAAGGAAAAGAGGAGGAGGGAAGGAAGGATAAAGGAAGGAAGGTGAAGGAGGGAAAGAAGGAAGGAAAAAGGGAAGGAGGAGGGAAGGAAGGAAAAAGGGGGAAGGAAGGACAGAAAAAGGGAAGGAAGAAGGAAAAAGAGAGTAAAGGGAAGGAAGGAGTTCAGTCACATCATGGACCAATAAAGGTTTGATTTTTCAGCTTTAATATTGGAGTGCTGACTTCCTTCTCTTTTTTTCCAGATAGATAAGAGATAGATAGACAGATGAGAGTTAGATAGATAGATGATATATATATATATATATATATATATATATATATATATATATATATATATATATATATATATATATATATATAAAGGGGAAAGAGACAGACGGAGCCCATTACTTGGCCACCTTAGTTAAATCTGTATGGAATATCTGTGGTGTTACATTTTTGTTAATACATTCTATTTTGTTAACAACAGTTATAAACCTGGGTGAAGCCGGGTAGTACAGCTAATATATATATATATATATATATATATATATATATATATATATATATATATAAATAATATTTTACAGCTATTAACCAAATAAATGAAAAAAGCAACCTGGAGTTCCCCCTATTTTTGTTACCCAGCACAGGTAAAGCAGACAGCTGAGGGTTGGTATTATCAGGCTGGGCAAGTCCATGGTTATTGGCCCCTTCGCAGCCTAAAAATATCAGCCCATAGGTGCCCCAGAAGAGGAACAATCATTTGATGTGCCAATTATTGTGCTTTGCCCCGCTCTTCCTGATTACCCTGGTGCGGTTGCAATCAGGTAATATTTTTTGGGGTTGATGTCAGCTAGCATCAAGCCCAGGGGTTAGTAATGGAGAGCGGTCTATCAGATACCTCCATTACTAACCCAGCAGTATTTCTGCTGATTAAAGGAATGCTGCAGCATCGCTCTGATTAGGAGAAGCGATCGGAGTATTCAGTCATAAAGTTCCCTAGGGGGACTAGTAAAATAAATAAAAAATGTAAAAAAAAATGTTTTAAAAAAATGTTAAAAAATAAAAAACCTAAAAGTTCAAATCACCCCCCTTTTTCCCCATTGAAAATAAAGCAATTAAAATATACAGATATTTGGTATCGCCACATTCATTAATTCCCGATCTATCAAAATATAAAATCAATTGACTTGATCTGTGGTGAGAAAAAAATTCTAAACGCCAAAATTACAGTTTTCGGTCGCCGCAACATTGCATTAAAATGCAATAAATGGAAAATGAGAACGTTACGGTTCTCGGAAAATGGCGCCAAAAGTGAAATTCTTTTTCTAGACACTTTTTTTGGACAAATTGTCCAATGTTTTTTATTGATATTATTTTGTGATATATACGATGTTTTGATTGCTTAATATTAGAATTATTTCTGTTGGTGGCCAAAAAAACTGCAGTCATGGCTTTTTGATTTTTTTCTCATTATACTGTTTACCGATCAGATTAATGAATTTTATATTTTGATAGATCGGAATTTTACAAATGCAAAGATATCAAATATTTGTTGTTTTTTTATTTCCTAATTTATTCTGTGGGTATAAAGGGGGTGATTTGAACTTTTATATTTTTTTTAAGTCACGTTTTCCACAATTTAAGTGTCCTTATGGGACTTGAACCTGCAATAGTCTGATCACTTGTTCTATGTACAGCGATGCCACAGCATTCTTTATCGTCCTAGTTTCACATCCATGTGTTACTATAGAAAAGACCAGACTATGTACGAGATGAGACCAGACTATGTACGAGATGAGACCAGACTATGCACGAGCCAAGACCAGACTATGTACGAGCCAAGACCAGACTATATACGAGCCGTGTCTTCGTCACCAGTGAAATGTTCCTCGATTTGAAGACCTTGCCTAGTGACTTAATTGTTGATTTGCCCATAACTATTCTCCTATTGACCTCTGGTGTTGTTGCTGCATTTTGAGTGATCATTGATCCCAGTAGGTTGAAGTCCTTTACAACTTCCAAGTTCGTCACTGTCAATCTCAAATGTGTCCTAGTCATACCTGGCAGTAGTCAATACCTTCGTCTTAATATCAATATCTTAACCTCTTAATCACCGCCAATATGCCTTTTTACTGACCTAAGGAATATCACCCCTTCAAAGGATCAAAATGCAGCAGGTGTTGGCTGCACACAATAACTGACATCATGCTGCATTGCATGATTAGTGTTAGGGCTCGTTTAGACCTCAATTTTTTTAGTTATGAGAGTTATGAGAAAAACAGTCGATTTTTGGGGGTCAGAGTTTCATCCAAGTTTAGTCTCAGTGTCATCAGTCTTGTGGAAAAAAATCTCAGTTCTTTTCCTATCTAACAGTCCATGAAAAACGCATCCGAGTGCGTTACGATTTTTTCACGGACCCACAAACTTGCATTGCTTATTTTGATCTGAAGATCCAGACAAAATCGACAAAATCGGACATGTATCCATGATTTTGCACGGATCACTTGATCTCAGGAAAAATATTGTACAAGTGATATTCGTAAACAATGAAACAAACAGATTTCACTCGTATGTGAAACAATGAGGTCTGAACGAGCACTTAGAATATATTGTGGCCGTATAAACCCCTAAATGCTGCTGTCAGAAGTGACAGCGGCCCCCACATTATTAACAGAGGCGGGAGGGCTCCCTCCTAAACCCATCGATCACCCGAGGACAAATGGCCGCTGCGTCTGACAACTATTGTGAACTGTTAGGAACTTAGCAACATTTTAGTGGGGAAAAATACTGTAATTTTTCATTCCATTAATTCCATTTTTGCATTAATTCCTTTGAAGCACCATTTAGAATAATTTAGGGGATGCTAGTTTTGTTTTTTTCTATTTTAATTGTCTCTTTTGTGGAGTTTTCCTAATTCATAGACCCACCAAATTCACTTCAAAACTGAACTGGTCCCTAAAAAAAAATAAAAAATAATAATAATAATAATAATAGAAAATTATGAAAAATAAAAGTTGCTGCTGAAACGTTAAGTCTTCTAATATCCTCACAAAATAAAAGTACCGCATATCTATTAAAAACCGATCCGGGCGTAAAGTAGACATATTGGATCCCCTAGGCTGAGAGCCAGGTTAGGAGCCCCAGTCCTCTGTTATCCCCTCACATCCCATGACAGTAGGACAGGACGGGTCCTCTAGAGAGAGACATTGCTACTTAAAAATGGCCAGGAGTGGAACGATCTTTTTGGCAATGGCTAAACCAAGTAAATAATAAGGCCTTGATTTTTTTTTTATTTTTTGGAATAGCTGTAATAACTAACTCCTGGAGGAGGTTCACATACTTTTGGTCACGTAACAGAGTAAGAAAGAGCTTTTATATGGGTTTCTCCCTGTATCATATTGAAATACTGTCTATTGGAGGAAGTCTATTGAGGGCCCCAGCATTCAGATCACTCACAATCTGCCTACGATTTACAACGATAGGTTTAAATGTTGGAAATAAATATATTACGTCTAAAAACACTAATTTGCTTCATAAAAAGAGCAAAAAAACCTAAGGGTGTATTCACACCACCATATCCTATACTTTCTGTTATGGGACTCCTGACCCAAAGCATTGGTGTCTTATAAGCATCCATAGGGGTAGGAAACCATGGCACATCCAACAAGTATCCCAAAGTGCTTTATTCAAATCGGACAGTGCATTAAAGCAGCGGGCGAAGAGCCGGGTGCAAGTTTCCTGGGGCCGACGGCCGTTTTGTACCTCTTGGTACTTCGATGGTGGGCCCGTCGAAGTACCAAGAGGTACGAAACGGCCGTAGTCCCCAGGAGACCTGCAGCCGGCTCTTCACCCGCTGTTTTAATGCACTGTACGATTTGAATAAAGAATTTTGGGATATTTGTTGGATGTGCTGTGGTTTCCTACCCCTATGGATTTTTGCAAGTTCATCTTTACTTTTTACACGTGCACCCGAGACCCACACAGGGTAAGGACACAACGAGCTCACTCCTCCCTGGCACCGGAAGAGGGCACGGCAAGGTAGTGCAGAACCGTTTCTGATAGTTGATTTATTGGTCTCTTATAAGTATAGATCATCTCAGGTCAAGAGATCATCGGTCAGGCCGGAAATTGTAGTCGTACCATGGACTGAAATATGAACGCACCCTAAGGCCCCTTTCACACATCAGTTTTTTCCCAGCGGTCACAATCCGTTTTCTCGACGGATCCGTCGCAGATTGTGGCTAAACTGCTGCGACAGATCCGTTTTTCAACGGCTCCGACTAGCTGGGGGCTAAATAATACTTGGAGCATGCTCAGTTAATAAAAAAAAACAACAGAATCTGTTGCCGTATTTCGGTCATTTGACGGATACGACGCATCATGCGCCCATAGGCTTCCATTCTACCGAACAACAGATGGCGACAGATCTGTCGCTGTGTTTTTTCGGCGTGTACAAAAAACGTTACTGTGACCGTCATCTCCGTCCGACAGACAAACATTTTTCGATGGATCCGTCGAAATCGTGAGGCCATCCGTCGCAATTCGTCGCCAATACAAGTCGATGAGAAAAAAAATGGATCCAGCTGCATCAGTCACTGGATCCGTTTTTTTTTCAAAATTCGACGGATTGTGACTGATGGCAAAAAACTGATGTGTGAAAGGGGCCTAAGGCCGGTCTATATACGGACTGCAATGCCCGGTCCAACTACCCAAACTTACAGCCTCAAGTGTCTATGAAATTCGCTCGTGTGAACCTGTCCAAATGACTGACTTGTCCAAGAACTTATCAGAGTGATTGTGATCATTGGGTGAAGTTATCAGAAGGAGGAAAGACAAGCAGAAAAACAATGGTAACTGTGTAGTATCCTGATATCTTCTCCACATACCAGAACTGTCCTGGGGGGAGAAATGCCAGAGACAAGTGTCAAGAACTGGAAGAACTGGTCTCTCGCGAGCTTCTGCATACAAAGATCTTGGCAAGTCCTGTGGTCTATAAGTCAACAATCACTGCAATGGGAAAATAACCAGTATAGTGCTTTAAGCTTGTCACCAGGTTGAATCTGAGAGCAGCATAACGTAGGGGCAGAGATTCTGATTCCAGCGATGTCTCACTTACTGGGCTGCTTAGTGCAGTTTTGATAAAATAATTGTTTAATCAGCAGCAGATTATCATTACAGGACTACTTGGAGTGCTGCAAGTAGTCCAGCATATTCATGAGCTCTGTATCTACAGCAGAGAAAACATTGATTTTATCAATATGAAAGCAAACAGCTCAGTAAGTGACATATCGCTGGAATCAGGGTCTCTGTCTCTACATTATGCTGCTCTCAGATGGCGGAGCAAAAACCTGGTGACAGGTTCCCTTTCAGGAGGACTTGTCACCATGTAAAAAGTGTACCATTTTTGGTCTTATTTTATGACTGCTACTCCCCTGAATATGCCATTATTTTTTTCTTTAATCTGCCACACGGTTTCAGAGATATCAGCCTTTTTATTTAGTGCTAATTTGGGGGCGGTGCTTGCAGGATCCTCAGGGGCGTGTCTTTAGGCTGCTCTGAATAATTACCCAATGAGCAACGCTCCCTTTTAACCAACAAAAAAAAAATTAACACTGAATAAAAAGGCTTATATCTCCTGAACCATACAGCGGATTAGTAAAAAAAAAGAAAAAAAAAAAAAAGGGGGGAGCAGAAGGAATGATCAGAGCACATGGAAAAATGTTGAGTCAGATTTCCATAGAAATAAAGAGTTTTTCCAAGTGATTTTTTTAGCTGTTTTTTTTTAAGAAGGATTTAAGAGCAGATCCACTAAGAAAAATAAAAAACTCCATGTGAACGCAGTCTAACACCCGAGCGGCCTCCTTAATTATTCCAAATTTTTAACGTAGCTTTAATTTTCCTATTCTAAATATCCACCAAGATAAATCTTTGTGAAGGCCGGAGTGTGTCCGTAGACGTGTAAACAGCCGCCACATCGCATGAGGTTTTCATATTTATGAGATAGGAATCGTCTCCGCTCTCCCGGCTGTAAATTACCACTTCAGGAAAACCATTGTTGTGTTGGGAGCATGTGAAGAGCGGCCGCATCGGAGGGAAGGAGACAGGACTGAATACATGAATATGAAGTATGGATTCTTCCCACCGCTCACCTCTTGTCTTTTCAACATGGAAGTCAATGGCCGCACCTACAAGGTGGCCTACGTCAGATGAATACGTCAGCCTCCTCTCAATCTTTGTCTCCAATTTAGGGTGCAATCACATAGCATTTTTGGGGTTAATGTAGGGTAAAGGGTCATATGTTGACCTCTTTCATACATATATATATTTCTACACTGCTCACAAAAAGTTCTGGATATCTGGCTTTTGTGTGAATTTCAGAATGATCCTATATGGCCTCTAACCTTTTCAGGTGACCTTAACATGACCTTCTCTAATCTTTTGGATGCTCACGTCCAATGACGAGAAGCTTTATGGCCAAATTCACATCAGTTGTTTGATCCATGAATCGCCCAATAAATTTTGGAGTTCAATTAGATTTGGTATTAAATCGTCCTCCTCATCATGAGACCAAGACAAACCCTTAAAAATTGATCAGCAGTACCGTGCCATTGTGAGGCTTCAAGCAGAATGTTCTCAGACGGAAGTGGTCACTGTCATGGTTCTAATCCGCGGTGCTCTGCTTTCCAGCAGAGCCGGTGTTCCGTTTTATATCTTCGCCAGTGGACGGGTGGTTCCCCTCTTTAGCTCATGCGCTGGTGTTGAGAGGGGACTCTCTCCAGGAACCTTGTTCTGGGCGATTGATCTGCTTCATTAGGGAGCAACCTCACTCAGAATGCCGCCATTCATAGTACTTACCTGGGTGTGCTTTGATCTTGTCCTCCTACCCCAGACCAGTTGTTACCGCTCTCCTCCCGTGTCCCTGACTCTGATATTGTTCCCTGGCTCCTGACCTCTGGCTTGTACCCTGACCTCAGCTCCTCTTTTCCTCAGTGTACGTTATGTGACTTCCTGGCTTCTGACCTCCGGCTTGTACCCTGACCTCAGCTCCACTTCTCCCCAGTGTACCTTACGTGACATCCTGGCTTCTGACCTCTGGCTTGTGGTCTGACCTCGGCTTTGCTTCATCCCTGTGTTCCATACGTGACCTCCTGACTCCTGACCTCTGGTTTGTTTGACTTCCCCATCATTAGTTGCATCTGGCGACACCTAGTGATAGTTTGTCACAGCCAATAAGCTTAGAATGTCACAGAGTGTCATCAGCAGGTTCTACAGAGATACAAAGAGACTGAAAGTCACAGAAAGGCAGAAAAGTGGACGTCCTTTGGCCACATCCTACACTGATGACCACTTCATTATGAACAATGCCCTTCAGAACCGGATGATGAATGCCACCCAACTCCAGGCACATTTAAGAGAGGTGAGAGGCTATACTGTCTAAACCTCCGGATTATCCCTTATGGTGGAGATGCCGGAGTCTGTTGCATTACTATTCTCCTGACCAGAACTAAACTGTTCCCCCCCCAAGCTCAACCTCCCTCGGGGTCCCCACTGCTCCCCTTCCTGAGAATTTTAAAGCACAATCACCTCCATAAGTCATATAAAAAAACCTGTGAACATACCGCAGCATTTCAGCATCGGAACAATATGAAAATTCTACAGCATGTAAACTTTTCCAAATGCTAAATCCTGCCCGCAGCATGTGGATGAGATTCGCATGGTATCGTGATCCTCTGACGATTTTATTTGCAAAAATCTGCAACAAATGCGTCAAGTGTGCACTCGTCCTACCGGTGTGAAAAGGCAGATGATATGGTGTTAATTCCGTTCTGTGGTGCAGCGCTGTGTTATCTGCCTGACATGTCACCATGTCCTCCTCCGCCATTATACTGCTCCGTGACAGGATAACGAGATATTTTTACTTTCAGGCACAATGTATATGTATATGAGAGCTGTCACCGGAGCGATAATGAAACCCTCCCGAACCGTCATGCCAGGTGGTGTTTGGCGGTATAATGCCGTCTATGCTCACACATATATAGAGGAACTTCTACAACTATGGTGATTATTTCTTAAGGACCTCTAGTTGGCGACACATTGAGAAGCTTCTAAGCCCCTACGAAATGATTCGTTAGTTTTTTTTTTGCCGATTGTCCACAAGACCAAGATAAGTCTGCTCTGGGGATCAAAATTGCCCATTTAAATCAACGGTTCCATGAAATTGAGTGTGTTATCTGTGTGCTTTCCATTTTTTACCACGTAGGGGCTACATTCACACAGTCGTCAAAAATGGACGTGTCGGACTATGCCGACATGGACTCTGACAGTGGCTAGCATGGGTTAAGTTTCTTAAAATTCAGCCAGACATGATGATAGTTTGTTTATAAACGGGGGATAAGCCGCTCATTGTTTCTACAAGACTCTTAAGGTACTGTCACACTTTATCGACGCTCCAGCGATCCCACCAGTGATCTGACCTGATCGCTGGTGCGTCGCTACATGGTCGCTGGTGAGCTGTCAATCAGGCAGATCTCACCAGTGACCAGCCTCCAACCACGCGTGGAAGCGATGCTGCGCTTGGTAACTAAGGTAAATATCGGGTAACCAAGCGTTTGGTTACCAATATTTACCTTGGTTACCAGCGCACACCGCTTAGCGCTGGCTCCCTGCACTCCTAGCCAGAGTACACATCAGGTTAATAAAGCAAACTGCTTTGCTTATTTACCCGATGCGTACTCCGGCTACGTGTGCAGGGAGCAGGGAGCCAGCACTGGCAGCGTGAGAGCGGCGGACGCTAGTAACCAAGGTAAATATCGGGTAACCAAGCAAATGGCTTCTCTTGGTTACCTGATATTTACCTTAGTTACAGCTTACCGCAGGCTGCCAGAAGCCAGCTACCTGCACATTCAGATCGTTGCTCTCTCGCTGTCAAACACAGCGATGTGTGCTTCACAGCGGGGGAGCAACGTCCAAAAAATGAACCAGCACTGTGTGTAACGAGCAGCGATCTCGCAGCAGGGGCCAGATCGCTGCTCAGTGTCACACACAGAGAGATCGCCAATGAGGTCACTGGTGCGTCACAAAAAACGTGACTCAGCAGCGATCTCGCTAGCGATCTCGCTATGTGAGAAGTACCCTTTTACACACTGAGACTTTCTAGCGATCCCACCAGCGATCCCAACCTGTCCGGGATGGCTACAAAGTCTCTGGTGAGTCGCTGGTGAGCTGTCAAACAGGCATACCTAGAAAACGACGCAACAGCGACACGGACCTGCAGAACGACCTAGCTAGTCATTGGGGACGTTGTAAAGCAGCTTTTTGAAAGGGAAGTCGCTAACGAAGTTGCTGTAAAGGCCCCTTTACACACTGAGACTTTCTAGCGATCATGCTGCACAGCGGGAAACAAAGGACCAAAGAATGGTCCTGAGAGATGTGTAGTGATCAGCAACCTCACAGCAGGGGCCAGGACGCTGATGTGTTTCACACACTGCAATGTCGCTGGGGAGGTCGCTATTACGTCACAAAACCGGTGACGTTACAGCGATGTCGTTTGCAATGTTGCAGTGTGTAAAGGGGCCTTAAAGTTCTTGTTGACTCATGTAAATTTCTTGGCCAGTGAAGGTCAGATACCCAGACAAATCAATTATGCAAAAGTCCCATTGTATTACTATGTGTATTGCTAGATGTCATGTAACTCAAGGCCCCGTCACACTAAGCAACCTCGCTAGCAACATCGCTGCTAACGAACAACTTTTGTGACGTTGCTAGCGATGTTGCTGTGTGTGACATTCAGCAACAACCTGGCCCCTGCTGTGAGGTCGTTGGTTGTTGCTGAATTTCCTGGGCCATTTTTTAGTTGTTGCTGTCCCGCTGTGAAGCACAGATCGCTGTGTGTGACAGCGAGACAGCAACAACTTAGGCTATGTGCGCACGTTGCGTAAATTCATGCAGTTACGCTGCGCTTTGCAGCGCAGCGTAACTGCATGCGTCCTGCGTCCCCTGCACAGTCTATAGAGATTGTGCAGGGGCCGTGCGCACGTGGCGTTTAAGAGCGCAGCGCTTCGGCTACTGCCGAAGCGCTGCGCAAAAAGAAGTGACATGTCACTTCTTTCCTGCGCTTTGCCGGCAGCTCCTGCTCTGTCTATGGCAGGAGCTGCAGGCAGAGCGCATGGAATCGGCTTTTTTTTTTTTCACTACGGACATTTCTGCAGCGATTTAAAGAGCACATGTGCTCTTCAGATCGCTGCAGAAATTTCTGCAGTGAAGTACGCAACGTGCGCACATAGCCTAAATGTGCAGGCAGCAGGAGCCGGCTTCTGCGGAGGCTGGTAACCACAGTAAACATCGGGTAACCAAGAAGCCCTGTCCTTGGTTACCCGATATTTACCTTTGATACCAGCCTCCGCCGCTCTCACTGTCAGTGCCGGCTCCTGCTCTGTGCACATGTAGCTGCAGCACACATCGGGTTAATTAACCCGATGTGTGCTGTAACTAGGAGAGCAAGGAGCCAGCGCTCAGTGTGCGCTGCTCCCTGCTCTCTGCACGTGTAGCTCCGTGCGGTGGTAACCAAGGTAAATATCGGGTTGGTTACCCGATATTTACCTTAGTTACCAAGCGCAGCATCTTCCACGCGGCGCTGGGGGCTGGTCACTGGTTGCTGGTGAGCTCACCAGCAACTCGTGTAGCGACGCTCCAGCGATCCCTGCCAGGTCAGGTTGCTGGTGGGATCGCTGGAGCGTCGCAGTGTGACATCTCACCAGCAACCTCCTAGCAACTTACCAGCGATCCCTATCATTGTTGGGATCGCTGGTAAGTTGCTTAGTGTGACTGGACCTTTAGCTGTCTCTCCCTCGTCTCTGCCAGAGACCATTATTACTAGGGATATTTTGTATACGGCTTGAAATCTAGCCAATAAGAGCCCAGTCTTATCCACCAATTGTGAAGGCCCCAATGGTCTGAATGGAGAGCTCAGGGGTATAAGCAGGAGGTCTGTCCATTGCCCGGATAGACTCTTGCTACATGATACCAACCTAGGACCTGCGTATCTGATTGGTAAGCCATAACCTAACCTGGATTATAATACTACATGGACTTCAGCATCGAATGCAAGGATTCGGCTGAGATATCAAGGACTACCTAAGGAAGGAATCCAGCTTGGCACAATCCAGTCACCTGACTACAGGCTTTGCGGTCCTCAGCCAGCTTCCTAAATCTGGGGTTATTCCATTCCCGGTGGGTACCCCCCGAAAGCGGGGAGCTGCTGGTTTGGAGTAAGTAGCCCTGGAAGCTCTGAGGCACGGACTAATCCCTAGTGAGCCAGCGGAAGGGTGAGACTCTGTTGCCAGTTACATTTGTGTGTTTTGCTGGTTATGTGCCATTAATTGTTTAGGGATCCAATAAAGTCTTAATATTGTGGTTCCCTCACCCTGTGTTGTCTGAGTAGTGTTCCACCCACGGTTAAGGAGGTCGGGCGTTCGGTTGGGATGTGCCCTGGGCCATGCTGTCTTTGTAAAGGCGGCCGGGCCAGCGGACGAGAGCACCCACTGATCCCCGTGTCTCCACATGGACGTTTTGCATCCGTCTTTTTTCCGGATCTGTTTTTAAAAAACGGATGTGTGAATGGTACTATTAATCCTATGGGTCAGTGAGCCATAGAGAAATGTGTGAATGCGCCATCAGGCCATGATTCCATGTGCACCGATTTTTTTTTTTTTCCTGTGTGTTTTTTCTGCAGATGTCCACACAAAATTATGCAATAGCTAAAAATTATAATTCTTCATGTTTTTGCAGCACTTTTTCTAATGTGTTTTTCCGTGTTTTTTTTACAGTTTGTAATGCAGGTTTGATGCGGTATTTTAATACAGAAACGCTAGGATTCTGCTCTTAAAAACAATTATCATTATTATTTTTTTACCTTTTTTTTTCAGGCTTCCTATAAAAGCCTATCAGAAAAAAATGCATCATTCTGAGTTTGTGAACATGTTCTAAATATATTACCGACATTTCAGCCCCGTCTTGTTTTTTAGATATTTTAGGGTCCGATACACTGGACTGTATATGATAGTACCTATAATCAGCCCGACCTGAAGAAATTAAAGGGTATTCCCAACTGTATAAAGACGGCATATCACTATATCACTCTGTGATCAGAATTGGGCCGACGGTCTGACCTCACGGCCACCGCTGATGGTGACCTCTCAAACCTGCTGATCCAGACCCCATGACCCCCACAGATCCCGACCTCTCGACCTCCACTGATCCAGACCTCATGACCACACTGATGATCCAGACCTCATGACCACACTGATGATCCAGACCTCATGACCACACTGATGATCCAGACCTCATGACCACTGATGATCTAGACCTCATGACCTCTGCTGATTCTGACTTCACAAACCCCCTGATCCAGACCCCATGACCACCGCTGATCCTGACCTCATGACACCCACTGATAATGACCCCACAACCACCGCTGATCCTGACCTCACACCCACCGCTGATCTTGATCTCATGACTACCGCTGATCATGACCTCACGATCTCCACTGATCTTGTTCTTAAGACTCCTGCTGATCCTCACCTCTCGACCACTGCTGAGCCTGACCTCACAACCACTACTGATCCTGACCACGTGACCTCCGCTGATCTTGTTCTTAAGACTTCTGCTGATCCTCACCTCTTGACCACTGCTGAGCCTGACCTCACAACCACTACTGTCATCACGACCACCGTTGATCCTCACCTCACATTCCCCGCTGATCCTGACCTCACAACCCTCACTGATCCTGTCATCATGACCAATGCTGATCCTAACCTCATGACCTCCGCTGATCCTGACATCATGACCACCGTTGATCCAGACCCTACGACTACTGCTGATCCTGTCCTCAAGACTTCTGCTGATCGCGACCTCACAACCACCACTGATCCAAAAACATATAGTGGATGCTACTCTGGTTTAGCTCCACCTGAAGATACAGCAGTGACACCATATAGCCATACTATAACGTAATTAGTAGAAGACGATAACCTGGCTTATTATTACTAATTAGGTTTCTCATCACAATTGAGTTGGAACAGTAACGAGAAACATAATGACTGATAGCTGGCAGATTGTGTGCGGCATACATTACTGTCTGCGCCCGGGTTTTGCTGAATCCTTATGTCTTTGTATCATATGAGTGGTATAAACATGCGGAGATTTACATGGAAGACAGAAATAGAGAATATACTGGAAGACGGCGACACAAGGGCGAACATAAAGACAGACGTGAACCAGAGAGTGCGCAAACAAAAATAATGCATATATGTGTGTGGGTATAATCAGATAAATGGATAGATAGAAACATAAAAGGTTAGAATAAATAAAGATTGACAGATATCACAGATAGATATAATCTAAAAATGGCGGCACTCAATAAAAAATAGAGAGGCCTTTAGGAATCCATATCCATCTTTTTAGTTCCTCCTAGAACCTTTTTTCAAGATAGACAAACAGATATTAGGCCGGGGTAGGACACTGAGGAGTATATGGAGAATAAAATGTCTCCATCTTCTCCGTTCTGTGAGCCAAGGAAATCAGACTGCACTCAGATGTCATCAGAGTGCAGTCTGATATTTTCCTCGCACCCATAGACTTGAATGGGTTAGCCTCATTGAGAAGTGGCAGCACACTACGATTTTTTAACTGACAGGTAAATACTGTAACAGAATCCAGCTAAACAGCAGCAATGCCGAAATGGGGGCAAAACTCCACCAAGGAAACTGGCAAAGCTTCCTATCAAAGGTTTAAAAATCCCAAAACAAAACAGCAAAAAGACAGATAAATAGATATGAGACATCTGTTGCGGCTCCCCTCGCTATGATTCAGTGAAAAAACTGACTTATCGGCTCATAGAGATTCAACATCTATGGGATAGTAAAAGTCAATTTTTGCACTGAATGACAGTGTGGGAAGCTGACTTTTTATGTGGATTATTATTTTGTAGTTTTTTGGTTCCTGCATCCAAGTCAGAGACAGACTGATGCCTCTTTAATTTATTGAATGGAAGAATGGGTGGTGGTATGGATGGAGGAGTGGATGGATGGGTGGATTGATAGGTAGATGGATGGGTGGGTGAATGGATGATTGGATGGATGTGTGGATTGATAGGTGGATGGATGGATAGATGGATGGATGACTGGATAGGTGGATTTGTGGATGGATGGGTGAATGGATGGATGAGTTGATAGATAGGTGGGTGCATTGATAGGTGGATGGATGGGTGGGTGAATGGAAAATTGAATGGATGGATGCATGAGTGGATAAATGGATAGATGGATGGATTGGTGATTGGATGGATAGGTGGATGGATGGATAGGTGGATGGATGGATGAGTGGATGGATGGGTGAATGAATGGATGGGTGATTGGATAGATAGGTGAATGGACGGATGGATGGGTTGGTTGGATTATGGATGGATGGTTGGATGGGTGGGTGAATGAGTTGATAGATGGGTGGGTGCATTGATAGGTGGATGGATGGGTGAGTGAATGGATGATTGAATGGATGGACGAGTGGATGGATAGATGGATGGATGGGTGAATGAATGGATGGATGGATGGGTGAATGAATGGATGGATGGATGGATGGGTGAATGAATGGATGGATGGATGGGTGAATGAATGGATGGATGGGTGAATGGATGGATGGGTGAATGGCTGGATGGGTGATTGGATGGGTGGATGGGTGAATGGATGAGTGGATGAATGGATAGATGGATGGATAGCTGATTGGATGGATAGGTGAATGGATGGATGGGTGAATGGATGGATGGGTGAATGGATGGATGGATGGGTGAATGGATGGGTGAATGGATGGATGGGTGAATGGATGGATGGGTGAATGGATGGGTGATTGGATGGATGGGTGTATTATTATTATTATTTATTATTATAGTGCCATTTACTCCATGACGCTTTACATGTGAAAAGGGGTATATATAGACAAGTACAATAATCATCAATACAATGAACATGCTGGTACAGGAGGAGGAGAGAGGACCCTGCCCACGAAGGATCACAGTCTACAAGATGGATGAGTGAATGACTGGGTGACTGGATAGATACCAAATTTTCAATACATGTAAGTTTGTTGTCATCAACGTTTATAGCTTGGAGTGGTGGCCGCTCTGTACTTCGGTTACGCCATAGACCAGTGTTCCCCGACCATTCTAGCCACATTCAGCTCTGAGACATGGTCACGAGCCACATTCACTGCCCTGTCCCCCTGCAGTAGTGACTCAGGAACCTGATCTAAACACAGCCTAAACGAAAACCCACAAAAAGCACGCCATGATCTTGTCCTTTTGCACCATGCATACGTACACTATTGCATCCATCTTCAATCATCCCGCTAAGTGATAGCACGGTATCATTCTATCTCCAGCTGCCATATTTATCCCCCACCCAGTATATGCACATCCAGATCTGCTGTTCTTTGCAGAGCTACTCAGAAAGTCGCCATCTTCAGTTCTGCTCTTCACTGCTGTTTGCTGGACTTGGATCTAGTGCAAAGGCAACAAGCTGGCAGATGTCCACGAGCCACAGATTGAGGGCCCTGCTATAGACAATGAGTGAGTGTGACTACTGGCCCGTCCTAATGTGGCATTTTACAGCCCCGGTCTTGGGAGACATGGGGGTCCAGCCTTTAGCCCAAATGATCAGCCAGTTATCACTGATCCTTTTGTGCTAGGTTTTGAATTACGATCCATGGTATCTTTCATGTCAAAGAGCAGAAAAAACCCTGAATTTATCGTGTGACCCTGACTGACGTCTGGAGCATTGGGCATCCTCGGGGCCTTGCTACTTGCAGCTCGTACGGTTGTATCTCCGCTTCTTACCTTTGTTGCTCCGCTTCCTTTGTCTCCCGTACACGGGCGTGGAGCACCGTATGGTCTGGCAGATTTTAAGCTCTACGCATCTCGTCTTGGACATAGTATGAGGCTGATACAGCAACACAGTAATAATAGCGGTGGAGGGTGAAGCCGAGCGCAGCCAGGTGATGTTTTCTCCAAGAAGGATGCGCGGATCTGGTGCTCGGTAGAAAGTTGGGCGCGATGAATAATTTATCCTGATGGGGTAGAATGTCAGACGTTGTAATATAAGAACACCCTCATCTAATATAGAGGAACTCCAGTGGCCGGCGGTAGGTAAAGATGATGCAGATACAATATGTAAAGAAGGAAGATCTGATGGTTATTCCAAAATTGTGGAAGTCCAAAGGAGCCCCACCTTGACGGATTGGGTAGGGGAGATGGTCAGCCTTCATAGGATGGAGGACCTCACTGCGGAAAGGAACGGAACGGGTGATAAATTTGCTCGGATTTGGGGACCCTGGATTATGTATCTAGACTCCACAGAGTTCCGGGAAGTACTTGAAGGGGTGTGAGTGGGAGAGGAGACTTTATTCCCCTCCCCCCCCTTTTTTTTTTTCTTCCCTTCCTCATCCTCTTTCCCTTTTCTTTATCTATTTTCAATTCTTCAATCAGACTCTTTTTTTTTTTTTTTTTTCCTTCTCTATTCTATTTTAATTCAATTTAGTTTACCTTGGGAACTACTGAAAGTTGCTAACATCTGGGTTCTTTTTTTGTTTTTATCTTTTTATTTGTATTCAAGGTTTTTTTAGTTACCTTGGGAATTACCGAAACGGTAGAGGATAAGTTGTTAACTTCTGGTATTTTATCCATATTCAAGGTTTTTTTTAGTTACCTTGGGAATTACTGAAATGGTAGAGGATAAGTTGCTAATTAAGCACAATTATACAGAATGTTTCTCCTGTAATAATTTTATTGTTTTTTTTTGTTTTTCTTTCTTTTCTGTACTCCTTGGAAAAATGTATATGCATATTGTATCTGAAATCCCTTTGTACGATATTGCACTGACCGATCTTAGATACACAGTACCTTGCAAAAGTATTCACTCCCCTTGGAATTTTTCATGTTTTGCTACATCACATCCTGAAATATTAAATGTTGTTCTTTTATTTAGGGTTTGCATCAGTTCATGTAAAGAAGATGCCTACAACTGAGAATTTTTGGGTTTCATTTTATTGTGAAGCAAACCACAAATAAAACAAAATAACTGAAAGCTTCAGTGTGCAAAACTATTCACCCCCCCTAAAGTCAGTACTTTGTAGAGCCTCCTTTTCTAGCAATTACAGCTGTAAGACGCTTTGGATAAGTCTCTACGAGATTTCCATGTCTTGTCACTGTGATTTTTGCCCATTCCTCTAGACAAAACTGCTCCAGCTCCTTCAAGTTAGATGGTTTCCTATGGTGAACAGCGATCTTCAAGTCTGACCACAGATTCTCCATTGGATTAAGGTCTAGGCTGTGACTCGGCCGCTCCAGTATGTTTCCCCTTACACCCCTCGAGTGTTGCTTTAGCAGTAGCTTTGGGTCATTGTCTTGTTGGAAGGTGAATCTTCATCCCAGTCTTAAAATAGTGAAAGACTGAAACAGATTTTGCTGAAACAGATTTTGCTCAAGAATATCCCTGTATTTTGCACTATCCATCTTCCCCTCAACTCTGACCATTTTCCCTGTCCCTGATGACAAAAAAAATACCCACCGCATGATGCTGCCACCACCATGATTCACTGTGGGGATGGATGGTGTTCTTGAGGTGATGAGCTGTGTTGGTTTGGCACAACTATATCAGAAAACTGACCTGTAGCTTCAACAAATGTGGACAGGTGCCAACCGAAAAAACAACATAACTACAAAAGCATATCTAGTGTCATTAGTTTGGCACCAGACATTGCGTTTACCTTGGTGAGCAAAAAGTTCAATTATCTGACCACTGCACCTTCTTCCATACTTTTGGGGAGTCTCCCACGTCTTTTGGCAAAATCAAAACGAGCCTTCCAATTTTTTGCTGTAAGTTTTTTTTTGTTTGACCACTCTTCCATAAAGTTCAGCTCTATGGAGTCCTGTGGTTGTATGGATAGATACTCCAGTCTCTGCATGGGAACTCGGCAGGTCTTTCAGGGTTACCTTTGTAATGCCTTCTTTCTCAGGCTGACAGTTTTGCTGGGTGGTCCTCTCTGGGAAGGTTTGTTGTGGTTCAATGTTCTTTCCATTTGATAATGGATTTGATGATGCTCTGGAGGATCATCCGAGATTGAGATTTTTTTTTTTTTAGAACACAACCCTGACTTGTACTTCTCAACACTTTGTCTCTGACTTGTTTGGAGAGCTCCTTGGTCTTCATGGTGTTGTTTGGAGATCTCCTTGGTCTTCATGGTGTTGTTTGGAGAGCTCCTTGGTCTTCATGGTGTTGTTTGGAGAGCTCCTTGGTCTTCATGGTGTTGTTTGGAGAGCTCCTTGATTTTCATGGTGTTGTTCGGAGATCTCCTTGATCTTAGTGGTCCTGTTTGAAGATCTCCTTGGTCTTCACGGTGTTGTTTGGAGATCTACTTTGTCTTCACGGTGTTGTTTGGTGATCTCCTTGATCTTAGTGGTGTTTGGAGAGCTCCTTGGTCTTCATGGTGTTGTTTGGAGATCTCCTTGGTCTTCATGGTGTTGTTTGGAGAGCTCCTTGGTCTTCATGGTGTTGTTTGGAGAGCTCCTTGGTCTTCATGGTGTTGTTTGGAGAGCTCCTTGGTCTTCATGGTGTTGTTTGGAGAGCTCCTTGATTTTCATGGTGTTGTTTGGAGATCTCCTTGATCTTAGTGGTCCTGTTTGAAGATCTCCTTGGTCTTCACGGTGTTGTTTGGAGATCTACTTTGTCTTCACGGTGTTGTTTGGTGATCTCCTTGATCTTAGTGGTCTTTGGAGAGCTCCTTGGTCTTCATGGTGTTGTTTGGAGAGCTCCTTGGTCTTCATGGTGTTGTTTGGAGAGCTCCTTCGTCTTCATGGTGTTGTTTGGAGAGCTCCTTGATTTTCATGGTGTTGTTTGGAATCTCCTTGATCTTAGTGGTCCTGTTTGAAGATCTCCTTGGTCTTCACGGTGTTGTTTGATCTACTTTGTCTTCACGGTGTTGTTTGGTGATCTCCTTGATCTTAGTGGTGTTTGGAGATCTTCTTGGTCTTCATGGTGTTTTTGGGTTCGTGAAGCCTCTTGCTTAATGGTGTTACAGCCTCTGTGGCTTTTCAAAAAAGATGTGTATATACTGAGCGACGCTGGGACACGTAGATTGCACACAAGTGGACTTATTTTCACTAGGCATGTAACTTATGAAGGTAATTGCTTAAACTAAAATTTCTTAGGGGCTTCATAGTAAAAGGGGTGAACACATATGCACATGGCAATTTTTATTTATCTTATCCCATAAATTTAATTCTTTCCTTTATTTTTCTCACTTCACTTACCCACTGTCTAGTTTTTGAGGCGCTTTTGGTCTACTTCACTTTGTCAGGCAGGTCCTATTTGAGTGATTTCTTGATTGAGAACAGGTGTGGCAGTAATTAGGCCTGGGTGTGGCTAGGGAAATGGAACTCAGCTTTCCAAAGATGTGATAAATCGCAGTTAATTTATGTTTTAAGGGGGAATAATCGATTTGTTTTAAGGGGGACAATCACTTTTTCATATGGGGCCCTGTAGGTTTGGATTTCTTTTTCCCTTAAAAATAAAGACCTTCATTTATAAACTGCATTTTGTGTTTATTTTGTGTTTTCCTTGTCTAATATTTACATTTTTTTGGTGATCTGAAACATGTAAGTGTGAGAAGCATGCAAAAGAGTAAGAAATCAGGAAGGAGGAGAACACTTTTTCACACCGCAGTCTATGAGAAACGCAGGTCTTCATCAACTAAACACAGATGTAATAAGCCTTCAAAAAGTTTCACATTTTTGTGCAAAAAATGTTTAATAATTAAACAGTTTAAAACCAGATTTCCAGCAAAAACTGTTTGGTGAACCCATTTCCTATATGTATTGCTGGGCTCAGGATTTAGCGCATTGTCATAGATGAGTACATCAGTGGGACACACAGTCAGGACTCGGCTACGACAAACGTTATTATCTAGCACCATCTTCTGGCGATTGCTAGTAATTACATGATGTATCATCATATCTTTTACAGGATATCCAAAGAATAAAGCTATGAATGTGTGATAGATATACAGTATATCACAAAAGTGAATACACCCCTCACATTTTTCTGAATATTATATCTTTTCATGGGACAACACTGAAGATCCGACCCTTTGTTACACTGTAAATTTGTTGCCCTCTAAATAGCTCAACACACAGCCATTAATGTCTAAGCCACTGGCAGCAAAAGTGAGTACACCCCATAAGTGAAAATGGCCAAATTGTGCCTAAATGGCCATTTTCATTCCCTGGTGTCATGTGACTCAGTGTTACAAGGTCTCAGGTGTGAATGGGGAGTAGGGGTGTGACATTTGGGGTTATCGCTCACACACTCTCGCATACTGGACACTTGAAGACAACATGACTCCTCATGGCAAAGAATTCTCTGAGGATCTGAAAAAAAAAGAATTGTTGCTCTACATAAAGATGGCCGAGGCTGTAAGAAGATTGTCACCGCCCTGACACTGAGCTGTAGCACAGTGGCCAAGACCATACAGCGGTATAACAAGACAGGTTATACCCAGAACAGGCCTCGCCATGGTCAATCACAGAAGTTGAGTGCACGTGCTCAGCGTCATATCCAGAGGTCGTCTTCTCAGAATAGACGTATAAGTGCTACCATCATTGCTGCAGAGGTTACAGTGATGGGGCGTTTGCCTGTTAGTGTTCAGATCATACACCACACACTGCATTACATTAATCTGTATGGCTGTCATCCCAGAAGGAAGTGCCCCTACATATAATAGAGCCAGCAGAGTGACCCTACATATAATAGAGCCAGCAGAGTGCCCCTACATATAATAGAGCCAGCAGAGTGCCCCTACATATAATAGTGCCAGCAGAGTGCCCCTACATATAATAGTGCCAGCAGAGTGCCCCTACATATAACAGTGCCAGCAGAGCGCCCCTACATATAATAGAGCCAGCAGAGTGCCCCTACATATAATAAAGCCAGCAGAGTGCCCCTACATATAATAGAGCCAGCAGAGTGCCCCTACATATAATAGAGCCAGCAGAGGTCAAAAGTAATTGGACAAATAAACCAAACCCAAACAAAATATTTTTAATTTCAATATTTTGTTGCGAATCCTTTGGAGGCAATCACTGCCTTAAGTCTGGAACCCATGGACATCACCAAACGCTGGGTTTCCTCCTTCTTAATGCTTTGCCAGGCCTTTACAGCCGCAGCCTTCAGGTCTTGCTTGTTTGTGGGTCTTTCCGTCTTAAGTCTGGATTTGAGCAAGTGAAATGCATGCTCAATTGGGTTAAGATCTGGTGATTGACTTGGCCATTGCAGAATGTTCCACTTTTTTGCACTCATGAACTCCTGGGTAGCTTTGGCTGTATGCTTGGGGTCATTGTCCATCTGTACTATGAAGCGCCGTCCGATCAACTTTGCGGCATTTGGCTGAATCTGGGCTGAAAGTATATCCCGGTACACTTCAGAATTCATCTGGCTACTCTTGTCTACTGTTATGTCATCAATAAACACAAGTGACCCAGTGCCATTGAAAGCCATGCATGCCCATGCCATCATGTTGCCTCCACCATGTTTTACAGAGGATGTGGTGTGCCTTGGATCATGTGCCGTTCCCTTTCTTCTCCAAACTTTTTTCTTCCCATCATTCTGGTACAGGTTGATCTTGGTCTCATCTGTCCATAGAATACTTTTCCAGAACTGAGCTGGCTTCATGAGGTGTTTTTCAGCAAATTTAACTCTGGCCTGTCTATTTTTGGAATTGATGAATGGTTTGCATCTAGATGTGAACCCTTTGTATTTACTTTCATGGAGTCTTCTCTTTACTGTTGACTTAGAGACAGATACACCTACTTCACTGAGAGTGTTCTGGACTTCAGTTGATGTTGTGAACGGGTTCTTCTTCACCAAAGAAAGTATGCGGCGATCATCCACCACTGTTGTCATCCGTGGACGCCCAGGCCTTTTTGAGTTCCCAAGCTCACCAGTCAATTCCTTTTTTCTCAGAATGTACCCGACTGTTGATTTTGCTACTCCAAGCATGTCTGCTATCTCTCTGATGGATTTTTTCTTTTTTTTCAGCCTCAGGATGTTCTGCTTCACCTCAATTGAGAGTTCCTTAGACCGCATGTTGTCTGGTCACAGCAACAGCTTCCAAATGCAAAACCACACACCTGTAATCAACCCCAGACCTTTTAATTACTTCATTGATTACAGGTTAACGAGGGAGACGCCTTCAGAGTTAATTGCAGCCCTTAGAGTCCCTTGTCCAATTACTTTTGGTCCCTTTAAAAAGAGGAGGCTATGCATTACAGAGCTATGATTCCTAAACCCTTTCTCCGATTTGGATGTGAAAACTCTCATATTGCAGCTGGGAGTGTGCACTTTCAGCCTATATTATATATATAATTGTATTTCTGAACATCTATATATATAATTGCCTTATTCTGTCTGTCTGTCATGCTCCAAAATTGTGTCCTTACGGTGACACAAAGCTGATTGGCCGCTGGGCTCGCCATGGCCCCGCCCCCCCACACGGATTGGCCTCTCGCCCCGGCTCTCTGCAGGCCCCACCCCCCTCACGCAATGCACGCTCGCTCTTGCCCAACTGACACGTAGCTCCGACTCCCAGGTGAGTACACACACACACATCAGATCACACTCACTCTCACACACACCTCACACATCACATCCACACACTCACAACATCCTGGGATATCGCTTGCTTCTACACCGGCTCCGTCACGATCCCAGCAGCGCCAGACATAACCTTGCGATGCTGGGATCTTCACGGAGCCCGTGAACGCTGTTAACCATTATACACATCGGGTAACTAAGGTCCCTTGGTTACCCGATGTGTATCATAGTTAACAGTGTACACCGGCTCACACACACCTCACACACACCTCACACACACCTCACACACACCTCACACACACCTCACACACACCTCACACACACCTCACACATACATCACATCGCATCCACACACTCACAGCATCCGGCGATATCGCTTGCTTCTCGGCCTCGATACTGTGCTGTTGTGACCTTCCAGGACCTGTCGGAGGATCACATGGCCAGAAGCATGTGGTATCTCCGGATGTTGTGAGTATGAGCGCGTATGTGCAATATCGTCAATGTGTGTGTGCGTGAGTGTATGCGATCGGGTGTGTGAGTGTCGGCAGAGGAGCATGGCGTGCTGGAGGAGGCTGGGAGGAGAGAGGCTGATCCTGGGGAAGGCTGGGATGGAGAGGCTGATGCTGGGGACAGAGAGGCTGATGCTGGGGACAGAGAGGCTGATGCTGGGCACAGAGAGGCTGATGCTGGGCACAGAGAGGCTGATGCTGGGGACAGAGAGGCTGATGCTGGGGACAGAGAGGCTGATGCTGGGGACAGAGAGGCTGATGCTGGGGACAGAGAGGCTGATGCTGGGGACAGAGAGGCTGATGCTGGGGACAGAGAGGCTGATGCTGGGGACAGAGAGGCTGATGCTGGGGACAGAGAGGCTGATGCTGGGGACAGAGAGGCTGATGCTGGGGACAGAGAGGCTGATGCTGGGGACAGAGAGGCTGATGCTGGGGACAGAGAGGCTGATGCTGGGGACAGAGAGGCTGATGCTGCGGGGAGAGGCTGATGCTGGGAGGAGAGAGGCTAATGCTGCGGGCAGAGAGGCTGATGCTGCGGGCAGAGAGGCTGATGCTGCGGGCAGAGAGGCTGATGCTGCGGGCAGAGAGGCTGATGCTGGCACAGCATGGCGGATGGAGCACGTTTGGGAGTGCGCAGCATGGCGGATGGAGCACGTTTTGGAGTGCGCAGCATGGGAGATGGAGCACGATGGGGAGTGCGCAGTGTGGCGGATGGAGCACGTTTGGGAGTGTGCAGCATGGGGGATGGAGCACGATGGGGAGTGCGCAGCATGGCGGATGGAGCACGTTTGGGAGTGCGCAGCATGGCGGATGGAGCACGTTTGGGAGTGCGCAGCATGGCGGATGGAGCACGTTTGGGAGTGCGCAGGATGGGAGATGTAGCACGATGGGGGGTGCGCAGCATAGGGGATGGAGCACGATGGAGAGTGCACACCTCCCCCCAGCACACACACACACACGCGCGCGCGCGCGCACACTGCACAACACACCACACACACACACACTGGGAACCACAAACAACTGCCCTACACAGACACCCACACACAGACAACGCTGCACACACAAATATACGCACATACCGCACAACACACACATTGCACAAAACATACCTCCCCCCAAAACACACCACACACAAACCGCGCAACACACACACACAACGCTACAGACACACAGCGCTCCACAAACAACGCAACACACAAACAACACCGCTCTCACCCCCCGCCACACCCAGACAACACCCAGAACATGTACAACCCCTACACAAACACTTGGTAACTACACACAACAACATCTATCTATATATATATCTATATCTATATCTATATCTATATCTATATCTATATATATATATATATATATATATATATATATATATATATATAACAAAAATCATACATGAACTACACAATACGTAAATTCTAGAATACCCGATGCGTAGAATCGGGCCACCTTCTAGTGTTTTTGTAAACAGCTAAAATAACAAAACTTGTGTCACTGTCCAAATATTTCTGGACCTAACTGTATAATAGAGCCAGCAGAGCGCCCCTACATATAATAGTGCGAACAGAGTGCCCCTACATATAACAGTGCGAACAGAGTGCCCCTACATATAACAGTGCGAACAGAGTGCCCCTACATATAATAGAACCAGCAGAGCGCCCCTACATATAATATAGCCAGCAGAGTGCCCCTACATATAATATAGCCAGCAGAGTGCCCCTACATATAATATAGCCAGCAGAGTGCCCCTACATATAATATAGCCAGCAGAGTGCCCCTACATATAATATAGCCAGCAGAGCGCCCCTACATATAATAGAGCCAGCAGAGGTCCCCTACATATAATAGAGCCAGCAGAGCGCCCCTACATATAATAGAGCCAGCAGAGCGCCCCTACATATAACAGTGCGAACAGAGTGCCCCTACATATAACAGTGCGAACAGAGTGCCCCTACATATAACAGTGCGAACAGAGTGCCCCTACATATAACAGTGCGAACAGAGTGCCCCTACATATAATAGAGCCAGCAGAGTGCCCCTACATATAATAGTGCCAGCAGAGCGCCCCTACATATAATAGAGCCAGCAGAGCGCCCCTACATATAATATAGCCAGCAGAGTGCCCCTACATATAATAGTGCCAGCAGAGTGCCCCTACATATAATAGAGCCAGCAGAGTGCCCCTACATATAATAGTGCCAGCAGAGTGCCCCTACATATAATAGTGCCAGCAGAGTGCCCCTACATATAATAGAGCCAGCAGAGCGCCCCTACATATAATAGAGCCAGCAGAGCGCCCCTACATATAATAGTGCCAGCAGAGCGCCCCTACATATAATAGAGCCAGCAGAGCGCCCCTACATATAATAGTGCCAGCAGAGCGCCCCTACATATAATAGTGCCAGCAGAGCGCCCCTACATATAATAGAGCCAGCAGAGCGCCCCTACATATAATAGAGCCAGCAGAGTGCCCCTACATATAATAGTGCCAGCAGAGTGCCCCTACATATAATAGAGCCAGCAGAGTGCCCCTACATATAATAGTGCCAGCAGAGCGCCCCTACATATAATAGTGCCAGCAGAGTGCCCCTACATATAATAGAGCCAGCAGAGTGCCCCTACATATAATAGTGCCAGCAGAGCGCCCCTACATATAATAGTGCCAGCAGAGCGCCCCTACATATAATAGAGCCAGCAGAGTGCCCCTACATATAATAGAGCCAGCAGAGCGCCCCTATATATAATAGAGCCAGCAGAGAGCCCCTACATATAATAGTGCCAGCAGAGTGCCCCTACATATAATAGAGCCAGCAGAGCGCCCCTATATATAATAGAGCCAGCAGAGTGCCCCTACATATAATAGAGCCAGCAGAGTGCCCCTACATATAATAGAGCCAGCAGAGTGCCCCTACATATAATAGAGCCAGCAGAGTGCCCCTACATATAATAGAGCCAGCAGAGCGCCCCTACATATAATAGAGCCAGCAGAGCGCCCCTACATATAATAGTGCCAGCAGAGCGCCCCTACATATAATAGTGCCAGCAGAGCGCCCCTACATATAATAGAGCCAGCAGAGTGCCCCTACATATAATAGAGCCAGCAGAGCGCCCCTACATATAATAGAGCCAGCAGAGCGCCCCTACATATAATAGTGCCAGCAGAGCGCCCCTACATATAATAGAGCCAGCAGAGTGCCCCTACATATAATAGAGCCAGCAGAGCGCCCCTACATATAATAGTGCCAGCAGAGCGCCCCTACATATAATAGAGCCAGCAGAGTGCCCCTACATATAATAGAGCCAGCAGAGCGCCCCTATATATAATAGAGCCAGCAGAGAGCCCCTACATATAATAGAGCCAGCAGAGCGCCCCTACATATAATAGTGCCAGCAGAGTGCCCCTACATATAATAGAGCCAGCAGAGCGCCCCTATATATAATAGAGCCAGCAGAGTGCCCCTACATATAATAGAGCCAGCAGAGAGCCCCTACATATAATAGAGCCAGCAGAGCGCCCCTACATATAATAGTGCCAGCAGAGCGCCCCTACATATAATAGAGCCAGCAGAGTCCATCCCACCCCAAAAAAAAAGGTGTGAACAGCGTCCTGCGCAGCACTGAAACTGCTCCTCCATTCTGTAATCTGCTCTGCACTCACTGCCTGGAGTCTGACTCCTCCCACACAGATGACAGGTCACATGGGTATGACATCATCAGAAAAGGTCCTTTTGCTCAGGGCCAATCACAGCGCAGGAGTACGTGACCAATCATCAAGTAGAACACTTGTCAACCAATCACCAGCGGCTGACAGCGTCCAATCAGAGGTCGCGTTACATTGGAGCAGGAAGTAGCGCGCACATGGTGCTACGCAGGCGCAGTACTCACATCTTCTCGGCGCTTGTTCTGATGGCGCAGTCGTTCTGCGTTTGGCTGTGGTGTGCAGGGATCTGAGGCGGCCCCGTGCCCGGTGCTGAGCGCTCCTCATTACTGTGTGGGGAGCCTCGTTACACCTGTTTCCTTTTAGTAGGGATTAAAGGGAGCTTCCATGTTGTATAGAAGGTGAGATGAGGTCATACCCCCGCTGTGTCTGTGAGGTGAGTGTCCATTATCTCTGCCCTCTTACACTATTGTGCTTTGTGTTGGAGTTTTATGCTTCCGCCAGTTTTCCAAGAGACCCTGCATTTTTCCTGATGCATCGATACCAAAAATGTTTTTTTTTTCTCATTTATTTATTTTTTACTACTTTTACCTTTTTATATGCGGGCTTGTACTTTGCAATTTGCTTCATCACTTGTTGACCCACACCGAAGCTGTCAAGGGTATAAATCACACCGGTTACTAAGGGGTTAACAAGGTAGGACACAAAAATACAGAGAAACAAAACTAAATAAAATAACCTTTTGGTCCTGGACGGAATATTTAAGGCTACATTCACACTAGCGTTGTTTTCCTTCAGTTGCAATGCGCCGTTTTGGAAAACAGCGGATTTCGTTAACGGATTCCGCTGCTTCCCATAGACTTGTATGGACGACGGATTGCGAGTTATGGACCTACGTTGCTTCCGCTGGCCGATGCTGCGTTGCTTCCACCGGGCGGCAGGAACGCAGCATGTAACGTTAATAGCTTGCGTTAAAATGACGCTGAGCGGCGGATTCCGTTACATCCATCAATAGTTATAATGGATCCCTATGGTGGCGGATTCCGTTGCAAAGTGCTTTACAATGGAATCCGCAGCTGGATTCCGCTAATTTCTACTGAGCATGCCCAGCATGAAAAAAAAAAAACGGAGCCGACGCATTCCGTTAGACGGACGCCAAACGGATGCAACAAGTCCGTTATTTCACAGAAATCAGCTAACAGATTCCTGTGAAATAACGGACCCGTTGCATCCGTTGACACCACAAAAATAACGGATGCGTCAAAACGACGCAGCAACGGACCCAGCGGATTCAACCCAACGCAAGTGTGAAACTAGCCTAACCCCTTAAGTACGAACAATTTTCATTATACAAGACTCGGGTGGTTTTTTAAAGGGGTTAACAAGAACTTGGGTCACAAAAAAAATGATTTAAAGGGAACCTGTCAGCAGAAATTTCGACTAAAACCTAACAGATTCCCCCTCTGCAGCTCCTGGGCTGCATTCTAGAAAGGTCCCTGTTACTATTGTGCCCCCTTTCTGACCAAAAAAAAGAGTTTATAAAGTGGTACCTTTTTGGCTTCGGATTCTCTAAATCTGTCACGGGGGCGGGCTGCCTGATGGCCGTTATTCTGCCCCCTGGTCCTGTACGCCGCCCCCATCGCCGATTTCCATACTTCTGGACGCCACCCACTGCTCCAGCCATCCATGCGCATGCCCAGTGCCAGTCTCACGGGACTGAGCAGTGTGACCGCTGGTGACGTGTGCGCAGACAAGTGATTATGGGCGGGACTGTGACTGTTATCAGCAAGTACCCGCCCATAATCTCGTGAGCGCGCAAACCTCTCCAGCGGTCACACTGAGCTCAGTGTAGATGCTAGACTGTATGGGCTGCTTCCAGGGATGACGTCCCTTTGTCACGTGATAGTATTTTGAACACGCCCCTATCACGTGACAAAGGGACGTCATCCCTGGAAGCAGCCCATACAGTCTAGCATCTACACTGAGCTCAGTGTGACCGCTGTAGAGGTTTGCGCGCTCACGAGATTATGGGCGGGTACTTGCTGATAACAGTCACAGTCCCGCCCATAATCACTTGTCTGCGCACACGTCACCAGCGGTCACACTGCTCAGTCCCGTGAGACTGGCACTGGGCATGCGCGTGGATGGCTGGAGCAGTGGGTGGCGTCCAGAAGTATGGAAATCAGCGATGGGGGCGGCATACAGGACCAGGAGGCAGAATAACGGCCATCAGGCAGCCCGCCCCCGTGACACATTTAGAGAATCCGAAGCCAAAAAGGTACCTCTACATAAACTCTTTTTCTTTGTCGCTCCATTGGGAGACCCAGACAATTGGGTGTATAGCTATTGCCTCTGGAGGCCACACAAAGTATTACACTTAAAAGTGTAAGGCCCCTCCCCTTCTGGCTATACACCCCCAGTGGGATCACTGGCTCACCAGTTTTGTGCTTTGTGCGAAGGAGGCAACACATCCACGCATAGCTCCACTTTTTAGTCAGCAGCAGCTGCTGACTATGTCGGATGGAAGAAAAGAGGACACATATAGTGTCCCCAGCATGCTCCCTTCTCACCCCACTGTATGTCGGAGGTGTTTGTAAGGTTGAGGTACCCATTGCGGGTACGGCGGCAGGAGCCCACATGCTGATTCCTTCCCCATCCCTTTTTACAGGGCTCTGGGTGAAGTGGGATTTACCGGTCTCCAGGCACTGAGACCGTGCTCCATCTACAGCCCCTGGAGAAGATGCTGGATGGAGCGGAGTACATCAGGGACATGGCCCTGCTTCCTCAAGGTACTCTGTGTCCCCGTGCATTTGGCGCTCACACCGCAGCATGCTGGGTGTTGTAGTGCGCCGGGGGACATCAGCGCTGCGGCGCCTGTGCCATGGCCTCATTCAGCTTTGCTGAAGCAGGCTCACTTATGGGAATTGGTCGCGCCGGCCGCTGGGACTGCGGCGCGGCTGGCACTTGTAGTGCGCCGGGGACTTCAGCGCGGCCTGCGCTTTTACGGCGGCCGCGCTGATAACTAGAGTCCCCGGCTTTTGCGGCCTGCTTCCGTTCGTTCCCGCCCCCAGACCTGCCAGTCAGGAGAGGGGCGGGACGCTGGCCACTTCCAGGAATCGGTCGCGCCGGCCGCTGGCAGCGGCGCGGCTGGCACTTGTGGTGCGCCGGGGACTTCAGCGCGGCCCGCGCTTTTACGGCGGCCGCACTGATAACTAGAGTCCCCGGCTTTTGCGGCCTGCTTCCGTTCGTTCCCGCCCCCAGACCTGCCAGTCAGGAGAGGGGCGGGACGCTGGCCACTTCTATGAATCGGTCGCGCCGGCCGCTGGAACTGCGGCGCGGCTGGCACTTGTGGTGCGCCGGGGACTTCAGCGCGGCCCGCGCTTTTACGGCGGCCGCGCTGTTAACTCGAGTCCCCGGCTTCTGGGCCTAGTCTCCCTTCGTTACCGCCCACAGCCCTGACAGTCAGGGTAGGGGCGTGACGCTGCATAGAGCAGAGCTGAGAGCTGGAGTATGTTTTGCATACTCCACCCCTCTCACTGTGTGCACTGTGAATCTGGATTCCCGCACTTTCTCAGGCACGCCCACGGCTTCCTTCTCTACAAGGACACCGGCAGCCATTAGTGTCAGTTTCTGTACGATACAGAGACAAGTGTGGAAGACCCTGGCATTCTGATAGTCACACAATCGCTGTAACAGGCGTTAAGCAGCACCTGTGGTGCTAACCCCACTAGTGCAGAAGTGCACTTATAGATATGCTTGTACTATATACATTGCACTGTTTGGTCGCACGTTGTATACACCCTCCTGGATTATGCGGAGGAGTTATCAGCATATTCTCTGTGTAAAACAAAGGTGCAGAACCACATGTTTTTCTATACAGCTGGTACAGCATGTACGGCTATACGGCCGGCAGGTTACATAGACTCCCATTGTATGCACTAATGGCCAGGGGATGAGGACGGTGTCTGCAGTATTTACTGACAGTTTTTCTGAGACTATGGCTATGATACTAGAAGCCTAGCAGTCCGGACATGTCTCTCACAATATGGGCACTGTTGAATCATTGATCCATGGCCCCCCTCAGTGTGAATAACTAACAGCTCCGGGAATGTCACACGCATCCCAGAGTCACGGCTCTGCACGGACGTCAGTCCCAGACAGCCTAAGTGGGCTCGCTATGAGCGGCCTCGGTTTCATCAGGGTCCTAACAGAAGGACTCGCTGTGTAATGAGGCGGAAGTAGCGGCTCAGGATTCTGATCCTGAGACCGCTCTCAATCTGGATACACCTGATTGTGACGCCATAGTAAATAATCTTATAGCGTCCATCTATAGAATGTGGGTTATTTCTCACAGCTCCTCCAGTGGAGGAGTCAGCTTCACGTATTTTTCTGGACCACTCTGCCTTCAGAGAGGCAGTCCAGGAACACCACGCTTATCCAGATATGCGCTTCTCCAAACGGCTTAGGATACACGTTATCCCTGTCCCCTGACTTGGTCAAGGACTGGACCCAATGTCCCGAGCGGCATCCTCCAATCTCCAGGCTTGTAGCTAGATCCATAGTTGCAGTGGGAGATGGAACTGCAAACTCAAAGATGCCACTGACAGACAGATGGATCTCTGGTCGAAAGCCATCTATGAGGCTGTCGGCGCACCGTTGGCTCCGGCATTCTCTCCCTTGGGGCACTCCAAGCTATTTCAGCTTGTCTTACACAGATTGACACGGTTACACGTGCATCTGTGCCGCAGGTGGCATCCTTAACCTCTCAAATGTCTGCATTTGTTTCTTACGCGATTCAGGTTGTCCTGGACTCTGCGAACCGTGCGGCGGTAGCCTCCGCTACTCCGTGTTTTTAAGCAGAGCCTGGTCTGCTCGTTAAGTGAATGGAAGGCAGATTCTCCTTCCAAAAAAGGTTGCCTAACCAGTTGCCTTTTTCTGCTGACCGACTGTTTGGTGAGCGTTGGATGTAACCATCAAACAGTCCAGGGGTAAGGATTCATCCTTTCCTCAGCCCGGACACAACAAACCCCAACAGAGCAAGAGGCAGTCGGGGTTTTCGGCCTTTTCGAGGCTCGGGCAGGTCCCATTTTTCCTCGTCCAATGTGGACTCAAAAGGATCAGAGGAGCTAAGATTCTTAGCGGGCTCAGTCTCGCCCAAAAAAAGCGACAGTCTGAAAACCCGCTTCCAAGGCGGCTTCCTCATGACTTGCGGCCTCGGTCGGTAGCAGGCTCTCCCGCCTTGGCGATATTTAGCTGCCATAGGTCAATGACCATTGAGTGTGAGACATTCTGTCTCACGGGTACAGGATAGAGCTCACTTCTCGTCCTCCAACTCGATTCTTCAGAATTTCTCCACCTCCCGGCCGGGCCGCTGCTCTTCTGCAAACAGGGTGCACTCTATAGGCAGAAAGAGTGATGACCCCCGTTCCTCTTCAGGAACAAGGTCACGGTTTTTACCCCAAATTCTTTGCGGTACCTATAACAACGGGCCGTTCCGTCCCGTTCTGGATCTAAAAATGCTCAGCAAGCTCGTGGACACCAGGCGGTTCCGGATGGAATCCCTCCGCCATGTCATCGCCTCAAGGTCCCAAGGATATTTCCTAGCATCATTAGGCATCAAGGATGCTTATCCACACGTGCCGATTGATCCAGAGCACTAGCGTTTCTACGCTTCGTTATAGGAGACGAACACCCTCTGTTCGTAGCTCTACCTTCCGGCTAGCGACAGTCCAACTGGTCTTCGCCAAGGTCAGGGCAGCAGTAGTCACAGTCCTGCACTCTCAGGGTCACTCTGTGGTCCCGTATTTAGACGATCTACTTGGCAAGGCACTCTCTTAGGAAACATGCCAACACTGCCCGAACGTTGCGCTGGAGACTCTCTAGAGTTTTGGGTGGATCATCAACTTTTTAAAGTCAGATCCGACCCCGACCCTATCGATAACATATCTAGGCATAGAGTTTCTTACTCTCTCAGCGATAGTGAAGCTGCCGCTAGACAAACAGCATTCACTACGGGCTGCAAGCTCTTCTTTAAGAACCAGTCGCACACATTGAGACGCCTCATGCACTTCCTACGTAAGATGGTAGCAATGGAGGCAGTTCCTTTCGCGCAGTTTTACTGCGTCCACTACAATGGGACATTCTCCGCCAATGGGACGAGGAGTCGACTTCCCTCAACAGAGTCGTCGTTCTTTCTCAGGCGGCCAAGGAATCTCTTACGACAGACGCGAGTCTATCAGGGTGGGGAGCAGTTTTTCTCCACTACAGCGCTCAGGGTACGTGGACTCAGCAAGAGTCCACTCTTCAGATCAATGTTCTTGAACACAGAGCAGTGTATCTTGCCCTACAATCCTTCCAACAGCGGCTGGAAAGCAAGCATATCCGACTTCAGTCGGACAGCTCCACAGCGGTGGCATACATCAACCACCAAGGAAGAACGCGCAACCGGCAAGCCTTCCAGGAAGTCCGGCAGGTTCTGATGTGGGTGGAAGACACGGCATCCACCATATCCACAATTCACATCCCAAGTGTGGAAACTAGGAAGCTGACTTCCTAAGTCGCTGAGGTGTGGCCGAAAGAGTATGGTCTCCTCACCCGGACGGGTTTCAGGAGATCTGGCGCCGCTGACAGAGGCCGGACGTCGATCTAATGGCGTCACGGCACAACAACAATGTGCCAGCTTCATGGCACGGTTTCACAATCATCGAGCTCTGGCGGCAAACGCCTTAGTTCAGCATTGGTCGCAGTTCCAGCTACCTTAGGTGCCACCTCTGGCATTGTTGCCCAGAGTACTGCGCTAGATCAAGACCGACTGCGACCGCGCCATCCTCGTCGCTACAAATTGGCCGAGGATGTTGTGGTACTCGGTTCTGTGGTGCCTCACGGTAGGCTAACCGGGGGCACTACCAGACCAATCAGACTGGCTGTCTCAAGGGCCATTCTTCCATTTGAATTCTACGGCCCTCAACCGGATGGTGTGGCATTGAGTCCTGGAACCTAGTGTCGTCAGGATTACCTCAGAACGTGGTTGCCACCATGAGACAGGCTAGCATACCAACGTCCGCCAAGATTGACCACAGGACGTGGAAGATGTTCTTATCTCGGTGCTCGGCGCAGGGTGTTTCTCCCTGGCCGGTTGCATCGTCTATGTTTCCTTCCTTCCTGCAATCTAGGTAGGAAAATGGGTTGTCGCTCAGTTCCCTTTAGGGACAAGTCTCAGCGCTATCTGTATTTTTTCAGAAACGACGACTTCCTCAGGTACGCACGTTCCTACGGGGAGTTTGTCTTCTCAGCACTCCGTACAAGCGGCCGTTAGAGCCCTGAGATCTGAACAAGGTTCTAATTGCTCTCCAGATGCCGCCTTTCGAGCCTTTGAAGGATGTCTCCCTTCCCGTTTTTCACGGGAAGTGGCCTTCTAGTAACGGTCTCGTCTCTTAGGAGAGTTTCCGAGCTAGCAACGCTCTCATACAAACTCCCTTCCTGGTCCTTCACCAGGACAGGGTAGTTCTGCGTCCGGTTCCGGAATTTCTCCCTAAGGTGGTATCCCATTTTCATATCAATCAGGATATCACCTCACCTTCTTTGTGTCCTCGTCCAGTCCATCAATTTCAGAAAGATTTGCATCTGTTGGTTCTGGTGAGAGCACTCAGGTTCTACTTCCCGCATGGCGCTCCTGCGCCACCCGGATGCACTCTTTGTCCTTGTCGCTGGTCGGCGTAAACAGTCGCAAGCTTCCAGATCCACCCTTGCTCGGGGGCTCGAGGAACCAATTCTTGAAACCTACAGTTCTACTGGGCTTCTGGTTCTCTCAAGGCCGAAGGCCCATTCTACCAGAGCCGTGGGTGCATCCTGGGCATTACGGCACCAGGCTACGGCTCAGCAGGTGTGTCAGGCACCCACCTGGTCGAGTCTACTTACTTTTACCAAGCATTATCAGATGCATACCTACGCTTCGGCAGACGCCAGCCTAGGTAGATAAGTCATTCAGGCGGCGGTTGGCCACCTGTAGGAGAGGGCCGTTTGACGGCCCTATCATGAGGTATTCTTTTACCCACCCAGGGATTGCTTTTGGACATCCCAATTGTCTGGGTCTCCCAATGGAGCGACAAAGAAGAAGGGAATTTTGTTTACTTACCGTAAATTCCTTTTCTTCTAGCTCCAATTGGGAGACCCAGCACCCGCCCTGTTTTCTCGGGGTTTTTCTGTTTTTTCGGGTACACATGTTGTTCATGTGGTATGGTTCAGTTCTCCGATGTTTCCTCGGATTGAATTGGTCTTTAAACCAGTTATTGGCTTTCCTCCTTCTTGCTTTGGCACTAAAACTGGTGAGCCAGTGATCCCACTGGGGGTGTATAGCCAGAAGGGGAGGGGCCTTACACTTTTAAGTGTAATACTTTGTGTGGCCTCCAGAGGCAATAGCTATACACCCAATTGTCTGGGTCTCCCAATTGGAGCTAGAAGAAAAGGAATTTACGGTAAGTAAACAAAATTCCCTTCTTTTTGGTCAGAAAGGGGGCACAATAGTAACAGGGACCTTTCTAGAATGCAGCCCAGGAGCTGCAGAGGGGGAATCTGTTAGGTTTTAGTCGAAATTTCTGCTGACAGGTTCCCTTTAAGAAGGAAAAAAAATGACCGAGGAGAAACTTTTTTTTTTTTTTTTTTTTTTTTTTTTTTTTGTGTTTTTGAGAATGCATTTTTTTTTTTTTTTTTTTTTTTTTTATTCAGTGGGTGAAAAATTATGATGGGCAAACCTGGACTGTAAAGACCGACCCGTGCTGGTTCAAAGGTACCAGAGTGTCGGCCGCAGAATTCTCAGGGCATTCTGGGTATTGATCCGGCACATGTGTAAGAAAAAAAATAATAAACCAAGTGTATTGTACATTATACCGAGTCTCTGGCGCGGCTGTTACACTGCTCCCACGGCCGCCCATTCAACTTCCTAGGCTGCTCATTAATCTTATACATATTCACTGCTTTCCTCGCCTATTGGCGTCTGTGATTGGTTGCAGTCAGATGTGCCCCCACGCTGAGTGACTGCATGTCTGACACTTCCAATCACAGATGCAGTCTGTGGGTCTATATCGTACAGTGAAAGTAAATTAGGGTAGGGTCCCCCCCATTTTATGACACCCAGCACAGATAAAGCATAAGGATACAGGCTGCATCCCCCCAGCCATGCGCTTATCTGGGCTGTGTATCAAAGAGGAACCGCATGCAGCTTTGATTTCAATGAGTCAAAACGGCATGCAGTCTCCCCCCCCCCCCCCCCCCCTTAATTTTGAATTTAGCAAGCCAAGATAAAGCCTGACAGCTGGGGGCCGGTATTCTTAGACTGGTGAGACCCAAGGTTATTTCCCCCCTCCCCTAAAAATAGCAGCCGGAATTGCCACATCCATTAAATGTGACAGTCCCAGCACTTTACCTGGCTCTTCTCAATTGCCCTGGTGCGGTGGCAATCCGGGTAATATGGGATTAATATCAGATCAAAGCTGCTGCTAAAGCCTAGATTAGTAATGGGAGATGTCTGAGACCCCCCCCCAATTAATAATCTGTAAGTGAAAGTAAATAAAAAAAAAAACCCAAAAAAATCCTTTATTTGAAATAAAGTACAAAAAAAGCACATTCTTTCACCACTTTATTAACCTCAAAACACCCCTGCAGGTCCAACGTAATCCACACGAGGTCCCACGACGATTCCAGTTCTGCTCAGTGCCGGCTCAGCTCTTGAACCTGGTCCAAACACCGGCCCCCAGCGCAGTGCATACAGTTGCCCCATATGTGCAAAGGGCTTAAATGGGCTGTTCCCTCGTGGGATCAAATCCCTGATGGTCCATTCTCTCCGATCCATCACCTACGTTTTTTACTATGTTTATGTTGTTAATTAACCCATTACTTGCCAAATGAGACGTTTTCATTTTTTTTAAATTAAATGACAGATTTTTTTTATGAATAAAAAAATTAAAAATGAAAATTAAATTTAAGCAAAATTAATGAATTTAATGAATTAATTAATAATTATTTTAATGAATTTTAAGCAAAAAGCTTAGGCGTCCCAAAAAAAGGACATTGATAGATAATAGGTTAAAAATATGTCCAACCTGTAAGTAATGTTGTTTTTTGTATTTTATCATTTTTCTTATGTTCTTTAGACAGAAGAATAAGCCCTCCGACCATGGCCACAAAAATGTTCGTTCGTATAACTGGGAATTTTGTGACCTGTTTAAGAAGCGCACAGAGTGTTAAGTCGGCGGTGCGTTGCGCCCTCCCTGGTGCCGGCGTCCCACGGGCGAGGTTCTGCTCACAGCAAGTTTCACAGGACGAAGTGAAAGTCCCGATCGAAAACTTGACCCTGGTGTCCAGCCTGGAGAACATGGGGGTGGACATGATGCGGGTCAGAAAGCGCCATGCCGTGCTCCTCAAGAAGACGACGACATACGAGCAAAATCTCAAACACTTCCTTACCAACAAAGGCGCAGACTCCAAGATGGTGGCGAGCATCATCTCCAGGTACCCGCAGGCGATCACCCGTGATTTAGAAGTCTTAGAAAAGATGTGGAACATTTGGAAAGGGGTATTGGGTACAGACGAGACCGTCCTGAGTGTGGCGCAGCGCTCCCCCGAGTCTTTCTTCCGAACATCGAATACCGGGAACTTATCCAAAAATATCCGCTACCTCCAGTCCCTCGGATTGCCGCCCAAAGTCCTGTGCCAGCTGATGGTCAAGTCACCCAGAACTTTTGCAAACAGCGTTGACCTCAACAAGCAGAATGTGGAGTATTTACTAGGACTCTGCACCATGTTAGGTGGCAAAAACCCGCGGGAGTTTGTCCGGGAGTTGATTTCTAGAAATATCTATATTTTGACCAAAAGTACAAATCGCATCCAATACAACATCGAGAACATGAAGTCCCTGATGAAGCTGGACGACCGCGCCCTGCTGCTCTGGATACAGGGCGACGGCGCGCCCATTGTTAGCCTCAGCTACACCTACTTCGAGAATAACTATAGAAACGCGCGTGAGGTACTGCAGTCCTTGGGGTGCACGGAGGCGGAGATTTCCCTCTATGTCTTCACCTGTCCCAAATTACTGCTCGTGACGCCCACCATATTTGCCAACAAGATCAAGCTCCTGATGGATTGTGGGGTCGACGTGAAGGAAATTCTCAACCACCCCAATATTCTGGCTTTTCATATTAACAACCTAAAATCTAGAATTCAGCAACTGAAAGAGTCTGGTTACGACTTCCAGTCCTTCGGCCTCAGCGTTCTCCTGCTCGGCCAGGCGAAGTTTAGCTCCAGGGTAGAGAGACTTCGCAGTGCCGGGACCCTGGAGGAGGGAGTGCGGCAATAATAATGGAGATTTACTAAATATGTTGTTATATTTTAATATCATGAATTAAATATTTGCACTTCTTATATTTATTGTATAGTCACTTCGTCAGCAGAATAGTGAGTGCAGCTCTGGAGTATATAATACAGGAGGTAACTCAGGATCAGTACAGGATAAGTAATATATGTACACAGTGACTTCACCAGCAGAATAGTGAGTGCAGCTCTGGAGTATAATACAGGGTGTAACACAGGATCAGTAATGTATGTATACAATGACTGCACCAGCAGAATAGTGAGTGCAGCTCTGGAGTATAATACAGGAGGTAACTCAGGATAAGTAATGTAATGTATGTACACAGTGACTGCACCAGCAGAATAGTGAGTGCAGCTCTGGAGTATTATACAGGAGGTAACTCAGGATCAGTACAGGATATGTAATGTATGTACACAGTGACTGCACCAGCAGAATAGTGAGTGCAGCTCTGGAGTATAATACAGGGTGTAACACAGGATCAGTAATGTATGTATATAATGACTGCACCAGCAGAATAGTGAGTGCAGCTCTGGAGTATAATACGGGATTGAATGAATTCCACCTCTATGGGGATGCTGTATGGTTTCTTTGGCATAGAACACTTAATTACTGACCTCAGCTGTGGTGCTGGTTTGTGCGGTGTGACACCACTGAAAGCTGGTAATTGGCTGCAGCGGTGATGTGTGACATGATCTTTGCAGCAAAGTAAACAGAGACAGGAAACCAACAGTAACTGATAAATTGCAGAATTGTACAAATGATGAAGACCTGTAAAGACTCCTTCAGCTGTTCTCTCCGATACAGAGTGCTGGTGACGATCAGTGCGTCTGGCTTCAGGGCCCCTGCGCTCCTCCAATGCTCCGACGTAAAGCCGCCTCTGCTTGCAGCTTGGGAGAGCGCTCAGTTTAGGCCAGCAGCTATGACATGTCGCAGGCCCAAACTGTCAATCCCCTGCAGCCCTGAAGAACTGACCCATGTGTGTGTGATGGAGAGGGAACACTGGTTGTGAGTCTAAGGAGTCCGGGACTCTGTACAGAATGTTTCATTGTAGAGGCCTCTGACCTCTTTTTGGGCCTCTTTTTAAAGAAAGCTGACTATATATACCATCGCTTTATAATCTGAGACTGATGGGCTGAGTCAGCACTGCGACCGCTTCGTGGCATTTCTGTGCAGGGGCTCTGCAGCAAAGTATAAAGGGCTGTGCTGAAGATAGCTGCGCAGCCTGGGGTCCACAGTCCTTCAGCCCCTCATTCTTAGGATTGGAAAGGACATCAGTGGTCGGACCCTACTGATCAAAATGTGATTTTATCAGGGTTTGGCTGCGGGCCATATCCGGCTCTTTGGCTGTTCCAGTCCAGCCCGCAGACAAACTGCTGAAGGTCTCAAAACAGTGGACCATAGGCTGCAATGTGCCGTACGCTGCCCTACGTCACCGTTATGCACAGGATGCGGATAGCGGTGAACACATTGATGGACGTGAGTTCGCCGGCCCCTTCCACCAATGAGCGTGCAAGAGAGCTGTGCAGAGGGTCAGTGCAGCAGAGCGGCGGAGGAACTGGAGAGAGGTGTGTGTGTGTGTGTGTGTGTGTGTGTGTGTTTGTTTTTTGTTTTGGTATTTTTTTTGGGTTTATTTTAAACTTGTGTAGGAGCGCATGCTCTATATAGGGGGTTATGTGAGGCTCTTATAGTATATGGGGGGTTATATGAGGCTCTTATAATATATGGGGGGCTATTTGAGGCTCTTATAGTATATGGGGGGCTATGTGAGGCTGCTCATATAGTATGTAGGGGGCTATGTGGGGCTCTTATAGTATATAGGGGGATATGTGAGGCTCATATAGTATATGGGGGGCTATGTGGGGCTCTTGTAGTATACAGGGGTAGGTGGGGCTCTTGTAGCATATAGGGGGCTAGGTGGGGCTCTTGTAGCATATAGGGGGGGCTAGGTGGGGCTCTTGTAGCATATAGGGGGGGGCTAGGTGGGGCTCTTGTAGTATTTAGGGGGCTAGGTGGGGCTCTTGTAGCATTTAGGACTAGGTGGGGCTCTTGTATTTAGGGGGCTAGGTGGGGCTCGTGTAGTATATAGGAGGTAGGTGGGGCTCGTGTAGTGTATAGGGGGCTAGGTGGGGCTCGTGTAGTGTATAGGGGGCTAGGTGGGGCTCGTGTAGCGTATAGGGGCTAGGTGGGGCTCATGTAGTATATGGGGGGCTCATGTAGTATATAGGGAGCTAGGTGAGGCTCATAGAGTATATACAGTGCCTTGTGAAAGTATTCACCCCCACCCCCCTTGGCATTTTGGATTTTGCTACCTCACAACCTGGAATTTCAGTTTTTTGGGTTGTTTTTTTTTAAGGGTTTGCATCAGTTCATGTAACATGCCTACATCTGTGAACATATATTGTGAAGGTTTTACATTTATTGTGAAGCAAAGAACAAATAGGACAAGATAACTGAAAACTTCAGTGTGCATAACTATTCATTCCCCCAAAGTCAGTACATTATAGAGCCTCACTTTGCGGCAATCACAACTGCAAGTTGCTTTGGGTACGTTTCTATTTGCTTTCCATATCTTGCCACTGGGATTTTTGATAATTTCTTAAGGCAAAACTGATCAGCTCCTTCAGTTCGGCCTCTTTCACACATCCATGCAAAACACACACGTTTTTCACTGACTTGTTGAAAGTGCGTATGGCCATCCATGTGCCGTGATTTTGGCACACGTGTGTTCTGTGTGCTATCCATGATAGCACACGGAGAGCAGGAACGTTTTACTCACATGTCTCCGGCGCTGCTGCTTCTGGGTCTGCAGTGTAGTGAATATTCATGAGCACAATGAGCCGACCCGGAAGCAAGTGACAGCAGCGCTGGAGAGAGTATAGAAAATAATTTTATTTCAAAGACACGTGTTTTCTCCGGTATGAATCACATCCGTGTGTGGTCCGTGTGACACCCGTGCTGTCAGACAAAAATGGACATGTCGCTGTGTGGGGCACATGGACACTCATGTCCTCCACACGGACACATGGTCCATGGGAAACACGGATGTGTGTGCAGATCCATTGATTTTAATTGGTCTGCGTAGGTCCAAGTCTCTGGTATGTATGAAAACTGACGTCACACGTACCGGAATCATGGACGTGTGAAGGAGGCCTTGGTTTCCTCTAGTGAACAGCTATCTCCAAGTCTGACCACAGATTCTCAGTTGTATTAAGTGTGCTGTGACTCGGCCGCTCCAATACATTTACACGTTTCTCCTTACACCCCTCCAGTGTTGCTTTAGCAGTAGCTTTGGGTCATTGTCTCGTTGGAAGGTGAACCTCCATCCCAGTTTCCAATCACTGACTGACTGAAACTGGTTTTGCTCAAGAATATCCCTGTATTTCGCACTATCCGTTTCTCCCTCAACTCCTACCATTTTCCCTGTCCCTGCTGCCAAAAAACATCCCCACAGCATTGTGCTGCCACCACCATGTTTCACTGTGGGGATGTTGATCTTCGGGTGATGAGCTATGTTGGTTTAGCATCAGACATAGCGTTTACCTTGGTGGCCAAAAAGTTAAATTTTGGCCTCACCTGACTACAGCACCTTCCCCCATACATTTGGTGAGTCTCCCACATGTCGTTTGGCAAAATCAAAAGAGCCTTCCAATTTTTGGTTTTAATTAAAAGTAGAGATGGGCAAACCTACAAATATCCGAGTTTGGCGGGTCTGGCCAGACTTAAAAAAAAAAAAAAAAAAAAGTTTGGACTTGAACCCAAACATGAGTCCAAACCCCATATAGTCTGTGGGGTCTTGAACTTAACTGGTGTTAGTAAGGACTAGGGGCTACAAAGCAGGAGTATTATACTTAGAGTCTTCCATGTGGATGTCACCCTGCTTTTGGGTCTGCTTATTACCCTCATACATATTTACTGCTTCCCCTGACCACCTGCTGTGACAACGGCTTGGTTGTGGAGTGTAAAAATAAATAATTGGGAAAAAATGACGTAGGGTGCTCCGTATTTTGATACCCAGCACAAACAAAAGCAGACTGCTACAACCCCCAGCTGTATGTGTTATGTTGGCTGTGCATAAAAATACAAGGGACCCCATGCAGCTTTTTTTTTAAATTTTTTTTTTTTTTTTTTTAAACTTTGAATTTTTATTGAGATTTTCAACTTACGTTTTTCATACATAAAATAAAACATAAAATTCACAATTCTTATCGAACCTAGACAAACAATGACAGGACAGGTGAGGAGGGTTAGGAGGGGAGAGGAGAAATAGGAGGGAAGAGGGAAGGGTTTCAAGAGTCCATGCTCCTTCCATAGGACCCATAGGCCTCAGTCTCACAGATCCTCCTGTCCCGCAAAGTAGTCCCATGGTGCCCACACGGCCTGGAAACGGTCAACTGTGTCATGCAATAGTGCCGTGAGATGTTCCATGCGTCTAACGTCCAGTAATCTATACTTGAGGCTCTGGAGTGAGGGTGTCCCTGGCTGCCTCCAATTCTTTGCAATTAAGCATCTGGCCGCCGTAAGGATGTGGGACAAAAGCTTAGAGGCCGTTTTTCCCAATCCCCCATTCCCAAGACCCAGAACATAGATCAGGGGATCAAGATCAACCTCTATATATAGTACTTTATGGATCAACCCTCTAACCCGCTCCCAGAAGGGGACTATCCCTGGACAGGACCAGAATATGTGCAGAATGGTGCCCCTGCCTCCCCCGCATCTCCAACAACAAGCCGGTATGGAGGGGTCTATGCCATGAAGGAAATCTGGAGTGTGGTACCAAAATAGCAAAATTTTATAGATATTTTCCTTATATAGTGTGCATATTGACGTCTTGGCGGCGTTTCCCCAGATTGCTGCCCATTCCTGAGGAAGTATCCGCCTTCCCAATAGAGACTCCCATTTCCGCATGTATGGAAAAGACCCCTCGGGCCCCTCCCGTGACTCAGAAAGCAAAATGTAAATTTCCGAAATTAGTCCCTTAGTATCAGTGCCCCTTCTGCAAATTTTCTCAAAATCTGTGGGAATCGAGGCCCCTGCCCTGCCAAACAAGGAGCCAGCCAAGTCTCTGATCTGCAGATATTGGAAAAACTCTCGATTAGAGAGAGAGAATTTATCTCTAAGGTACTCAAAGGAATGGATCTGCATTGTACTTCCATCTATAATGTCTGCAAATCTGAATAGACCTGCCTTGAGCCAGGGGTGCACCATGTCCGACTCCAGACTGCTTGGGAGCAAGGGTTGGTATATGAAGGACACCAGAGGGGAGCAGGGGGATGCCAAAGGAAATCTTCTAATGCAAAATGCCCAGAGGTCCCTAGTGAACTGCATCGGTCCAAGAAGAGGGGGGGGAGAATCACACCGGGCCGGGGGCCACAGGAGCGTGTTTGGATGTATAGGCGCCAGCCAAAGTTTTTCAATCTCAGTCCACCTGTTGTATGCCCAAAGGGACACCCAACAGGGGATCCTCCTAAGATGGGCCGCCCAATAGTATTTTAGGATGTCCGGGACAGAAAGCCCCCCCCTGTTTCTCCGAGCCATCAACACCTCCCTGGCCACCCTATGACGTTTGTTACACCAAATAAATCTAAGGATAGCCGCCTGAAGGGACTTCAGCTCCTTTATTGGTACCTTAACTGGGAGGGTTTCAAAAAAATATAATAATTTTGGGAGCAAGCTCATTTTAACCGCAGCAATGCGCCCCATCCACGAAAGAGGGAGGGGCAACCACTTGCTCAAAAGATTTCTCAGCTCTCGGAAAAGGGGGGGGAAGTTAAGGTTATAGAGGGAATCATAAGTAGATGTGAGGTTAACCCCCAGGTACTTGACCGCATCTGTCTTCCAACGAAACTTAAAATTCAAACGCAGGTAATCCAGGGCCACCGGGTCGAGATTCAAGGGCATTGCCTCCGTTTTGCTAGAGTTGATCTTATACCCCGAAAGGCTCCCGTACCTACCCAAGGTGCACATTAAAATTGGAAGGGACACATGGATGTTAGTAAGTGTAATGAGCACATCGTCGGCAAAAAGCGAGATTTTAAACGGTTTATTCCTGACCAGGACCCCCGAGATGTCTGGGTTGCTCCTGACCGAGGCCGCGAGGGGCTCTATGCATAGCACAAAAAGGAGGGGGGACAGGGGGCACCCCTGCCTGGTGCCATTGGAGATGAGAAAAGGCTTAGAGATGTGGAGGGGGAGTTTGATAGAGGCCGTAGGAGCGCTATACAGGGACTTCAAGGCCCGCATAAAGCCACCCGAGATCCCAAAGACCTCCAGTGTCTTGAAGAGAAAAGGCCACGCAAGGCGGTCAAAAGCCTTCTCTGCATCTAGACTCAACACCAACGCCTGTTGCTTCGTCCGATTTGCCACATCCACCAGGTCTATGACCTTCCTGGTGTTGTCACCCCCCTGACGGCAAGGGACAAAACCCACCTGGTCTTTATACACGAGTTGGGGCAACCATCGATTAAGCCTGGCCGCCAAGAGCTTGGTGAACATCTTCAAATCGGAGTTCAAAAGGGCTATTGGTCTATAATTAGCACAGTCCAATGGGTCCCTGGGTGGCTTGGGCAGGAGGATTAAATGGGAGTGTAGCATGGATGGAGGGATAGGGTCACCCTGAAGGAAAGAGTTAAACAAGGCGGCCATGTGTGGGAGGAGCTCCGCCGCAAACACCTTGTAATAAAAATAAGTAAAGCCGTCCGGGCCCGGTGACTTCCCGCCAGGCAGGGCTTCCAGAACTTGCTCCAGTTCCTCTGTAGTAATCTCTTCATTCAAAGCCGCGGCTGCTCCGCAAGGCAGTGAAGGGAGCTCAAGGGCCGAAAAATAGTCCCCAAGTGCCCCAGCCCCGCGCGAAGCCATGCCCGGGGGAACCGGAAGGTTATAAAGCTTGTTGTAGTAATTGAAAAAAATGTCAGCTATTGAAGCGGGGTGATAGTGGATAGTGCCCTTTTCGTCGCGCAGAGCCTGAGGGCATGAGGATGTAGTGCGCTCCTTAAGCTGCCTGGCGAGTAAGGTATGAGCCTTATTACTCCTTTCATAGTATCTTTGTTTGGAAAAGGTTAGCAATTTTTCTGCTCTGCCAATTGCCAAGTCTCTCAACTTTTCCCTAAGGCTGATGACTCTCCTAAGAATAGTCAGTGATGGGGCAGCCGCCAGTCTCCCCTCCTGTAGCTTAAGATGGGCCGTTATAGAGTCCCGCTGACTTGTGGCATTCTTTTTAGCCCTGGCGCCCTCTCTAATGCATAGTCCCCTCATCACTGCCTTGTGAGCTTCCCAGAGTGTTGCCGGCGACGTGACCGTGCCCGTGTTCAACTGAAAGAATTCGACCAGTTGCTTATTTAAAAAGGCCCTAGTGTCGGGATTTTTGATCAGAGATTCATTAAGGCGCCAATGCTGAGGCCTAGGTCGAGGACCATCTTTCTTGAAGTCCATTATGAGTGGGGAATGGTCTGACCACGTAATGGATCCCATCTCCACCCGCTCAAGACGCCCCAGCAGCTGTGAGTCAATGAAAAAATAGTCTATTCTGGTGTGCGTCTGATGCGGATGCGAGTAGAAGGAAAAGGCCTTCTCTCCCGGGTGGTCCACCCTCCAAGCGTCGTATAAAGCGCCTGATCTAATGAGCCTACGAAAGTCCCGGGACAAATTTTTCAAAGCACCCGATGGAGGGTGTCCACCCACAGAGAGTCTGTTGGCCACCTCCGAAAAGGGGATGTTAAAGTCTCCCCCCAACACCGTAGAGGCCGGTGCCAGTCCGCCTATCAGATCGAGTATTTTCTTAAGAAAGCGTATCTGCCCTTCATTAGGTGCATAAATGTTGGCCAGTATGTGCGGGGATCCCCCCAGTTGGCCCTCCAGAATCACATATCTACCCTCTGGATCGCAGTGAGAACCCGTAATTTGTAGAGGACAACTGGAGGATATTAAAATAGCAACTCCCCCCCTCTTGGAGCCCGAGTAAGCCGAGTAATGGATGGGAAAGCGGTGGGACGCAAATTTGAAAGTGTTGGATTCCACAAAATGTGTTTCTTGGATAAAGGCTATGTCTGCACCTGATGTTTTCAGTTCCTGTAGCAGCAATTTCCTCTTACGGGGTGAATTCAGACCTTTTACGTTAAGAGAGATAATGCGGGTCATATCTAAAACTTAGAAGTAAGAAAAAGCTAATGGCACACCTATACCGTCGGGGGCATGACTTCCCCTGTGAAGCCGGCCAGAGGAGACGGTCCATACGACAAAGGGCCGCAGCTCCCAGGGACTCTAGAAGGGGTGGTACCTGAAAGGACACATAAGGAAAAAACATCGGGGAGGGGGGAAGACAAGGACAAACATAGAAATGAACATGAATTAAGAACATTAACCGAAATGCATAAACCTTAGGCATAGATTCCCGGGGGGTAAACCCGGAAGGGAGAGACCTAGAGGGAGGTTCCCCAACCCGTCTGGGCTGAGAGAGCCACCCACCTCACTCCCCAGTAGCCCTCCTACGGGGGTCAGTCCAGTGGGCACGGGCCCGTGCCTAAAGGAAACAAGGGAGAAAAAAAAAAAAAACCTCAACCACTAACTCCAAGTAAGGGGACCGGGCTCCCGCCAACCCCCCTACCCCCCACGGCATCATTGTGGCTACAGCCCCCCCCCCCCCCCTTATGCAGCTCAACAGACCCAGAGGGCCGCAGATGACACAATGGACAGTCAGAGGCTTGCTGTAGAGAGAGTCACAGTATCACAAAGCATGCTCAGCCACTGGAACTCAAAGGGTATAAGAAATAGGCACCAACCAGGTTAAGGAGTGTCTTCAACGGCGAGCCGGGGAGGGGAGCGACCCGCGGCCCCTACCTCCTCTCCCCCCCAAAGCCCCACGCCCTCCACCCCTCACCTTGGACCACACGGGAGGGGGCGGACCTTCCAACCTTTGCAAGTCCCAATCTGGGATACAGACCGCTGGAATGGCCAATGCTTCACAGAACAGAGTAGTATCTGCTGGAGTGCGAAGGGTCGCCGATTTACCCCCTCTGCGCGCTGTTAGTGCAAACGGGTAACCCCAGCGGTATGGAACCTGGTGCTCCTTCAGGCTCGTGAGGAGGGGTTTGAGGTGCCGCCTTTTCTGGAGTGTGATGCGAGAAAGATCCGGGAAAAGCTGGATTTCCTTGCCATTGAACACAGATGCCGTGCGCCTCATTCTAGCCTTAGCCATGATCAGTTCTTTGGTGGAGAAGTCGTGAATGCAACAAATGATGTCCCGGGGTTGGGTGGATAAATTCTTCGGCTGTAAAGCCCTGTGTGCCCTGTCCAGCTTGATGATGTTAGAAGGGGGAGCGTCCAACACTTCATTAAAGATGGATTGTAGTATGGAGTTTGTGTCCTCGGGCCCATCCGACTCTGGGACCCCCCTCACACGGACATTGCAACGGCGTCCTCTGTTGTCGAGATCCTCTATGTGAGACTGCATATCCTCCATAATTTTTTGTTGCGATGTTGCCAGTTTGTGTAATTCTGATACATGGGATCTGGTGATGTCATGCTCTTCCTCCAGGGATTCAATTCTGCCAGACAATTGCTGCAAATCTCTCCTCACTTCAGCTATTTCTGACCTGCAAGTTGCTTTAACCTCATGTATGAGGCATTGAAAGTCCTCTTTAGAAGGAAGTTTACTTATGAAATCATGCATGTCCTTATAGAAGGTGTCTGGCCCTTTAAGGTGAGCACCTGCAGTAATAGACACTGGAGTTTTAGTCTGGTGCTGGGAAAGCTGGGGAAGTTGATTTCCACACCGAGGCCCAGAGGGGGGAAGCAGGCTGCTCTGTTCCCTGATATTACCAGCTGTGGCTGCAGTCCCTTCTTCTCCCGGCAGTGGGGAGGGCTGCCCCCCGACCTCCACCTTATCTCCCACAGCCACTATGTGCTCCTGGGCCTGCTGCTGCTGTGCCTGAGGATCTGATGCAGTGCAGGGCTGCTGAGCCAAGGCATCCCCTGTTGGATCTGCTGCAGAGATTCCTCCACTCCCCCCTGTGTCCCCGCTCACCCACTCCTCCTTCTCTTGCTGCTTAGCAGGCCGGGCCAGTGCCTCCATTTCCCCTCCATGCTCCTGGAAAGATGGCGTCCGGGCCTCCCCTGGACCCTGTTCCAGGCCCAAGAAAGTATCCAGCGCCGTGGTGTGCAGCGGGGGGGGCACCGATGCCTGCTGCGATGGTTTAATCCTCCGTGGTCCCATCCTGAGAGCCGGTGAGTAGGTTTATGCTTATGATAAGTGCTGATTTAGCTGAGGGTCAACAGGAGCTCCTCTTCCCCACGTCCACTCAGCTCAGCATCCTGGACACGCCCTCCTTTTTTTAAATTTTTAATAATTTAAAAAACTGCGTGCGGTCCCCTCCAAGTTTGATATCCAGCCATGATAAAGCGGACAGCTGGTATTCTCAAGCTGGGGAGGCCCATGGTTATTGGGCCTACCAGACTCAAAATAGCAGCACGCAGCCGCCCTGGAATTGTCGCATCCATTAGATATGCCAATTCCGACGCTTTACCCAGCTCATCCCGAATGCCCTTGTGTTATGCCAATTGGGGTAATATAAGGGGTTAATGACACCTGTGATTTGTCAAAGATTCCCAGCTGTCATCAAGCCCTGGGGTGGTAATGAGGGCAGCTAGAGGCAGGTTTATCTGAAATGTCAGTTACACTCTCCATAGAACTTTATAAGCACCAGACGTCATCTTTTACCTCAGAAAATACAAATTTTCCAATTACTGAATTGTGAATGAATAATCAGACCAGGAAGAGGAAAAATAAAGCAAATTTCTCTAAGATATATTACAAGGTTTCTTATTTTCATGTATACTAATGCTTTATGGAAAATTAAAATGACAATTACACTTATTTTTTGACATTGGGGCAGACGTTTGTACTTGTGTTCATTTTTGATCCAGTATGTTCCAAATTCAATAATAAAATGTAATGTCTGCAGCCACCACTAGGGGGCGATCAGCGCACGCAGATACGAAGATACCGTTGGACTTGGTTCCAGCTTTATTAGGCTATGTTCACATTTCCGTTCTTTTGCTTCTGTCAGGTCCGTTGTTGCGACGCAACGACTGATCCGTCGTTTTTGAGATGACAACTGACGCAACCGATGTGTTATTTCATATGGGTGGCTCGGTGGTTAGCACTGCAGTCTTGTGGTGGCTCAGTGGTTAGCATTGCAGTCTTTCAGCGCTAGGGTCCTGGGTCCAATTCCCACCAAGGACACTATCTGCAAGGAGTTTGTATGTTCTCCCCGTGTTTGCGTGGGTTTCCTCCGGGTTCTCCGGTTTCCTCCCACACTCCAAAGACATACAGATAGGGACTCTAGATTGTGAGCCCCAATGGGGACAGTGTTGCCAATGTATGTAAAGCGCTGTGGAATTAATAGTGCTATATAAATGAATACAATTTATTATTATTATTTCACAGGATTTCGTTCACAGGAATCCTGTGAAAAAACTGATCCGACGCGTCCGTTACATCCGTTGTGCATCCGGTTTTTGACGGATCCGTCGTGATCTGTTTGTGTTTGGGACAGCCCACTGAGCATGCCCAGCATGTTTGGCACATGCTCAGTAAAGCATGATGGAATCCAGCACTGGATTCCGTCGTGTGACAGATTACTGCGGAATCCAGCACCATAGACATCCATTATAGCTTGTGATGGATGGCGATGGACAACTGCGGAGTCCGTTTTTTCTTCATCGTTCCTATGGGAGACCCAGACCATGGGTGTATAGCTTCTGCCTCCGGAGGACACACAAAGTACTACACTAAAAAGTGTAGCTCCTCCCTCCGAGCATATACACCCCCTGGATAACCAAATATAGCCAGTTCAATGCTTTGTGTTCAGGAGGCACACATCCACACATGCATTCTCATCTGATTTTTGATTTTAAAGAGTTTGAAGAAAAGCGGGTCCAAGCTGGACCCCCGGCATGTCCCTTCTCACCCCACTGTGTCGGCGGTGTTGTTAAGGTTGATTTCAAGGCTGGAGCCTTACATGCCGCGCTCCTTCACCATCCCTCGGGCTCTGGCTTGAAGTGGGAGCCAGCACGGTTCTCACTGCTTTGCAGGAGAGCGGTCTCCATCCGCAGCCCTTTCAGGACCCTGCCGGACGGAGCACTCATCCCTCAGGGACCTGGCCCTGCGTCTCACAAGCTAAGTATTTGAGACGTTATTGTCAGGGGGTCCCTTGCATCTTTATTGTTGGGGAGCGTGTGTCAGTTTACTTTTGTGACTTTTCCGGCCGGTTCTCCGGTTTTCACCTGAGAACCGCGCCGAGGGTGCCTGCACGACGGCCGCATTGTAAAATTTATTCCCCGGCTTCGGCTGCGGCCTAGTTTTGTTTTCACTGCCCCTGCATGTCAGTCATGCAGTGGGACAGTGTGGCACCGCCCACCGGCCGTTCGGCACAGGGGAGGACACTCCTCTCTGAAGAGATGTTTCCCTCCCCTGTATATCTCCTTGGCCCTCCGGTTCCCGCTCTTGGACTAGGCCCCGCCCCCTCTCCTCGCTCCGGCGCCATTTTATCAGCGTTCTCACACTGATCGGCGTTGGCTGCTGCATCTCTGCAACCTGTCTGGGGGTCCGAGCTGTGGGATCCGGAGGGCACACAAACGGGCTGGTAAGCCACAACCTCTGGTTGTGGACCTTCTTATACACTCTCTGGGGGTCATTCTGAAGGAGTGTGTTCTTTACTGCAGCCCCCACCTCAGCAGCATGTCTCACACTAGGAGCAAGGCTGCGAGGCTGTACTCAATATGCACTGCATGTAAGCTCGTACTGCCTGAACCGAGCACATATCCACATTGTGATGCCTGCTCTAACATGGTGGTGCCTCAGCCTGGAGTCTCCCCAGTGGTCCCTCTGGCTGCTCCGGCCCCGGTGGCTGAACCCCCGGCTTGGGTAGAATTGTTTTCTAAGTCTATCTCCCATTCCTTTGCCGACTCCATGGGAGAGTTGTCCCGGACTCTGCTGAGCATGCATCAGCCCCCTTCTCAGGGTGCCTCTGCTGCTACGGCTCGCTCTGCAGAGCTCACAGAGGATTCTTAATCTGCTCCCAGACCCCGTCCTCCTAAAAGGAGACGCAGGGTCCCCTCTCCTTCCTCGTCCCGCGGCTCCGATTCCCGAGCTGACTCGCAGGACGAGGAGGATGTCTTTACTGGGGGCTCGGACGCTACCTCCATGTGCCCCATTGATCTGACCGAGGGTGATGTAGATGTTAGTGATTTGATTGCGTCCATTAATTCTGTACTGGACCTCAATCCGCCAGTATCAGAGGAGCAACCCTCTCTGGCAGAAAAGCACCAGTTTACCTCGCCTAAGAGAACAAGGAGTGTGTTCTTTAACCACTCCAGTTTTCAGGCCACTGTGTCCAAGCCCAGGGCCTGCCCTGACAAACTCTTCCCAAAGCGTGGTTCTGATGACCGTTTTCCTTTTCCACCAGAGGTGGTCAAGGAGTGGGCTCACTCACCAAAGGTAGACCCTCCGGTGTCTAGACTCTCAGCCCGGACAGTTGTATCTGTGGCTGATGGCACCTCACTTAAGGATCCCACTGACCGCCAGGTTGACCTCCTGGCCAAGTCTGTCTATGAGGCGGCAGGGGCCTCGTTCTCCCCATCCTTTGCAGCAGTGTGGGCTCTCAAAGCCATCTCTGCTTCCCTAGATGAGATGCATTCCCTCACTAGGGACTCTATGCCTGAACTGGTTGCCTTAACTTCCCAGGCTTCAGCCTTTTCAGCCTACGCCATGTCTGCCATGCTGGAGGCTTCTCACCGCACTGCGGTGGCTTCCGCTAATTCCCTCGCTATCCGCAGGATCTTGTGGCTTCGAGAGTGGAAGGCAGATGCCTCTTCAAAGAAGTACCTTGCTGGGCTCCCATTTGCTGGGTCCAGGCTGTTCGGTGAACAACTGGATGAAATTATTAAGGAGGCTACTGGCGGGAAGAGTACTTCCTTGCCACAGACTAAAACCAGGAAACCTGTCCAGGGCAGGAACCAGTCGAGGTTTCGTTCCTTTCGTTCCTCTAACTGGTCGTCCTCTAAACCCTCGGCCTCGTCCATTAACTCAGCCAAGGACCAGAAGCCCACCTGGCGCAAGAAGCCGCGTCCACAAAAGTCCGCAGGAGCTGCTGCTACCAAGGCAGCCTCCTCTTGACTATCTGGCCGAGCCAGCAACGTCCTTGGTTGGTGGCAGGCTCTCCCACTTTGGTGACGTGTGGTTTCAACACGTCTCCGATCAGTGGGTGCGGGATATCATCTCCCACGGCTACAGGAAAGAATTCTCTTCCAGCCCGCCAATCAGATTTTTTCTGTCAACTCCCCCCTGCTCCAAGGCCGCCGTCTTCTCTCAGGCCGTGGTATCCTTGCAGGCCAACGGAGTAATTGTACCAGTTCCCGCCAGGGAACGGTTCAGAGGTTTCTACTCAAATCTCTTCCTAGTCCCCAAAAAGGACTGTTCCTTCCGGCCCATCCTGGATCTCAAGCTTCTCAACAAGCATGTTCAGGTGCGGCATTTTCGCATGGAGTCTCTGCGATCAGTCATTGCCTCAATGACCCAAGGAGATTTCCTGGCATCCATCGACATCAGAGATGCCTATCTGCATGTAACAATTGCAGTTTCACACCAGCGTTGGCTACGTTTTGCAATCTGAGAGGAATATTTCCAATTCGTGGCTCTCCCCTTCGGGTTAGCCACGGCCCCTCGAGTATTCACCAAGGTCATGGCAGCAGTGGTTGCGGTTCTGCACCTCCAGGGGTTGGCAGTGATTCCCTACCTGGACGACCTTCTAGTCAAGGCTTCATCCAGTGCATACTGTCATTGGAGTGTCTCGCTCACTCTCGCCACTCTTGTTCAATTCGGGTGGCTTGTCAATCTGCCCAAGTCCACTCTGACCCCGACCCAAAAACTCACGTACCTAGGGATGTAATTCGAGACTCTGCCGGCACTTGTCAAGCTGCCCTTAGTCAAACAGCAGTCCCTCCATCTGGCGGTGCGCTCTCTGCTGAGGCTCCGCCGTCATTCCATCAGGCACCTCATGCAGGTGCTGGGTCAGATGGTGGCGTCAATGGAAGCGGTTCCCTTTGCCCAGTTCCATCTGCGTCCTCTGCAGCTGGACATTCTCCGCTGTTGGGACAAGCGGACTTCTTCCTTGCACAGGTTGGTGGCTCTGTCGCCACAGACCAGGAGCTCTCTTCAGTGGTGGCTTCGGCCCCTCTCTCTGTCTCAGGGACGCTCCTTCCTGACCCCGTCCTGGGTGATCCTCACCACGGATGCCAGTCTCTCCGGCTGGGGAGCAGTATTTCTCCACCACCGAGCACAGGGCACTTGGACTCCGTCCGAATCAGCCCTCTCGATCAATGTGCTGGAAATCAGAGCTGTGCTCCTAGCTCTCGTAGCCTTTCACCACCTGTTGGCGGGCAAGCACATTCGAGTCCAGTCAGACAACGCGACAGCAGTTGCCTACCTCAATCACCAGGGCGGGACTCGCAGCCGCCTGGCAATGTTGGAGGTTCAACGCATCCTTCAGTGGACGGAGGACTCCAAGTCCACCATATCCGCAGTCCACATCCCAGGCGTAGAAAACTGGGAGGCAGATTATCTCAGCCGTCAAACCGTGGACAGCGGCGAGTGGGCTCTGCATCCGGCAGTGTTCCGGTCGATCTGCCGCAAGTGGGGCACTCCGGAAGTGGATCTAATGGCATCCCGGCACAACCACAAGGTCCCGGTTTACGTGGCTCACTCCCACGATCCTCAGGCCTTTGCAGCGGACGCGCTGGTTCAGGATTGGTCCCAGTTCCGTCTGTCTTACGTGTTTCCCCCTCTAGCTCTCTTGCCCAGAGTCCTGCGCAAGATCAGAATGGAGGGCCGTCGGGTCATACTCATTGCCCCAGACTGGCCCAGGCGAGCTTGGTACCCAGACCTGCTCCATCTGTCCGTAGAGGTGCCGTGGCATCTCCCGGACCGCCCAGACCTTCTCTCACAAGGTCCGTTTTTCCGCCAGAATTCTGCGGCTCTCAGATTGACGGCGTGGCTCTTGAGTCCTGGATCCTGACGGCTTCCGGCATTCCTCCCGAAGTCATCTCCACTATGACTCAGGCTCGGAAGTCTTCCTCGGCCAAAATTTACCACAGGACTTGGGAACTTTCCTGTCCTGGTGTCGTTCTTCCGGCCATGCCCCTTGGCCTTTTTCCTTGCCGACCATCCTGTCCTTTCTACAGTCCAGTCTGCAGCTAGGACTATCCCTCAATTCCCTCAAGGGACAGGTCTCGGCTCTGTCAGTGCTGTTTCAGCGGCGTATCGCCCGGCTGGCCCAGGTGCGCACCTTCATGCAGGGCGCATCTCACATCATTCCACCTTACCGGCGGCCTTTGGATCCCTGGGACCTTAATCTGGTCCTCACGGCCTTACAGAAACCCCCCTTTGAGCCTCTTAGGGAGGTTTCTTTGTTTCGTCTTTCACAGAAAGTCGTCTTTCTGGTGGCCATAACTTCTCTCAGGAGAGTCTCTGATTTGGCTGCACTCTCTTCGGAGTCCCCTTTTTTGGTTTTTCATCAAGACAAGGTGGTTCTCCGTCCGTCTCCGGACTTTCTCCCTAAGGTGGTGTCTCCTTTCCACCTTAACCAGGACATTTCATTGCCTTCCTTTTGTCCGTCTCCTGTTCATCGCTTTGAGAAAGCGTTGCGTACTTTAGATCTGGTGCGGGCGCTCCGGATCTTTGTGTCACGCACCGCTGTTCTTAGGCGGTGCACCTCTCTTTTTGTGCTGACCACAGGTCAGCGCAAGGGTCTCTCGGCTTCTAAACCGACCCTAGCTCGTTGGATTAGGTCGGCCATATCCGATGCCTACCAGTGTACTCAGGTGCCTCCCCCGCCGGGGATCAAGGCACACTCGACCACAGCTGTTGGTGCCTCTTGGGCTTTCAGGCACCAGGCTACGGCTCAGCAGGTCTGTCAGGCTGCCACTTGGTCTAGTCTGCACACCTTTTCGAAGCACTACCAAGTGCATGCTCATGCTTCGGCAGATGCGAGCTTGGGCAGACGCATCCTTCAGGCGGCTGTCGCCCATTTGTGACGTTAGGTTCTGCCTACTTCTCAGTTTTCTGTGTATTCCCACCCATGGACTGCTTTGAGACGTCCCATGGTCTGGGTCTCCCATAGGAACGATAAAGAAAAAGAGAATTTTTTGTTTACTTACCGTAAATTCTTTTTCTTATAGTTCCGTAATGGGAGACCCAGCACTCTCCCTGTTGCCTGTTGGCAGTTTCTTGTTCCGCGTGTTATCACCGGCTGTTGTTGTAGACAGAGGCTCCGGTTGTTCCGGTTTTTTGCTCTATCTCTACTTGTGGGTGGCTATTCTCCTTCAGCTTTTGCACTAAACTGGCTATATTTGGTTATCCAGGGGGTGTATATGCTCGGAGGGAGGAGCTACACTTTTTAGTGTAGTACTTTGTGTGTCCTCCGGAGGCAGAAGCTATACACCCATGGTCTGGGTCTCCCATGTCGGAACTATAAGAAAAAGAATTTACGGTAAGTAAACAAAATTCTCTTTTTTGCCGCTCCAAAAAACGTTGTTTGCAACGTTGCTCCCGCCTGATGGTCAATCAGTAAACGATTGATCCGTCACGCGGTGGATGCAACGCAGGGCCATCCGTCGCTAATGGAAGTCTATGGAGAAAAATATTTTGCAAGATGCCGAAATTCTTTAAGGCGACGAAAGCAAAACCTTAAAGGGGTTGTCCACTACTGCCGTGTGGCCCTTTAATCCCTGTAAATAACTGCATCCTAGGGTCTAACTAAACCCAAGACGGCTGCAATATCTGCACGAAAATTATTTCTTGAGTTAAGATGAGTATTATTTCTTGAGTAAAGTATTTACGACAGAAATGTTGGGGGATCGGATTGATGCTCTTCATCCGGATCAGGTCCATTAAAAAACAAATATGCACTTATAGATTTTGGCCACCCCGGAGAAGAATAATCTTTACATTGACGTCCCGGTTACAGAGCCGCCTTCTCTGCTGATTCCACAATTCTCAGTTGTCACCTAGAAAGGACTTTGGAAACTGCAGTTAAAATTCATGTTTTCCCCTTGATCCGCTCTGTCTGCGGCTTCAGCTCCCACAATGTCGGAGATACAGACAGTCCTGGACCCGGGGTCTCCGGAGGGAATTATCTCGCTGCTCTTTATCATTCCAAGCACAAGTCCTTACTTTGTAAATGACCTGCAGGCATAATATGTTATACTAGAGAGACGGGAAACTTGGTGAGACCTGAGCGCCGACGTAAAGACAATACTAAGTCTGCTTTCACACACCAGTTTTTTTTGCATCAGGCACAATCCGGCTCAGAAACCTATGCAACGGATGCGGCGAAAAAAACGGATCCGTTGCATAAGTTTTTCCATTCAGCCCGTCCGTTTTTGACGGATCCGGTTTGCTACTGAGCGTGCACAGTTAAAAAAAACTGATGCGTTTTTTGCCGCAGGACACCACATCCGGCGTCCATAGGCTTGCATTGTAAATCGCGCTGGATGCGGTTTTTCGTCGCAGACAAACGCTGCAAGCAACGTTCCACCCGGCCGCCGCATCGGCTAAATATGCCGCATCCGGCAAAAAACGGACGCAATGCAAGGCCATGCAGCACAATCCAGCGCTAATGCAAATCTATTAGGGAAAAACGCATCCAGTGGCAAAAAAAAAAATGGATGCGTTTTTTCTGCAAAGCGCCGGATTGTGCCTGATTGCAAAAAACTGTGTGAAAGCAGCCTTAGGCTGCTTTCACACCCGTTTTTTTTCTGAGCGGCACAATACGGCGCTTTGCAGAAAAAACGCAACCATTTTTTTTCCTCATAGACTTGCATTAGCACCGTATTGTGCCGCAAGGCCTTGCGTTGCGTCCGTTTTTTGCCGGATGCGGCATATTTAGCCCATGCGGTGGCCGGATGGAACGTTGCCTGGCACGTTTTTTTTTGTGCGTCGACAAAACCACATCGCGCCATGATTTACAATGCAAGCCTATGGATGCCGGATGTGGTTTTTTGCACTGCGCTTGCTCAGTATCAAGCCGTATCCGTCAAAAAACAGATGGGCTGCATGGAAAAACTTATGCAACACATCCGGTTTTTCGCCGCACCCGTTGCATATGTTTTTGAGCCGCACTGCAAAAACCGGATGTGTGAAAGCAGCCTAATGCAGCAATGTTACAAACCTGACCATCGGATAAGGGCTCAGTTCACACGTGCACTTATTATCCGCTTGGAATAGATTTGTCATTAAACAAACATGGATGTGATGCAAATTGTAAACGGAAAGTTTCCTTTTTTTCTAACCATCCATCGTCAAAGGAAAAACATCTGTGTAAAGACTGACCCTCTGGTTTCCGTTTTGCTTGTATCTTTTTGTTCTGTCTGTAACCTCCATTTTTATTAGCATTGTCTCTGGTCACCTCTAGTGTTCTGGGTATGAGCAGTGCTAAACGAAATAGATCTGTTCACATGTCCTGTAATCATCTGCAGAGCGCCATCCGTTGGCAAAAAAAAGTTCTGCAAACACAACTCTTTTGTCCGTTTTTAAAAAAGTGACTTCTGCAAGATCGTTTTGTTAACGTGGGTGTCTATGGAGGACGGATCCGGTAACGGATCGCTATTTTGCCATCCGTTTTCCTTGCATTTGTAATAGATTCATTTTTGTCTTACAGGGTTCGTTTGAAATGGAAGTTAAAAGGAACCTGTCACAAGATTTGGGGCCTATGAGCTGCAGCCACCACCAGTGGGCTCTTATATATACTGCATTCTAACATGATGCATATAAGAGCCCAGGCCGCTGTGTAGAACATAAAAATCACTTTATAATACGTAAACAGTCGGTTCGGTGGAGTTGGCTCAGATGGGCGTCTCCATTCCCCGGTGCCGGCGCCTCCTTTTTCGGCCATCTTTGTCATTTTGTCATCTTTCAGAAGCCGGGTTGTATGACGCGTCCTAGATCGTACAGACTCACCAGCATTGAGGTCCTGCGCAGGCGCACTTTGATCTGCCCTGAGCAGGGCTGATCAAAGTATTGTAGTGCGAATGAGCGGGAACTCAATGCCGGCCTTTGTGGATGATGTAGGACGTGTCATGCACCCCGGCTTGAGAAGAAGGAGGACAAAGATGGCCGAAAGAGCCGGCACCGGAGAACGGAGACGCCCATATGACCCAACAAAGCGACCGTTTAGGTAAGTGTTATAAAGTGAATTTTACGTTCTACACAGCGACCTAGTCTCTTAGCATTCTAACATGCTGTATATAAGAGTCCAGGCCACTACGTAGAACGTAGAAATCACTTTATAATACTCACCTAAACGGTCACTGCAGTGGAGTTTAGTCATATGGGCGTCTCCGTTCTTTGGGTGCGGTGCCTCCTCTTTCGGCCATCTTTGTCCTTCTGAAGCCTCGGTGCATGACGCGTCCTAAGTCATTCACACTCACCAGCATTGAGGTCCCGCTCATTTGGACTACAATACTTTGATCTGCCCTGGTTAGGGCAGATCAAAGTGCGCCTGCGCAGGACCTCAATGCCGGTGAGTGTGAATGACGTAGGATGCGTCATACACCCAGGCTTCAGAAGGAGGACAAAGATGGCCGAAATAGGAGGCGCCACACCCGGAGAATAGAGACAACCATATGACCCAACTCCACCGCAGCAACTGTTTAGGTGAGTATTATAAAGTGATTTTTACGTTCTACACAGCGGCCTGGACTCTTATATACAGTATTCTAACATGCTGTATATAAGAGCCCACTGGTGGTGGCCTCAGCTTATAGTCACCAAATCTGCTGACAGGTTCCCTTTAAATAGCAATCCACTAACGGATCCGTTCTCCATAGATTTGCATGTTAAAAACAAAAACGGATCCGTCAGAAATCAGTTATGTAACATCGGACAAAAAAGTGGTGTTTGCAGAACTTTTTTTTGCCAATGGCTCCGTTCTAACGGATGATTACAGGACATCTGAATGTGCTGTTTCTATTTGTCTTAGTTAAAACTGTTATTTAATGGTTTTCATGCTCGTCTCTGCTGCCATCTACTGGTCAGACCTTTCGGCTCCTCTGTTTCTTTTGCCCAGCCCATGGGAGTGTCTGATGACCCTCTTGCATCACATCCTGGGATGTTCATTCCAGCCAGAGTTTTTGTGAGAGCAACATCTCTTATTGGAGCTACTAGGAGCAAAGTCTTCTGACCACGTAGTAGCTTCAGAGGCAAGCATCACTGAGAATTACAATGCCAGTTACTTGGATTACTGCACTCTGCATGTCCTAACCTTTGGAGAAAATAAACCACCATTGTTTCATCTCAGCATGTGCATGTGTCACTCTGGAGCGCTCTGGTCCTGTCTGCCCCACCTATAGGAAAAACGAAGGTAAGACTCTCACAACCTCTCACAACTACGCACCTTCCATTGCCTTTAAGTGGGGACAGAACAGTCAGAAGACTGCTTAAGAGCTCAATATCCCGGCTACAGATCCCTAAGAGCCCTGTAACTTCCCATGTAATCTGCCTAGCAACAAGCCTTGTGCACTAGTCTGCCTGCACAGTGCATGCCTGGACAAGCCTAAGGGGAAGCTCTCCCATCTGCCACGTCCTGTGTCACCTCTGCTGCATTGTAAAGGGACAGTTTATGCACCTGCAGTTTCTCTCTTGCTATACGCCTTTTATAGACTTGCAGTACATTATACCCCATTACTGCACATCGCTGCACTGCGAACCCCAAGTTTTACTAAAGACACCTTGGGAATCTCATCAGGGAGTCCTTGCAGAGCTGCACAACGATTTTTGGACCCCTATTCAAAAGTCAAGTTTCTTAAAGAGACAGTACACCTTAAATCAAAATGGCTGAAAAAGACCTTGGACAGTTCCCCACTGCTGAAACAGAGCAAATACAATCTGATACTGTCCATTATGAAGCCCAGGAGCCAGAGCCCACGCTTTCAGCAGACCAAGTTGTCCGACCGAAGCGCTCTTCCAAACCCACGATAAAGGCCGCTGAAAACTATCACACTATGAAAGATGAGCTATGTGAACACCTGGAAGAACAGTGGGAACGAGTCACCTATTACATGCCAAGACTTGAATCCTCATCAGGTTATGCCACATGCTTACTAGCCGCTCTGGAACGGCTGAACACAGCTCATGAAAGATACAAGAGACTGTCAACAAGGTACATTACCTTTCTAAAAGACTCTAAAATTGATGAAGCTCTTTCAGACCTGAGCAAGGCAGAAGAGGTAAACAAGGAAAGAGATGCCAAGGTGCAAGATGCCATAGACAAGGCCGAACACCGTATCATTCACCAGCAAGAAACCAGATCACACCGATCAACCTCATCTAGACGTATCTCTCGGTCATCCGGGTCATCATCCTCAAGAAGCTCAGCCCTGAGCGACAGGATACTAGAGGCCCGCATAAGAGCAGAGGAATCCAAGGTGAGACGTTCCTTCACAGAAAGAGAAGTAGAGGAAGAAGCCAAAAGGGCAGAAGCAGAAGCCCATGCAAAAGCAGAAGCTGCTAAAGCGGAAGCCAAAAGGGCAGAAGCGGAGGCTCGGATAAAGATTCTTCGGTCAGAGATGGAAGAGGAAGTTGCGCTAGCTAAAGTGAGACTACTTGAGCAAGCATTGATCCAAGGTCCTGATCCAGCTGACTCGCCACCACTGGAAGCAGACAATCCAGTTGATCGCACAAGAGACTATGTACTGAATCAGTTACCTGTAGCAACCCCGGTTTGCAGTTCCGTCCAAGCCGACAACACCGAAACCTCCAACTTACCTCTACCAGTGCCACCTAAAGCACCCGAGCAAATTAATAACAGTCACCAAGAGGTGCCCTCTCAAACACAGCCACCACAGCAAGATGGCAACCAAGTGTTTCCTGACCCACTTCCACAGCTCAAGCAGCGGTCATCAGAATCTACAGAGGCTAAACCACAGCTCAACCCTGCAGCAACGTCATTTTACCTGGGAACATCTCATCCATTCATGCCAGGCAGCCCATACGCCCCAGGGGCATCACGAGTCGTCATGGCAACAAGTGGTGAGAAATCAGATATGTCTGAGTTTGCCAGGTTCATGGTGAGCAGAGAGCTAATCAACACTAGTCTCATGAAATTCGATGATCGTGCAGAGAGCTACAGGGCCTGGAAAGCAACTTTCAAGGCAGCCATCGCCAATCTCATCTTCACTGCGAAACAGGAGCTCGACCTCCTGATCAAGTGGTTGGGCCCAGGCTCTACAAACCGTATCAAGAGCCTCAGAACCGTCTATGTGGGACAAGCAGAAGCAGGTCTCGCTGCTGCATGGCAGAGACTGGAACGCACCTTTGGCAGCGCAGAAGCAATAGAGAAAGCCCTATTCAAGAGACTGCAGGACATCCCAAAGATCAACCTTAAAGAAGTCCACAAGCTTCAAGACCTAAGTGATCTGCTCATGGAGCTGGAGCTCGCCAAAAGAGACCCTCGTCTGTCTGGGCTGTGCTACCTGGATACAGCCCATGGAGTGAACCCAATCGTGGTGAAGCTGACATACAGTCTGCAGGAGAAATGGGCAACGTCAGTCTCAAGGTACAAAAGAATGAATGACGGTATCTTTCCCCCATTTATTCAGTTCTGCAAGTTCATTGACGAGCAGGCCCAGATGAGGAACGACCCCAGCCTCGACTTCCTAGAGTTCAACACTTCGGCAGCTGCAACATCATCATCATCATCAAGGTATGGAGGTGCCATACACAAACGCAGAGACATTAAGAACACTGAGTGTCAGGAAGACTGAGCTACCATCACCTGCAGCACGCACAGATAAACATAACACCATCTCATCACGAGATAAGTCTTTCAATCAAGAATGTCCCATCCATAAAAAACCGCATTCACTGAACAAGTGCAGAGGGTTTAGATCCAAAACCCTACAGGAGCGCAAGAAAGTCCTCACAGAGCTTGGGATCTGTTTCAAATGCTGCGAATGACTTGAGCACATGGCCAAGGACTGTAAATCCATCGTCAAGTGTGAGGAGTGTCATAGTGAAAAACACGTTTCAGCCATGCACCCAACCCAGCTAGCTAGAGACACACCGGCTGCAGTCACCACCACTCCCACTCCAATTCATGGCGGGGAGCCCAAGAATCAGACTGACACCACCACAGCCGTCTCCTGCTCATGCTCAGAGGTATGTGGAGAGGGCCAAACACAGAAATGTTGTGCTCGAATATGCCTCATCAAGGTTTATCCCGAGGGACATCCAGAAAAGGCAATGAAGGTGTATGCCATCATAGACGACCAAAGCAACCGGTCCCTAGCAGGAACCAAATTCTTTGAAGCCTTCGGAATTAATGGACCATCAGAACCCTACACCTTGAACACCTGCTCGGGTCGCATAGAGACTAGCGGCAGAAGAGCCCAGGGATTCATTGCTTCTCCTATCAATGGGAAGACTGAAATACCTCTACCAACGCTCGTTGAATGTGACCAAATACCCAGCCACAGGAATGAAATTCCTACCCCAGAAGCTGCATTTCATCAACCACACCTAAGACACCTCGCTAGTGTTATCCCACCTCTGGACAATAACGCAGAGATTCTACTCCTGCTCTGCAGAGACAATCTAAGGGTACACAAGGTGCGACAGCAGTGTAATGGGCCTGACTATGCACCATACGCCCAGAAACTGGACTTGGGATGGGTAGTCATAGGCAATGTGTGCGTTGATCGATCAGAAATTGATTCCTTCAAGACTTATGTGCATGGAGATGGGCGCACAACCTGCTTAAAGCCATGTCCTCATCACTATGGAGTGAAAGAGAAGTCTCCAGACACAATACAGCTACCTGACATCGCTTCTTCTCTGCATATCGACAACTTGGGAAGATCAGTCTTTCACACAACCAAGGACGACGATAAAGTAGCCTTGTCAGTAGAGGACAGAGAATTCATCGGAATAATGGACTGTGAGTTTTCTAAAGACAAAACCAACCATTGGGTCTCTCCATTACCCTTCCGATCTACCAGGGTAAGACTCCCAAACAACCGAGCTCAAGCTCAGACCAGATTTAACTCTCTTCAGCGTTCCATGAACAGCAAGCCTGAAATGAGAGAACACAGCGTCGCCTTTATGGACAAGGAAGTCCGCAACAACCTAGCAGAACCCGTACCAGCTGAACTGAATCCAGCAGATCACGCAACTAGACCTACGTCTATAAGTTCTTTTGCTAACTCTTCTTGGCTTACAGGTCCAGAGTTCCTGCTGAGACAGTCAGAAGAAGGTGTCCAGGAAGCCTTCAGCATCCTAGATCCAGACAACGATCCAGATGTCCGAGCTGAAGTCAATACCCTGGCCACCAGTGCAGAAAAAACCTCCAACCTCGGTTGCCAACGTATTGAACGTTTCTCCAGCTGGATGAGGCTCATCAGGACTGTCGCTAGGTTAGTGCATATCGCCAGATGCTGTCGTACTGACCTTAAAAGCAAAGACTGTCATCGCTTGCATGTCTGCCACAAAGCCCTTTCTGCTGAGGACATCTCCCATAGCGAGTCCCTCATAATACGCCACCTCCAACAGAGTGAATTCGCCATAGAATGGAAGTGTTTAGACAACAAACAGCAGATTCCATTAAGAAGTCCTCTCGCCAATTTAAACCCAGTCATCGACAGTTTCGGCTTACTAAGAGTTGGTGGTCGTTTAAATCAGGCTCATCTTGGAGTTGCAGAACAAAATCCTCTCATCATTCCCAACAAACACCATGTTACAGTCTTGCTGATCCGACACCACCATGAAAAGACTGAACACCAAGGCAGGCAAATTACAGAAGGTGCTTTACGGTCTGCAGGCCTCTGGATTATTGGAATGAAGAGACGTGTAGCACGAATACTACACGATTGTGTGCACTGTCGTAAAGCAAGAGGAAAACTGTACCAGCAAATGGCTGACTTGCCTACAGACAGGCTTTCTACAGAGCCACCTTTCACCTACGTAGGCCTAGACGTTTTCGGACCATGGATGGTGTCCACACGCAGAACTCGCGGAGGCCAAGCAATCAGCAAGCGGTGGGCTGTGTTATTCACCTGCATGAGTGTTCGAGCCGTTCACATTGAGGTGTTAGAGTCCATGGATACCTCCAGCCTAATCAACGCCTTGAGAAGGTTCCTTGCCATCAGAGGACCAGTGAAACAGCTGAGGTCTGACCGTGGAAGCAACTTCGTCGGTGCATGTAGAGAACTGAACATCGACACCAAACCTATCCAAGATCAGCTGGCAGAGAAAGGTTGCACCTGGATCTTCAATCCCCCTCACAGTTCTCACATGGGAGGCTCCTGGGAGAGAATGATCGGGATTTCACGCAACATCTTGAACTCCATGCTAATGGACGTCAATTCCTCGAGACTCACACATGAGACTCTAGTCACTCTTTTAGCTGAAGTCTCAGCCATTATCAATTCAAGACCCCTTGTGCCGGTGACCATGGATCCAGAAACACCAACCATATTAACTCCTACTATTCTCATTACCCAAAAAACTGACAACGCGGTAATGCCCAGCGGAGAGTTCACCCACGCGAACACTTATCAAAAACACTGGAAACGGGTTCAATACTTGGCTGACTACTTCTGGAACCGATGGAGGAAGGAATACCTCACCATTCTTCAAGGAAGAAAGAAGTGGCGACATCCCAAGCCGAACCTCAAGGAAGGAGACCTAGTCCTCATGAAAGATCAGACCACAGAAAGGACTGACTGGCCTATGGGACTAATTACTAGGATACTGCCTAGTCAGGACGGCAATGTTCGGAAGGTGGAGCTAAAGGTCATCAGGAAAGGTGAGACGAAGACCTTTGCAAGGCCAATCCACGAACTTTTTCTGCTTTTGCCCATAGAGAGCGTCCCTACAGGATGAACACTACCGGACCTGAACTTTGAGCCATCCTTCTTGTTTTGGACTCAATTGAGCTTGTTTTTGCATTTAACATGCCTTTCCTTTCAGGTTGTATTATGGACTCAATAGTGAAATCCCCAAAGTGAATTTCAGACGGGGAGTGTGCTGTTTCTATTTGTCTTAGTTAAAACTGTTATTTAATGTTTTTCATGCTTGTCTCTGCTGCCATCTACTGGTCAGACCTTTCGGCTCCCCTGTTTCTTTTGTCCAGCCCATGGGAGTGTCTGATGACCCTCTTGCATCACTTCCTGGCTTGTTCATTCCAGCCAGAGATTTGTGAGAAACACATCCCTTATTGGAGCTACTAGGAGCAAAGTCTTCTGACCATGTAGTAGCTACAGAGGCAAGCATCACTGAGAATTACAGTGCCAAGTACTTGGATTACTGCACTCTGCATGTCCCAACCTTTGGAGAAAATAAACCACCATTGTTTCATCTCAGCATGTGCATGTTTTCACTCTGGAGCGCTCTGGTCCTGTTTGCCCCACCTATAGGAAAAACGAAGGTAAGATTCTCACAACCTCTCACAACTACACACCTTCCATCGCCTTTAAGTGGGGACAGAACACTGAACTCAGCCTCACACATGAATATCTGTTTCCCATAAATTTCAATATTAAAAAAAAAAATCACTTTGCTATCCGTTTTTTTTGCTAGATAAAATAAGTGCAGACTCCATTTTTTACTCCAGCTAGAAACAGGACTAAAGCTGGAAAGGAGGGAAATGGAAAACATTTTATGACCCTTCAGTTCCCATTCAAATTAGTGGATCCTGTACTGGGACTTTTTTTTTTTATGATCCCAAAATAATTTTTGCACATAATTTCCTTTTTTTGCTTTGTCCAGATCATGTCACCTGCTCTCCAGATGCAGGTGCTGATAGAGCGCTGAAAAGGGGGGAGAGCTCCGGCACACTACCTCAATGTAGTCAGACACAAAAGAGTTTCTTTTTATACTTATTTTATTTTGAAAAAAAGATTCATGCATATGATGTCCACAATTTTAACGTTTCGACCATATTTTGGTCTTCATCAAAGGGACCATCTAAATACAAATGTAAACACAAATAATTACAAAGCATATAACAAATGTACAAAAAAATCATCACATATTGTCAACGTAGGGGTTCAGTTTAGAAAAGCGGAAGGATCAATTAGGATTTATGATCATTGTAAGTAGAACATAGGAGGTGTATAATGACCATGATACCAACACCCTATCATAAAATGGAAGGTGTCCGAATGGTGAGGATAGTGTTGTACGGAGTGTAACTGATAAAGCTAACGTTACCTGTGGTAGTTAGGCCAGGTGAGTTGTTACTAGGAAATGCTTCGCGGCAAGTACCGAAGGACCGTAGCTCAAGAGTATAATTAACCATATATTCTATCAAGGATGCAAAACAACAACAGGTCTAAATAGCTGGATATAAATGTCAAATCCTCATTCTATATGTACCTAACATTAATACCTTAGAACTATGGATCATGTGTAATACGCCCGGCCGCTATATTAGTTCGGCTCATTCAAATTCTATAGTTAGGTGCAGCCACTGTTTCCTCTATAAGGAGACAAAGAGACATAAGTCCATGGGATCCACACACTGGATCATATTATAAGGAGAGAACTTACATGTACTCACTCTGTAACAGGGTCTAGTAAGGAAATAGGAGAGCAATATTTTGCTCCAGTATCCTATAAAACATAACACAGTATATTGTGACTGTACTGATTATGTGTCTACGGACATATGACTTATATAGTGAGACCTACCAATAAGGTGCAACAGAGTAGTGTCCTTATCCTAGTTGAAACCAGTTCCTGTATACTCTAGTGTTGCATGCGGAAGTCCTCTGAGCAATAATCCCTGTCTAGTATAGGGAACCAGGCTGCAGTATATATAGTAGGTGAGGGTCTCTAATAAATAAAAGAAATTTTTCCAAAAATGAATATACTTAGCTTATCTATTAGAACTTATAGATCATAACATAGTTGATAGACCTGTTCAGGTTCCTAAATGGTTATGGGTATCGCCCAAGGGGGACCGGACTGTCTAAATAAAGACAGAAGGAGGACATGAGTAAAGTTATATAAACAAGCCGCAAAGCATCACCCCGTAACTCACCTGAACCGTGTGAAAAGGCAACAGGACCTGCTCCCTCAGTGTGGCAGTGATGAATGCCGGCTAGTGGGGGTTTATAAAGGGGAAACCTGCACTAATCATTTCCTGTCGCATAATTGAGGAAGTGGGGTGGTGCAGGTTTCCCCTTTATAAACCCCCACTAGTTGGCATTCATCACTGCCACACTGAGGGAGCAGGTCCTGTTGCCTTTTCACACGGTTCAGGTGAGTTACGGGGTGATGCTTTGCGGCTTGTTTATATAACTTTACTCATGTCCTCCTTCTGTCTTTATTTAGACAGTCCGGTCCCCCTTGGGCGATACCCATAACCATTTAGGAACCTGAACAGGTCTATCAACTATGTTATGATCTATAAGTTCTAATAGATAAGCTAAGTATATTCATTTTTGGAAAAATTTCTTTTATTTATTAGAGACCCTCACCTACTATATATACTGCAGCCTGGTTCCCTATACTAGACAGGGATTATTGCTCAGAGGACTTCCGCATGCAACACTAGAGTATACAGGAACTGGTTTCAACTAGGATAAGGACACTACTCTGTTGCACCTTATTGGTTGGTCTCACTATATAAGTCATATGTCCGTAGACACATAATCAGTACAGTCACAATATACTGTGTTATGTTTTATAGGATACTGGAGCAAAATATTGCTCTCCTATTTCCTTACTAGACCCTGTTACAGAGTGAGTACATGTAAGTTCTCTCCTTATAATATGATCCAGTGTGTGGATCCCATGGACTTATGTCTCTTTGTCTCCTTATAGAGGAAACAGTGGCTGCACCTAACTATAGAATTTGAATGAGCCGAACTAATATAGCGGCCGGGCGTATTACACATGATCCATAGTTCTAAGGTATTAATGTTAGGTACATATAGAATGAGGATTTGACATTTATATCCAGCTATTTAGACCTGTTGTTGTTTTGCATCCTTGATAGAATATATGGTTAATTATACTCTTGAGCTACGGTCCTTCGGTACTTGCCGCGAAGCATTTCCTAGTAACAACTCACCTGGCCTAACTACCACAGGTAACGTTAGCTTTATCAGTTACACTCCGTACAACACTATCCTCACCATTCGGACACCTTCCATTTTATGATAGGGTGTTGGTATCATGGTCATTATACACCTCCTATGTTCTACTTACAATGATCATAAATCCTAATTGATCCTTCCGCTTTTCTAAACTGAACCCCTACGTTGACAATATGTGATGATTTTTTTGTACATTTGTTATATGCTTTGTAATTATTTGTGTTTACATTTGTATTTAGATGGTCCCTTTGATGAAGACCAAAATATGGTCGAAACGTTAAAATTGTGGACATCATATGCATGAATCTTTTTTTCAAAATAAAATAAGTATAAAAAGAAACTCTTTTGTGTCTGACTACATTGAGGTAGTGTGCCGGAGCTCTCCCCCCTTTTCAGTCTACGTATTTTCTCCTGAGCACCTATATGGTGAAGCAAGGTCTTTTCTCCCTGATAGAGCGCTGACACTTGAAATATGGGCCGAAAGTGTCAGTCTTTGCGGATGACACCAAACTATGTAGGATATTAAAAACTGACCTTGATAGTACAATATTACAAAAAGATCTGGATAAGATGTCAGAATGGGCAGACACTTGGCAAATGAGATTTAATGTTGATAAATGTAAAGTAATGCACCTAGGACGGAGTAATCCTATAACTGTGTATACATTAAATGGAAGTAAACTCGGGACTACAGAACAGGAGAAGGACTTGGGGATTCTCATTACAAATAAGCTGAGCAACAGCACTCAATGTCAAGCAGCAGCTGCTAAAGCAAACAAGATTCTAGGGTGTATAAAAAGAGAAATCAAATCCCGGGATCCCAACGTATTGTTACCCCTCTATAAATCACTTGTAAGGCCACATCTGGAATATGGGATCCAGTTTTGGGCTCCACATTTTAAAAAGGACATTCAGAAGTTAGAATCAGTTCAAAGGCGGCGACGAGATTATTACAAGGAATGGAGACCGCCCGTGTGATGAGAGGTGAAAAAAAGACGTCTCGTTGGAGATCTCATTTATATGTATAAATACATGTGTGGTCAATATAAAGGACTGGCACATGACTTATTTCTTCCAAAGACAATACTAAGGACCTGGGGGCACTCACTGCGAGTGGAAGAAAAGTGATTCCGGCAGCTAAATAGGAAAGGGTTCTTTACAGTTAGAGCAGTCAGACTGTGGAATGCCGACCACAAGAGGTAGTAATGGCAGATACTATAACAGCTTTTATATCAGGGCTGGAGGATTTCCTCAGTACACAACATTGTTGGTTATAAGTGACTTAGTGACCAAATGTAGAACTGGTGGAGGAAGGGGGAACTAGATGGACCGGGGGCTTTTTCAACCTGTGTAACTAAGTAGCATACCCTCCATATAGCATAATATGGGGCACTGTATTCCCTCTTTAGATTATGTCTCTTGTACCCATAAGACCCCATTCACGCAGCCTACACCAGAAGGGCATTTTAGCACCTATACGTCAATTTTTCCAGCTGTGGTTAGTGTGTTCCAGAAGTGCCAAGTGTACAGGATTGGTGATACATATATAATCATTGAGGGTCCAACAGTTGGGACCACCGCACACTCTTAGTCTTTGTGGTGTGAGGAGCCACAGCACGGGAGGGTTTGCCGTGCACATCCATGATCCTTTATTCTGGTGCCATCCACAGGCACCACACACGACCTATAGGACACACATGCAACAAGTGATCAAGTCCGTAATGGTCGAAAGATTTTTTTTTTTTTTGTCGCTCACTCTTGTGCCTAAACTTGAATACTCACAGTAAGCCTTTCACACAGCAAAGAATAAAGGGTGCTTTACACGCTGCGACATTGCTAGCGATAGCACCCGCCCCCGTCGTTTGTGCGACATTTAGTGCTTGCTGCCGTAGCGAACATTATCGCTACGGCAGCGTCACACGCACATACCTTGTCAGCGACGTCGCTGTGACCGCCGAACAATCCCTCCCTCAGGGAGGAGGTGCGTTCGGCGTCATAGCAACGTCACTAAGCAGCCGGCAATAGAAGCGGAGGGGCGGAGATGAGCGGCCGGAACATGCCGCCCCCCTCCTTCCTAGGTAGGATGATGTTCGTCGTTCCTGCGGTGGCACACACAGCAATGTGTGGAGCTGCAGGAACGACGAACAACATCGTACCTGTGGCAGCAGTGATATTAAGGAAAGGAGCGACGTGTCAACGATCACCGTGTTTGAACCATTTTGCGATCGGTGATCGTCGCTCCTTGGTGTCACACGCTGCGATGTCGCTAACGATGTCGGATGTGCGTCACTAATGACGTGACCCCCGACGATATATCGGTAGCGATGTCGCAGCGTGTAAAGCACCCTTAAGAGTCCGGTGGCTTACCAATCCATGAAGTTTTGGGTTACAGCTGATTCATCCACTAGGACATCGCTCTACCAAGTGTGTGCACGCCAAAATATTGGAAGAAGACAACAGCTGGGACCCACATCGATCACAAGAAAGGCAGTCCAGGAGTCCTGTGTTAATGGAGAAGTACTGAGCATGTGCATCCACTGTCGCACATGCTCACTATCTCTCCATTCATCCAAGAGACTTGGGGACCCTGTTCTCAGGATCAATGGGGTCTCAGACCACTTGCAACCATACATTTATCATCTACCGTGTGGCTAGATGATAAATGATTATAGCAGGACAACCCATGAGGGGCACATGGGGTATAATATGCGCCTAAAGAATTCTATAGGTCGAGTGCCGACTTAATTGGCTGAATTTTAGCAATTGCATTTAGGCATTGACACCATAGGCCTCGAAGGAAGGATGAATCCTAAAGAACTGTCCTAATTCTGTCTGGAAACATCACAAAAACTGGCAGATATTGTTCTAAGCCTGTAGGTTTTGCTGCCTGACAAAAAAAACAAAATAATATTAATAATTAATAAATAAATATATTCCATAGATATGAATGGGAGGCTTTCCTAGGTCTGTGGGAAGCTAGTGTGAAAAAACACTTCTCTCCACATATCCCCCATCCCACCCCTCTACAGCTTAGTTGATCGTGCTTTGCTGCATATACCAGTCTAATAAGTCCAATGGTCAATTCCTCTCCATTAGCATTCAGCCAGCACCTTAGGTGCTGGGACTTCCTTGCCAGATTACATGCAGTAGAAAGCGAATTAGACAGAGCAGAGATGCCGCTGTAATTTTTGGACAGTAAAGGCTCATTCAGACGTCCATGAATTTTGGTACATTCTCCCGGCCCGAGTGTGATGGCCTCATTCAAATATATGAAGCTGCGTGTTCGCGTCTGGAGAGCCGCGGCCAGTCCATGCTTTAGCGGCCCTTGCTTGGACCAATTGGCATAGGCGTCTGATTGAGTCTTTATGCAACAAATTTTATACAAAAAAAAAAAAAAGTTTTTTGCAGATTATTTTTTTTTTTTATTAATTAGATCAGGTTTCCAGGGGCCGAATATTCTGCGTTCCAGAGTGTTCCTATGCCATGGGGAACACTCCTTTTTAAAGAAATGTTGCACAACCTTCTACCTTAGTGAGTCTGAATTGTTGAGCTTTTAAAGTGATATACTCAATATATTTTTATAGAAAGGTTTCTTGGAGCCCTCAGCTGGTTTATATTTTTGCATTTCTGGACAAATATCTCACTAAAAATACGATATTAACACAAAGTCATCAAGGCATAAAGCCGTCCGTTTTTTAAACGTTTTCTGTACCAGGGATCTATGGAAAATAGAAAATAGAAAAAATATATATAACATAACATTCCACCACCAGATGGCGCTGTTGGTTTTTCACAATTTCTTCCATGGCATTGATAGACAACTTGCGTGCCTTTATCAGTCTATTCATTTCTAATGTTTTTGCTCACTTTAAAAAACCCTATAGACACCTTTTAGGACATTTTATTTTATTTTTCCTTAAATGTATGTATTTTGGATAAAAAAATAATAATTTTTGCAATTGGGTTTCACTTACAAATTTTCTCCGTTTTGGCTTTTACAGGCGCTTTTGCTTCTCGGCACATTGCTGACTACAGAATGAAATTAAAGGGGTTGTCCATTCAAAAAGATTTGTTTCTATTCCCTTAAAATAATAATAAAAAAGGCATACTCTCCTACCACCAACTGTGTACGGCTATGTGCGCACTTTGCGGGGTTTTTTTGCATTTCCGCAGCGTTTTCAACAGCAGCGTTTAAGTGCAAAAATGCACGCTTTTTAATTTTCAAGCAAAGTCTATGGAAATATGTTTTTTTTGTGTGCGCACTTTGCTTTTCTAAACGCAGCTTTTTCTTGCAGAAAATTTGTCAAAAACTCTGCGTTTAAAGAAGCAGCATGTCAGTTGTTTTTGCCATTTTGGCAGCGTTTTGCTAACAGAGTCAATGAGAAATTTCAAAACGCAACCCAAATTAAAATTCAAGCGTTTTACATGCTTTTTTGATGCAGAATACACGCTTTTTTTGCCAAAATAAATGCATGCGTTTTTTTTACTTTATAATAAGGGAATAATATGTCCCTTTACACACACACACATAGTCCGACAATTAAATTAATGAAAATCCATAATTTATCATTTTTTTATGCATGAATATTAAAATATAGTTATAATATTAATAAAAATAGTTATTTTGTGTATGATTTTCAGCATGATATTTGTTATCATTTTTTTCCGTTTTTTTTCAAAGTGTTTGAATGTTTAAACTTTATTTAGTAGTGTATTTTTATTCAAAACTCATCTGACTTTATGCAATGAAAAAGCATGTAAATCGCGGTAAAAATGCGGTAAAAACGCAAGCGTATTTATAGCGTTCTTGTGCTCAAAACCAAATTTGACAAAGACATTTTCTGCCAGAGGATGCGTTTAGAACTGCAACTACATCGATGCAAAGTGCGCACATAGCCTAAATCCAGCACAGGCCATTCCGGAGCTCTCTTCTGGCTCTGGAGGTTGGTGATTGCTCCGGAAGCAATGCCTGAAGTGATGGGACTGATGAGGCCTGTGATTGACTGACGGAGTCAGGTGGGTAGAAGAATCGCATCTCCAAAATCGAAGGTCTTACCCGGTATGTCGTCGCTAGTCGCTGATACCTGCAAAAATTGGTCTAAGCAAAGACAACCTTCAACCTGTGGACGCTCTTGGGAAGCCACTATGGAATTACTACTAGAAAGTTCTTGCTGGTTATGGTAGAAAGATGTCCGAGCACGCAGACTAGGAACCTGTCACCACTTTTTTCCCTATTAAACCAAAAATTTCACCTTCTACAGCTCCTGGGCTTTATTCTAGGAAGGTTCAACTTGTTGCAGACCCCTAAAAGAACTTTATAAAATCTTACCGTTTCCTATGCAAATGAGTTTGGTTGGCCAGATGGGCGGGCTCTAATTCGGCTCCTGTCCACCCTCCTGCCGCTGTTCGCCATTCTCCAGTCATGATTTACATGGATGATGCCGCCCCCGTCATCGGTCACGCTTCTGGAGTCTCACGCAGGAGCATTTCGCTGTGCCCCTATCACTGGGCTGACCATAAAGTTTCCCTCGCACGAGCGCTGGTGATTAAGTTGTGCAGGCGCGAGATTATGGGCGGGTATGAGGATCACGTTGGTGAGGTCATATACAGCGCCGCCCATAATCTCGCGCCTGCGCAACTACATCACCGGCGCTTGCGCTAGGGAAACTTTATGGTCAGCCCCGCGATTGGGGCACAGCAAAATGCGCCTGCGCGAGACTCCAGCAGCGTGAACGATGACGGGGGCGGCATCATCCATGTAAATCATGACTGGAGGACGGTGAACTGAGGCAGGAGGGGGGACAGGAGCCGAATTAGAGCCCGCCCATCTGGCCAACCAAACTCATTTGCATAGGAAACGGTAAGATTTTATAAAGTTCTTTTAGGGGTCTGCAAGGGGGTCCAGCAACAAGGTGAACCTTCCTAGAATACAGCCCAGGAGCTGCAGAAAGTGATATTTTTGGTTTAATAGGGAAAAAAGTGGTGACAGGTTCCCTTTAATTTGTCTGTGTATCTGACATTTTAATATGAAGAAAGAACTGTCTTTCTTGGTCGCTTCAATGGAGGACACAGGAACCATGGGTGTATGCTGCTGCCACCTGGAGGCTGACACTAAGAAATACACAAAAAAGTTGACTCCTCCCCAGCAAGCTATATCCAATTACTGGCATAAGCTACTCAGTTTGGCTGTGTGTCACGTAGGAGGTAGACACAGGTCTGGAGCTCCACACCTGTCTGCCTAATGGTGTTTCTAATTTTCTTCTCTTTTCCCCATTAGATTAGGGAAACAAATAGGAACAGGCCTTTCTGTAATCTCGACAAAAGGAGGAGAGCGCAATGTGTAATTGTGCAGGCGGTATCTACTTTAATCTGGATGGCAGGACCCTTTACTGACCTAATCGGCGTTCAGGTATTGGTGCGGATGGTCCTTTTGCATTTTGTCTCCTGCCCTCCCTCTCATCAAGCTGAAGATCCGGACCATAAAATCAAAGCATCTTGAGGAAAGATAAGCACAGCTCTTTCCTGCGTCCTTGACCCATGTCCCCTCAAGAAGGACAGTTCGGTACAGCATCTGTGGTGCCTTTGTCTGGTTTTTTTTGGGTGTCACTTCCTCCCTTTTCCCCAGTTTTCTGTACCTTGCCATGGTGGTTTTTCATTTTCAGGCCATCTCCATCACTCACCATGCCTCTGTACTCCCTTTTCCTTTTTGCGGTGTCCTCTGTGGCCTCTTGTTCCCACACGGACTCAAATTTAGCCTACTTATTCAGCTGTGGCCTAGCGATACTCTTGGTCACGCTCCCCAGTTTCCCGGTGAATCAGGCTTGTGCATGGCCTCTCTTCCTACACTTCAGCCTGTGCTCGCCTCTTCTTTGTCTCATGACATCACCATCTTTGTACACACACACACGCTGCTGCTCGGTAAGATTCGCTCATCGGCGGCTAAGCCGGAGCCTAAAACTCTTCAGCTTGAGTCCAAAGTCACAGAGGACATCCAGACCAGTGCTCTAGCCCTCAGCCATCTGCATGTCAGCTCCCACTCCTTTTCCAGACCGATTAGGCCGCCTACCTCAGGATACCGATGCTCTGTATCTCAGCTCTCCCCTCCACTGGCAGTTTTATTTCTCATCCTCTCTGTGTCCCCTCAAATATAAGCACCGACCGAGGACTGTACACACCAGTCTGCCGAACTTCCACTGGTCACCTACTTTCACTACACGTATATAAAAGGCAAATTCCCATCTGACCTACTTATTACTGCCTGAATTGCTTGCTCTTACTCAGCTTTGTCTAGCTTAACAGCCCCCAATGGTTTTCAATAAGAGTAGACCCTCATCAGCCCCCTTTGTTCCATTCTACGTTCGAGTTGGTCAAGGTGTTCAAGATACTGGTTCCAGTGATGGAGCTTATAACCATGCCAACCACCACAACTGGTACTCTGACCTCTGCCCATGCTGAATCAGACCCACCTTTTATTTCTCACCATGGTAAATCATGGTAGCGATCCATGTGACCTTGTTGTCTTGGTGTTCTTTTCTCTACACATATAACTGATAATACCATCTCACTCTTCTACAGAGGTTCAGTCCCCATAAGATTCTGACTGAAATCCCAACTAAGACTCGGATCCGGTTCCCGACTGGCATTCAAGCTGAGGAATATGGCTGACTGACTTGTTAGTGCAGCAAACCAGTCTCTAAACGTCTAAGAAGTAGACTCTTCACCTGCTGAGACTAGTTTCCTTCAGAAAGGACCGGCACGCCACCAAATGTTCTTCTACTCACAGTTCAATACAGTGCTAGACAAAGAGTAGGTACACATTGAAAGACCTCTCCACATACAAAACTTTTTATATCCTTCTTCAGTGGACCTTGTGGTAACCTGGGCCTCCTCACCCTCGGTGGTGTCTCCAGTTTGTTGCCTATCTAATTCTACTATTGATGCAGCGGATCTCAAAGTCCAGATGGATAGATGTGTGGTGTCGTTGGCCAAATCCTCATGTGAAGCTAAAGGCTCTGCCTTCTATAAAACCTTTGCTGTGACTTAGGTTTCTAAGGGAAGTTCAGCTTGAGCAAAACATCTGCAAGGAGGCAGCATGCTTTCCAAGGCCTGTACAACTGAATTGGCAGATCTTGCAGACAAAATTGGCCATGCCGGTAAGTATCTTTGCTCTGCTTCACTTGAAGCTACTTGCAGTTCTGCCTGGGCTTTAAGCATCATCACTGAGATCCACCACGTGCTTTTGCAAAAGTCTTCACATGTGAATTCGCCATCCAAAAAATCCCTCTTGATCCTTCCCCTTTCTTGGGTTCCGCATGGTAAACTCTGAGCTGGTCAAGATTTTCTCAGAGGCTGCCACCCTGTCCCCACAGGTCAGTAGTCTTAGTCATCCCATTTTTAAGTGAAAACCTTATCAGTTTTGTCCATTTTGTCAATTCCATAGAATCGTCAGGAATGGTTCTCCATACTCGTGATAAGAAAAGACTATCTTTCAAGCCAACTCCAGCTTGGTGTCCACAAAATAGTTGGATAAGCTCTCCAGGACCAAGGTGAAGCACGTTTTCCTCAACATGACTGGGTTCTCCTCCCACCCAAGATTGTTCTCCAAGTGGACTGCCATCTACTTTTCATCCAGGACTTGTGGCTTTCGACAGTCAAGGACTAACTGAATAGCTGAGGAGGAGCCAACTTTTTTTTTTAAGTGTGTTTCTTAGTGTGAGCCTTCTGGTGGAAGTAACCACACACCCATGGTTTCCTGTGTTCCCCAATAAAGTCTACAAGAAAGAGGTTTTACGGGAAGAACCCAAACTCCTCTTTTTTAACATTGGCTCTAGGTCTTCTCATTTTCATCATTCTTTCAACATGTCTATTTCTAACAATCCTTATACTTTGAGTGCCAGTAGGCACATAGTAAAATGTGGGTTTCTATGAAATTTTTTCCCTTACCTCCTGCCATATCCTGTTCCAACCCTTTTCAGGAAATAGCTTTGACTTCTTGGAGAACTTTTTTTTTCCTTCCTCCTCCCTAAAGTGTTAAAATAAATAACAAAACCGCGCAGATACTTTGTGATCTGATTCCATTATTACTAATGGTAGCCGTATGCCATGGCGCCTGGCTCCGACTATTCTAGGCATTTCTCTAGTAGCGTCTTACTTCTTGCCAATCATAAGAACCTCTCCTCCAACTCACCCACCAGATTTCCACCGGCAGTTTATAAAATTGCTGTATTTTTCAAGATATTTATGGAGTCGAGAAGTTTTACTCTATCAAAATAAACTTGAGAATTTCGGCGCGTGATTTATTGGGAAAACGCACTCAGATTTTTATTTGGAACTGGAGACCTTAAACAGTGGAAAACATGGCAGGAGGTTTAGCAAAAGGAAGAAAAATGGTTCCAATGGGAGTTTTCCTGCACGTAATGTATTTTAGTATGATTTTTTTATCAACTATTTTCCATGTTTTGAGGATGGAAGGTGAAATAATGAAGAAATTGATTTAATTGTATACAGGTGCAGCACATCCACCATCTGTCCAAGGACTGTGAGTCCTTTGGGAAAAGGCAAAGAAGTTGAAATACACAATCCTGTAGTTTTATTCATAGAGTATAGGTCATTAGGGCGTTGGTAACGTTGGGGTAAAGTGGTGACGCTTATGGTAAATAAGAGATGCTTTTAACTGACTTTCATGCCCAGCACTATTGCCCTTTTAGAAGAAATGCCTTAAAGGGTTTTTCCTCCAGATGGTTGTTGCCGGATAGTAATTGTAAAAACAAAAAGTTTTCCAATTTCCCGCTTATTAAAATTTCCAGTCGTTCTTAAGCTATTATCACTTTTGTACAGCTCATTGAGTAGGAGACCGCCCAATCCGTGAACAATCTGCCTTCCATTGCAGCCAAATAGTTCACATTTTGACTGCTCACCAGTCCAGAGCACCTGCTACCATTTTTCTGCACCCCTGTTCCTTTCTTTTTGGGCATAGTTGAGTAGCTTGGCCTTGTTGTTGCCATGTACCGTTTTGTTTTTTGGAAGGAATTCATCCATGAAGACGTCTTCTAGCCAGACTTCTCTAAACAGTAGGGGGGTGCAGCTCGTACTAGTGGTTTGTGCCAGTTCTGACTTAATGTCACAGCTGGACGTCTTCTGATTTCGAATGGAAATGATCATTAGGTGTCTTTCATCTGCATCTTTGCTCCTCAATGTTGTCAAAGTCTTGGTGTCCTCAATCCTGGCAAATACAGGCAGACACTTATCCATCATATAATCCCATCAGAGAGGCTCCAAATTTATTCTGCACCAGGACAAGGAACCCAAACACACACCCAATTTCATTAATAACTATCATAAGTGCAAAGAACAAGGAGTCCTGAAAGTGATGATCCGGCCTCCACAGAGCCCTGGAGGTGATGATCTGGCCCCCACAGAGCCATAGAAGTGATGATCCGGCCCCACCGATCCATAGAAGTGATGATCCGGCCCCCACAGAGCCATGGAAGTGATAATCCGGCCCCCCACAGAGTCCTGGAGGAGATGATCTGGCCCTCAGAGTCCTGGAGGTGATGATTCAGCACCCACAGAGCCCTGGAAATGATCTGCCCCCGCAGAGCCCTGGAAGGGATAATCCAGTCCCCACAGAGCCCTGGAGGTGAGGATTCGGCACCCACAGAGCCCTAGATGTGATGATCTGGCCTCCGCAGAGCCCTGATCTCACATAATCTAGTCTGTCTGGAATCACAGGAAGACACAGACGTAGCTACACAAATCTCATCCACAGAAGATCTGAGGTCAGTTCTCCAAGATGTTTGAAACAACCTCCGGTGGATAAAAAGAAAATATTAACCCTTCTATTTTTAAAGCTTCCTATTTTGCAGCATATTTTCCACACCTACCTAAAACTTTAGAGCAGTAACTTTTGCTGAGACTTATAAGCCTGCTACACCTTTTAAGAGGCCTGGAAGCCGAGGTATACAATCTGTATTGAGCCACACGAGCTTTGGGGGCTAATGGCCTCCTGGGTAGATGTTCTTGAGCAGGATGCTATGGGATGATGGAGATCATTCTTGGAGTTCCTCATGTTCCTACTTTTTTATACCAGGTATTATTATTTGATCTGTTCTCGCTGCCGTTGGTCACTGTTGAGTATAATTACTTTTTGCTCTGAGCATTGTACAAAGCAGTAATTAGCGATGACTTGTGCCGCAGTAGACGTTCTCTTTACTGAAGTACTTAATGCGGTCATGGGATTATAGGAATAATTAGCATATTCAGGAAAGAATCGGCTCGCTCTTGTCTTAGAGATAATGAGGATGTGTACAGACGGTGTCTGAAGTCTGCGCTTCGCTCCCTTAGCCCTGACTAAGACACAAGAAAGGCGTTCTGCAGCCAAACAGGACTCGGAAGGTGCGACCGGCACTGCTGAAAGCCACAGACAATACACTTGATGTGTTCGGTCATTAACAACCGCCTTGTGCAGTTAGTAACGAAGCCAAACGTTGACAGTATGGATTCTCAATACTTCTGAACCATTTATTTTTCATTTTAAGGACATAACGGACAGACTGCAATAAACTCATGACTGTGACTACAAGAAGGACACGTCCTATTAACAAGGTCCTCTGCTTGAATGTCTCCGTACCAAAAGCCAACTTATACTGTGGCAGTGACACAACTAACATGGAGGTAGGGTCAGCATCCATACTGGTATTTGAATGACAAAAAATGGGCATTTTAAGCACCATCCTCAGGATCAATCAAGACTTTTGACCAATTGTGTAGGGTGGAGGTGGTGTCCTGAGAGATAGGTGTCGGCTGAACAAGGAAGCGTTTACCTGACACAAGAGATGAGTAAACCCGAGATTCGGTGTTCGTACCAAACACAGACTTTACAAAACAAAGCTGATGCTTTATGTATGCAAACCACTCACGGGCGCATCGCTGTGCTTGGGTACGCTTGGTGCTCGGGCAACTGTGAGCTGCTCGTGGTCTTTGATCAGCTCGCAATGATCAGATGTAGTGTGCACCAAAGGGAAAGCCTGCCCACTCGCCCCTGGAAGTGATCGGTTTATGGCTGGTTGCATGTGGGCAGAGACCCAGCTGACCAATCGATGACTCCCATTAGGGTTCAGGTCAAGTCTGGCTTCCATACCAAATTTTATCTAAAGTCCGGCTGAACCTGCTGACCCAAACTTCCATGGGTCTGCTCATTTCTACCTGACAGCCATGTAATGTGTTAAATTTAGGAGTGTTGCACACAGAGTTTTTTGGAAAGGGTCCACCTCCAAAAATGTTTTAAAAAAAATGCTCGAAAGATTGCTATTATTTTCTTTGTAACACCACTTTGCAGTTTATATATTCAGTCTTTTGAGCACTTTTTTACCTCATCAGGTTTTGAAAATCGCCTCTTGAGGGTAAAAAAAACCCCCACATGTCACTTTTTTCAACAAGCTCCTACTCCAATCTAGGCACTGTCCTACAAAAAGGCTGGAAATTCAAAGAACGCTTCCAACACACTCTGAACACTCTTTAAAACGGCTTCAGGAAATGAAAGATCTCCAAAAAACTCTCCCAAACAAAGACCATTTCTCAGCTGTTATCAGCCATCAAAACAATGGAAATTTCAGTGGATAGGTGATAACTTGCGATTTTGGAAAAGTTCTTTTAACCCCCTTCTCAACTAGTGTCTTCGGAACATGATGCTGACGTCACCTCTTTCTGTATGGATCTATTGTCATTGGTATTGACTAAGATCTACTTTTATCTTCCAAGATAACTTTTACTTGCAGACACAGGGAACGGCGATGGGATCGAATGTGACCCCCGCCCGTTAGGCTAATTGTTATATGGCGGCATTTGAAGAAGCAGTCATATATCTTAATCATCTATTTCAAAGGCACTCGCTGCTGTGGAAATGTTATATAGATGATATTTTTTTCCATTTGGAGGAGGGCCCACTCAAGACCCTGCACAAATTTCATTGTTTTATTGATTCAGCATGACCTGGTCTACATTTTACAATGCATGTTGATTATTTTCGAATTAGCTTCCTTGATACATATGGTATGTCATCAAAGATTCTAGGGGCCCTTTCACTACTGATCATTATGTTAATGAGGACCGGACCATAAAAACCTTCACTATAACAGCCTCCATCCTCAATCAATGAAGAGGTCCATTTTTTTTTATCCAAATGTCAACGAGTAAGAAGGATAATTTCTGATGATATACTTTGCACACAACAATTAAATGAGATGAAAGAGAAATTTCACTATAGAGGATATCTCCCCCGTATCTTAAATAAAATCTTAGTTTCTACGTCATCAGAACGTCAGAAAACTACAGGCTGCATTCCATTTATCCATGGCATATATAGTGTCATGCAGTGTTCGGCTTTGCACTCATTGGGTGTCATGGCGGTGTCAGACTGTGCTCACACCGCAGAGTCTGACAAGCAACCTGAGGTCTCCTAGTTGTTCTGCTGAACTCGGATATCGGCTGTTTTTAGCTTCACTGCTCTCCAGTCCAGCAGCAGTTAATTTCTGCTGGCTTTGTGAACTGCTGTTAAGAGCTCAGACTGTTTAGACCACTCACAGCCACCTTCACTCTTTATAAGGTACTGGATCCGGTTGCTCCTCGCTGAATATAGCTCAGCGTTACTTCAGCGATACCAGTTCTTATCATAGTGATTCTGAGCCTGGTGATCTGTGCTGTGTGGTGTGGAAATATCCCTGTTGTTAGTTATTTCCTCCCTGTGTTTTATTTCTTCCTGGACACATTGTCTCTCCCCTGTGCCTAATTGCAGTGTGTATGTGTTTAGGTTTTTTCCCCTGTCTGGGGTATTTGTGGGCTTTTCTTCTCTGCTCCCGGCCCTCTCCTGGGGTGTTAGATCAGGGTTCAGATTTAGGGTCACGCTGGTGATCCAGACCTAGCTACCATTAAGCCTACCTCTGAGATAAGGAACAGCACAGGGTCTCTAGTCTAAGGGTCAGTTTAAAGGTCCCTGCTTTAGTTACCCCAACACATTCGAGACATGTAGCTATTCAACAGGAAGTGAGCAATGTGGCTGTGCTCACTTCCTGTTGATGGTTGGTCCGAAGGCGGGGAGAAGGATGCCAGTGCTGATTGGATGCGGGGCTCGTGTGACACCTCAACCCCACGTGAGCCCAGACACCGCTGGAAGGGTGCTGGTACAGGAGATGAGTATAGGTTTTATTACTTTACCTAAGGAAAACATGTGGAATCAGAAGGGATTATTTTTGTAGTGGACAACCCCATTAAATGTGACTGTCATTACAGATTCACAATGGCGTTATTGTGATGTTTGGGCATACATTAGCCCAGTGTGATTGTGCCGATAGATTACAATGACATACGGGTGTCTACAGAAGGCTCCCATGGCTGTTACTTTTGGAAGTCCTGTGAAGCCCACCGAAGACTGGACTTCATAGGGGCCTAAAATTTTCCCTATATACAGCAATACTGTGGGATTGTAGTACATATAACAAGTGATCAGCTCATTGCAGATTCATGTTCCCTAAGTAAACTAAAAATAAAGCACAAAAAGTTTTAGAAAAATGAAAAAAAAACTAAAAATTCTATTTTATTTAAAAAATAATTAAAAACGTTAACATTTTTCTTATTGTTTCATTTCCAACAGTCCGATCTATCCAAGTATAACATTATTTAACCTGCACGGAAAAGCAACACAAAACTTGGAATGCTAGAAGTGCCACTTATATTTCATCATACCCCCCCCACCGGAAAAAAAGCTTCAACATAAACATGAAACTATAAATTTGGTGACACAAAACCGCCTTGGCCAGGTCTCATACCCCCTGCTGCCACGCTGTCTCCCACGTGCTCTGCTGCACCCTTCTCTTTCTGGGTCCTGTACATGCCGCACAGGGTTCCCGGGAGTGCACCTAAGATGTGTACACACACAACGGCCCTCCTCTTAATGACCGGCACGCCATTTCCTAAATTTGCCTCTCCGTTTATGTCTGAGAAGTACTGTGTATTTAAGGCATCCTCCCATTAGGGGAGGTGCCTGTACAACACCTTGTGTTAGGCAGTGTCCTGTCTGTCTAGCTACTTGTCAGGTCCTGTTATACCTGTGTTTGTCATCCTGTAACTGCCTTAACATATCTGTCTGTCCCTGCCGCATCCACCATACCTGTCCATTATCGCCTGCCTATCTGCTCCAACCATCCTGCCTGTAGCTGCCCACATCCGTGTCTATACCGTAGTCTATCACCTGTCCTGGGGGTAAGCTGCCACAGTCCCAGTCACTGCCCTGGGAGGGGTACATGTCGTCCACCTTGCAGCAGGGGCTCAGTTAAGCCCCTACCACTAAAGGGTAACCCTATGGTCCAGTAGGTCCACTAATCCCGCTTGCTGCCCCATCACTGGCCGCGATTGTTGCATCTATTTTTTTTTACAAATCTGATTTTTTGTTCCCCACAGGTTAAATAAGTAAAAAATAAAAGTAAAGAAAAGTAAGTACTCTTCAAAGAGGAAAAAGTGAATAAAAAATAAATAAAAAAAATGATGAATGAGTTAAATCATAATTTTTCAAATAAAATATATTAACAAAATGCTATGGCATGACTTTTCTTTTTTAAAAGCTTTTTTTATTTTTTTATTTTTATTAAAATGATCATCTATTACACCCCGGTGCCACACACACAGCCAACGTCTTCCAATACATCCATTAGTCCTACGTGTGTACACAAACCGTCCGCGCCACATCCTAAATGAGGGCATTATACTGAGGATAACACATCTCTTGGCTCGTACGTACGTGTAAATCCCTTCACTTCGGCGGTGGTTGTATCAGCGCCATCTCGTGCCTCGCATGACCATTTAGAAATAATGCAAGCTCGGATAAAAGCTTCGGGATCCGGCCGGGATGATGGCGGAGGTGGTGATGGCTGTCGGGGTGGGATACGGTGTAAAAAGGGGCTTCAGTCTGCAGAACTTTTCCATCTGATCGGAATGCCATCTTCTTAACCCCCTTCACTTTTATTTATTTTCTGTCTGCCGGTGACCCATCTCCGTACGAACAGTCCTTTTTTTTGTTCGAGGTGCAAAATTCCAGGGCGCCTCTTCATCTGGGAAGTGGCCTGCAGATTCTCAAGGAGCTTTCTGGAAATCTTTTATAATACCTAAATGTTGAAGCATAATAAACAGAGCCTGTAGAAAAATACCGTATAGATTTTTTCTTTTTGCACAGCGCTCCTCTTGAGAAATGGCTTTCATCACTTTGCAAATGCTTCCTCACTCGCTCACCCTAAATAAATAGACAAGGCCTTTAACTAAATAAATAGGCCCCAGAAGAAGACACTATTGGCCTTGTAGGGCTCCTACCACCTACCAGGCTCCGTCCATATGGCAGGAGCACACAGTCCCGTATATACACACACTGCGCCGTTGATGTCCGGGGCTCCCCGTGTGTTAGAACAGCCAACAGAACCTGTCAGTCTTCCTCCGTCTGATTCATTCGGACTGGGTCGCAAAGTCCGGGGTCTCTACGGGGGTTTTACTGTGTGATTCCAAATATCAGTTTACTATTTAAACACATTAATATGAGAACTATGCAGTCTGCGGTGATTTTATGATTTCATACACCATCCAGCTGCTCCTAGGTCCCTGGAAGCATTCAGTTATATGGATTTGCCTAAAAGGAAACTTCTTTTTTTCTGTAGTTGCAGGTATACATTTGATTAATTTTAAATATCCATAGGGGTGGCCATATTGGAAGTATAGACTTTTTTTTTCCCATATATTGTCTATTTACGGGTACATGTGTTATATAGCAGCAGTAATGAATGGGAGTAAGTTGTCAGAGAAAAGTGAAAGATTACTGTATTCTGCATGTGATGGAGTAAAGGCCCTTCCTATAGATTAGGGAGTGACAGAGGAGCTGCATGCAAAGCCCTATCTGACCATACCATATTACTACCCTGCCTTATCTAAGCCGCTAATAGTACAACAGTGCTGACACTAACTTGTCCATCTTCTAATGATAATGAAATTACTCTGTTCATCCCTTCCCAGTCTATACAGCAAAGCTGACAAGTGAGTTGCTTTATCTAAGCATCTAGCAGTACTAGAAACCTGATATTACTTCCATCTTCTAATGATATGACTCTGTGCATTCTTTCCAGTCTATGCAGCAAAACTGACAAGTTAGTTGCATTATCTAAGCCTCTAGCAGTGCAACAAATCTGCCACTATCCTGCCTATTTTCTGATGCTAATAAAATGACACTGATCATCCTCCCCAGCCTATATAGCAAAGCTGACAAGTGAATTGCCTTTTTATGAGCCTCTGGAAGTACAACAGATCTGACATTAACTTGCCTATCTTCTAATGATAATGAAATTACTCTGCTTATCCCTCCCAAGTCTATACAACAAAGCTGACAAGTGAGTTGCATTTTCTAAGCCTCTAGCACTCAAAAAATATGATATTCTTTTGACTATCTTCAAATGATCTAACTCTGCTCATCCCTATCCAGTCTATACTGACAAAACTGACAATGAAATTACTCTGTTCATCCCAGTCTATATAGCAAAGCTGACAAGTGAATTTCCTTATCTACTGCGGTCGTTATGCCCCCGATAGGCCCTTTGCAGTCCAATAGCTCATCAAAACGCCTAATCCCACTTTGCTTGAATTAAGAAATGGGGCACCTCACCTCTTGGGCGCCTGGTTGCACCAATGATATTTTCGCTCCTGTCTCAGACCTCTATCCAGACTGATAGTCCTCTCAGCCTATACTGCTTTATTGGAGGCATACACAGATCGCTGTAAACCAACCTCCAGCATTCTGGCCTCCTATATCATAGTAAAGCTCTCCCAGCCAGAAACGGTCACGCTGGGTTTGGGGAGAGACACCCAGCAAGTGGACTCCAGGGAATAAGGGAGGCTGTAACACAAAGAGGCGAGGGGGACCAAGGGCTCCTGCACTGATCCTGACACTGGGGGTGCCCTGCGCTTACCCTCAAACCACAGGTACCCCATAAGGGTGAGGAGGTGTGGCCCGCCAACACGCCCCTGTCTCCTAGTCAGACCCTAGGACTAAATTCCATCACCCACCAGTTCAAGGGGGAACAACAAACATAAAAATAACCAGCAAAAGGGGAAAAAGGAAAAAACAACAACTTTTCTTTGAGAGGGAATCTTCAGAATATACAGCTACAGTAGTTTGAAGCAACATGCGTACCAGAGCAAGCAACTACTCAAAGTAAAGAGTGTAATCCACACTGGAGGAGTGAGAGGCCCAGCCTTATAAAGGCCCTTAATTACCAGCTGGAGGAAAAGCTCCTCCAACCTGGCAAGGAACAGGAAAAAAAAACCCCTAAATCTAGCCCTTAAAGGGACAGTGTCCATTAATGTCTGGACGATCGCCGGGCCCTTCTGCACCTGGTCCTAGTAGCAGTACCTGAAGGTCCAGACACATCCGTGACAGAAACATGCTCAAATACATTGGGTGAAACTTCACAAAACATCTCTCTGACTCAGTATTACTCTTCCTGACTTCCAGCCCATATCTAGTCCTCAATAGGGAAGCCATTTCCAACCCCCAACCCACCGCCACTCCAAGACTGTGAAGGCCCCAGGCACTCCAGAATCCTTACAGGTAGAACAAGTCTCAGGCCTAATGTGCGTCCATCCACACTCTCCCTATTGGAGCCAAACCTGTCCATTTTTGCCCACCTGTTCATCCCAGGAGCTTCTCATGGATCAGCGCATTATGTCATCATGTTTATCTATAAGTCTATACAGTATATACTGCTATAAGCATCATAGACTATCTATCTTCATCCAGATTGAAGTCGCGCATTATTTGTATCACCTCCTGAAATTAATGTCAAAAAGTATTTTAACAAACGTAGCCAGACGTAGGAGCACTGAGGATTTTTACACGGTAATTAGCTCATTAAGTAGCCCACGCTTGATCTCAACCATCACAAATATCGCAACATGTTCTAACAAGGCACATCCCTACGCACTTCAAACAAGCGCCTTATTACAGTAAGCAGCTCAGGCTGACACCGACCCCGGCTTTGTTATATGTCTCGGTGAATAGGAAATCGTAGATGTGTCTGTAAGGTGCATGGAGTGATACCGGTGCCTTATTGTAAAAGTAATGTCAGCTCGAAGAATATAAAGAAGGTTGGACACTCCATGCCACAGAAATGAGCCGGGACACCAAACCATGACTGGGATAAAATTCTAGAATCTGGACACAAACAATGGTGCGCTATAATACAGCTTCTTACTGAAATCCATCAAATTTGTATTGTTGGTCATTAAAGGGTTAAAATACCCCAAATTTAGAAGTGCTAAGTTGACCAATGGGTCACAACTGTTGCCAGCGATGACCAAATGCGGAAGGAGTCCCGGGCCCCCCCCCCTCAGCTTCCCTCAGCCTTAATGAGACACAAACAGATGCTGATATCTGCACATAAGGTAAGAGATGTGCGCTCCGAAGACGACTGCTAATTTATTATCACATACAGGGTTTTTCAACCTAATAGGGGCGTAGCTATGTCGTGTACAAAGGCATAAGTTTTTATTCTTGGCCTAAGCGTAAGGGTGGCTTTACTTGCAGCGATATCCGGCCCGATATCGCTAGCATGACACCCACCCCCATCGTTTGTGCGCGATGGGCATATCGCTGCCTGTCGCGCACAAAATTGCGCACCCCCGTCACACATACTTACCTCTCCTTCGACGTCACTGTGACCGGCGAACCGCCTCCTTTCTAAGGGGGCGGTCTGTTTGGCGTCACAGTGACGTCACTAAGCGGCCGCCCAATGTAAGCGGAGGGGAGGAGATGAGCGGGACGTAACATCCCGCCCATCTCCTTCCTTCCGCATTGTGGCCGGAGGCAGGTAAGGAGATGATCCTCGTTCCTGCGGCGTCACACCTAGCGATGTGTGCTGCCGCAGGGACGAGGATCAACTTCGCCTCAGCGACAGCAGCGATAATTGGGAGCGGACCCCCATGTCAACGAGGAGCGATTTTGGACGTTTTTGTAACGATCTAAAATCGCTCCTAGGAGTCACACGCTACGACATCGCTACAGCGGCCGGATGTGCGTCACAAAATCCTTGACCCCAACGAGATCGCTGTAGCGAAATCGTAGCGTGTAAAGCCCGCTTTACTTTCCATTTCTCAGTAAGAACACAACTCTCATTGTCTTCGACTAGACACAAGTCTTATCTCTGTCCTTGGGAAGGCATAACATTCTCAGCATCTAGAGTCCTTGAATCCGCTCTCAGCGTCATAGCGTAGCTGGGTCTGTTGGTGCATTTTGCAAGGCAGCGTGAATTTCTGTCCATTAAAGTTAACTCTTTCCTCACAGAAGTGATGAGCTATTGAGTGTGCTGCCAATTGTAGACAATATGTCAGTAGTGCACATGGGCGATTTTCCACAAAGGACCGATACCTTGTGTGCAGAAATTGCAGAATGCAGTATTCTTGTCATGGTAGGTACGGGGAACTACCAAGCAACTGCCGAAAGGGAAGGGAAACCCTGTGTCTAGGGAAGAGGAAAATGGTGACCCCTGATCAAACCTACCGCTGGTCACAGGGGTCCCTTACCACCCAAGATAAGTTTTGCACCTATGCGCCGAGTCGGATACCTGACCCTAGGTATCCCTAGTACTGGGCCCTAAATAGGGAATCGGGGGATGAGCTCTCCGTCAACCCCACTAAACACTATAGACGACACAAGGAGAACAAACAGAGGGAAATGCATGAACTACTTATTTACAGATGACACCGGTAGAAGTTCAGCAAAGTTACAGCAATGATACCACAGAGGAGTGCAAGTCACCTGCTTGCAACCAGAGCTGAATGAACTGAATAATATCACCAGCACCAGTCCAGGGAAGATGGGAGTATTTAAGCACAAGAGGAATACTGATAATCATCAGCTGGACGGAAGGAGAGCTCCTCTGGATTCTAAAGGGGAATAGATGAAAATGCAGCAGGAAAGCTACTTAGTAAAATGAATTCTAACAGCAGGAACAATAGAAAGTCAGGGAGCATTCTGCGCAGCCAGACGCTGTGACCTTCTATTGCCAGAAACCATATGACTGTCTGTCTCCCGTGACACACCAGTGACAATTCTGGTCTGAATTAGAATAGTGCATTCAATGGAAAGCAGCTCCTGCACCCGTCCACAATGCAATGGGCAGGACTGACTTAATTTTTTATACAGCTGTTTGATCCCAGCCTTGAAGTTATGTTCTCACATGTCATACCTGTGGTGGAATTTCCGGCCATACAGTTTATGGCCTGACTATGGCCCTAAAGGCTGCAATCTTAGTCACTCATCTAGCTGGGTCTAATAAAATGCCCAAGATGCTTAAAGAGGTTGTCCACTACTTTTACATTGATGGCATGTCCATTGGATAGTTCATCAATGTCTAATCTGCCGGGGTCCGACAACTCGCACCCCCACCGATGAGCTGTCTTCGGTGCTGGGGGCAGCAGCAGGTAGGCTGAAATGCTCAGTTCCGGAGCTGCCCCATCAATTGATAGCTGTCATGGCTGGCTACTGCACATCAGCTGGTTGTCAGGGGTGCCAGGTGTCGAACCACGGTCAATAAGACATTGATGACCTATTTTAAGGATAAGCCATCAATCTAAATGTAGTGGACAATACCTAATCTTTGAAATTCCAAAGTATCACAATTAGTGTGAGAGTGTAATGGGTAGTTGGACCCCTGGTAGTGAAGGAGCTGTTTTTCCCCCCTGAAGACGCCACAGTAGTATGGTGGCAAATTGTAAATGTTGATGGTAAAATGTTACCTGTCATAAACTGTTTCCCCACTAGGTGCCAGTGTAGAGCAGTGGTTCCCCTGGTAACAGTGGCAGGGAAGGAAGGGGCAGGGCAGCCTAGGTGGGGAAGGAAGGGTTCTGAATGCAGAGTCCAGTGTGCAGTGCAGTGAGATGTGAGAGGCGAGCAAGCTCGGTCTGAGGTGACGGGGCAGAGTGTGGGAGTGAGACGAGGCAGTTATCCTGAGTGAGTACTCTTGGCTAGAAAGCAGAGGAAACCCATGAGAAACGGTGGAAGAGTTGGGACTAGTCCAGAGCCGATGGTGTGTACTAGAGTGGAGTGCAGCTATCAGGGGGATAACAAGTGGCCCCTGCAGGCGAAGGTTAGTGCCCTGACAAAGAAGTGGAGAGGTGAGAACTTATCCAGAGCCGGTAGTGTGTGCTGGATCTGCCCTACAGTAAATCCGGGTTAGAGCGCAGCTACTAGGGGGTTAACGTATGTCCCCTGCAGGCAAAGGAAAGTGCCCGTAGAGAAAAAGGAAACCGTTTTTGTAGAAAAGGACCTGTAACTTGTAACGTACTAAAGTAAACCTGCTGCAAACAAAAAGATGGAAGCTTTGTTTAATAAATCGGTGTTTGGTTTACCCGCTGCCTGCAATTGTCTCTTTCCTGAAAATGAAGAAGGAGCTGGAGAGCACAGAAAGAACGCTGTCATGAATGGGCCCCATGCATCCACACTCTGCCCCAACAACACACCTGTTTTGCAAGTAACGGCCGGGCCGGGGTTCAGCCTGCGGCCCACAAGGCGAGGGGACCCGACTACACCCCCTGAGGCGCCCCCTGCCCCCGTTACATTTTGGCGTAGTCGGCAGGATTGGGCTCGCATGCGAGAGACCCCGACCAGAAACTGTGAAGATGACCAAGTGGTGCCTGATGTGCTGTACGGGCCACAAAATGGCGGCAAGATGGCGACCGTCTTCATGGGTTTACTTAAGGCGCGAAAATTTGGCGCCAAACGAAAAGTGCTGGGCTGGCCTGGGCGGAGGAAGAAGCCCAGAGTGAGCGGAGTGCACTGCCCAAAGAGGGGAGGTACCGGCCCCAAGAAGCTGCAGAGGTCCGGAGATGTGGGCGGCGCTGCAAGAAACAGAAGGCATCGCCAGCACAGCATGGACCCGGTGAGTGAAGCCGGGGGCGGAGTTTGGGCCGAATCGGAGAAAGAAGTACCGGAGCCACAGCCATGTTACAAGCCGTTCCACAGGCTACCCCGCTTACCTGGACAGTCCCTCTCCGACCATGTGAGGGCCCAGCGGGCCGAATGGCTGCGTGCATACCACCCAGCGTGAAGAGGTGGTCATCCGGAAGAGACGTCTGTTTGCCGTTGAAAGCCGGTGAATGTTTCCAGTTACAGTAACGTTAAAAGTACTGAACCCGGGAGGAGCTTAATGCAGAACTGTGCGTGGACTCCTTCCATGACTGTTAAGAAGGAATCTTGTTGTCTTGTTGTTTTCTGCCCACCCAAAGACCGGGAGCGCTTGGAAATAGCCTCCGGGCAGAAGGTCAGCTAAGACCGGGAGCGCCTGAGGAGGACCTCCGGGCAGATGTGCGACTAAGACCGGGAGCTTCCCTGGAGGGACTCCGGGCACCAAACTTGTGTGCCAGTCTGTGTGTTTTCCTACATGTGTTGTTTTGCAGGTACGAACCTCGCCAGGAGGCTGAGGTTAAAGAGGGGAGGAATGTAAGGGGTAGTCGGACCCCTGGTAGTGAAGGAGCTGTTTTTCCCCCCTGAAGACGCCACAGTAGTATGGTGGCAAATTGTAAATGTTGATGGTAAAATGTTACCTGTCATAAACTGTTTCCCCACTAGGTGCCAGTGTAGAGCAGTGGTTCCCCTGGTAACAGTGGCAGGGAATGAAGGGGCAGGGCAGCCTAGGTGGGGAAGGAAGGGTTCTGAATGCAAAGTCCAGTGTGCAGTGAGATGTGAGAGGCGAGCAAGCTCGGTCTGAGGTGACGGGGCAGAGTGTGGGAGTGAGACGAGGCAGTCAGCCTGAGTGAGTACTCTTGGCTAGAAAGCAGAGGAAACCCATGAGAAACGGTGGAAGAGTTGGGACTAGTCCGGAGCCGGTGGTGTGTACTAGAGTGGAGTGCAGCTATCAGGGGGATAACAAGTGGCCCCTGCAGGCGAAGGTTAGTGCCCTGACAAAGAAGTGGAGAGGTGAGAACTTATCCAGAGCCGGTAGTGTGTGCTGGATCTGCCCTACAGTAAATCCGGGTTAGAGCGCAGCTACTAGGGGGTTAACGTATGTCCCCTGCAGGCAAAGGAAAGTGCCCGTAGAGAAAAAGGAAACCGTTTTTGTAGAAAAGGACCTGTAACTTGTAACGTACTAAAGTAAACCTGCTGCAAACAAAAAGATGGAAGCTTTGTTTAATAAATCGGTGTTTGGTTTATCTGCTGCCTGCAATTGTCTCTTTCCTGAAAGTGAAGAAGGAGCTGGAGAGCACAGAAAGAACGCTGTCATGAATGGGCCCCATGCATCCACACTCTGCCCCAACAACACACCTGTTTTGCAAGTAACGGCCGGGCCGGGGTTCAGCCTGCGGCCCACAAGGCGAGGGGACCCGACTACACCCCCTGAGGTGCCCCCTGCCCCCGTTACAAGAGGAGTCCCAGCGAGTGACACACCACAAAGGGAAATCCTGGGAGGCAATATAACAGAAGGCCCTGGTTCTAAAGGAAAGGGGAGTGGGGGTCACCTCCTAACACATACCTGAGTCTCATTCCTGTACCCCCTAAAGTCCCCAGATGGGTCCTCCCCCATGCCTAGGCCATTGCGGGCTCTGAACTCCCCCTGCCTAGTGTGAAAGCCAGCGAGACGCTGCAAAAAGACAACACAAAGGAGGAAAAACAAATAGGTGGGGAAAGACACAACATATAGCACTCCATGGCTTCTCCAGCAGGAAACTTCTCAGCTGCAACAAAAATGAACACCTAGGCTTCTACAGAAACAGGCCCCTTAGTGGACAGTATAGAATGAACTATAACTGACATGAAAGAAGTGAGGAATGGATATTTATAGCAGAAGAGAGTGACTGCAGCTGAGATTACGACCAAATGTTAAATCACAGCAGGATAGAAAGGAACCTTAACCCCTTCAGCACTGGATGGAATCTGCGATTAACTATAACCTGTCACCTTCTGATCCCAGATCTCAGATCCCCCCGAGATCACATCAGGAGGGGACACACTCTTGATAGTCTCATCTGAAAGAAGTGGAGATAGAGTATGCCCACCTCTGCTCAATTCATTCTTAAAAGGAGTGTTAAAGACCAGCTATTTTCGGTGGTTTCATTGAGAATGAATGGTGTGCAATTGTGCATTCTGGACCTCTGCTCCATTCTTAGGATTGTTGTCGGTTCCAGCAGTTTGACCCTCCCACCGATTAAGAAGTTCTCCCTATTCCATGGATAGGGCTTAACCTCACCTTGCTCAAATTTGGGCAACTCTTTGGAAAGTTCCCGGAGCAGGCAGATTTGGGCACGTAAACACTAAAAGTTGCAAAATTTTTGCTCAACCTCAAGTTGCGCAAAAAAATTCAAGTTTTTTTTTTTTTTTTTTACAGCAGGATTCTGATGAAAACTGCCTGATGAATCGGCCCCTTAAAATACAAAGAGCAGCTTGTGGACGAAGTTGGCCGCAGTGAGATAGAACATTCCCGAGGAGCCCTGACTTGGTAGAATTAACATAGACACCGGTCTGCACCGCGGGCTACGAGCATTTCCATTATTTTTATAGATTGCTGTGTGCAGCTGGTAAATGAGGATTTCTCTCCTTCAATTAAACAGACTTGTGTTAGGAATTTAAAAATATCAAGTGTCAGGAAAATGTATTTTCTTAATGAGCCTTTCCACCTACTTTAGTACACGAACGCAAAACACTCTTCATTAAAATGTTGCAATAAGGGCACATTTTTAATTAAAAAAAAAAAATACCGATAAATTTAGTTCTCAAGTTATTCTGGGTGACAACCAATACAAATTCCACAAAAGTTGTCACCAAGCCTTTCTGAAGTCATAAACGCAAATTCATTTTTAAGACTTCGCATGCAGTACTGCATTTGCCCTGTAGTGGCCACTGCAGCTGATGGCACTTTTGGTTTGGTCTACGTTTTTGAAGACACACACTGATCAGCTGATCGCAACAATGGCCCCAGCTGGCTGGGGGACAGGCTATACTTAAGGGGTTTGTCATGATTCTGCTCAGCGGTGCTCTGCTCTCCTGCAGAGCCTATGCTGGGCCTCATATTTTTCCCGGTTCGCAGACCAGTCCTGTGTGGTGTGGGAGGGGTCTGTTTTTTGGCGCCTCTTTCCGGGTGATTGCTCTACTCTATCTGGGAGCTCTTTCACCTGGAACGCCGCCAGTGATAGTTCCTGTTTTGCAGTGCATGTCTCCAGTTCCCGTAAGTGTCTGACCTGGTCTTGTCCTGCTACCTGGTTCCGTTGTTCCCCTTCCATCTTCTTACCTACTGACTTAAATCCCTGACTCCCTGACCTTGGCTTGTCCCCTGACTCCAGCTCTGCTCACTCCCTTGTATTTCCGTGACCTCTCTGTTTACTAACCCCGGCTTCTCCCCTGACTCCAGCTCTGCTTGCTCCCTTGTACTTCCGTGACCTCTCTGTTTACTAACCCCGGCTTCTCCCCTGACTCCAGCTCTGCTCGCTCCCTTGTACTTCCGTGACTTCTCTGTTTACTGACCCTGGCTTGTCCCCTGACTCCGGCTACACTCGCTCCCTTGTACTTACGTGACTTTTCTGTTTACCGACCACGGCTCGTCCCCTGACTCTGGCACTGCTCGCTCCTTTTGTCATTTACGTTATCTCCTGGCTTTTGACCCTGGCTTGTTTGAGTGCCCCTCACTAGGTGTGTCTAATAACACCTTGTATACAAACACGGCAAATCCACTCCACTAGAGTGTCTGGTGACACCTATTGGTTTGGTGTCTTATTACACCTGGGTTCTCGTCATCACAGGGTTATTCCCAAAATAATAAGTTATCCCATGTCCATGTCTTAATCATGTGAAAAATATTGAAATTAGTTCTCTCCATAGGAAAGAAATAATCAACGGTTCACATAGATAGCATTGGTTTGATATTCAGACTTACCAGGTAGGGCTGTATCAAGGTTTATTGTATCTTCAATGAGTCCTAAAATTAATGTGTGGCGCCCCTGACCTGGTCAGGCACCACTGAGTACTGCACCCATGCTGGGGACAGTACAATACAGGTAATCCAGAAGGCTGACCGAGGTGTGACTACACAGGCGCATAGTGATCAGGTCTCACACATGTACCTTTGAGAGGACCCCTGGGGATCCCAGGAGGGGGAAAAGCCTTCACCTCCACTGGAATAGTGGAGGGGGCCAAAAGCCTCCATCTCCACTCAAGGGGTGTGGTAAGAGAGCCTGGTTGCTAGGTGGCGTAGGCAAGAACAGGAGAGGAGGAGCAGTGAGCCGGCTCAGTGCAGAGTCCAGGGAGCTCAGAGAGGAGCAGACCCCTGGGGCTGTTGCAGTCTGACAGCGTCCGCGCAGTGGCTACCGACGGGGGAGAACGGTCACCTAGGAGGGCTACCCGAAACCCATCTCCAGCTAGAGAGAGAGCACAGAGTGGGAAGTAAGGAGACTGCTAGGGAGAACCAGGCCCAAACGGGCGGCAGATCCCGGAGCGGGGATAGATCCACCTTTCCCTGCTAAACCTGCCGGTGTGGGGCCCTCAAAGCCCACACCACAACACCTAAAAGCCGCAGCCACGTAGCCACAGTTAGGGCCCATAGTTCACAGGAAGCAAGCAACTGGAGTGATCTGGCCCAGGCAACAAGCAAACGGCAAACGAAGGGGAGAGAGGCTTCAGCAACTTCCCTGGGTGACCCCCATAGGGACTAAAAGTCGGGGTTACCCCAAACCACCAAGGGCTAAGGAAGGCGAGTTGGTAGTCACCATCAGAAGTCAGCCTGAAGGATACCTGGTTCCAGCCTGGTTCATCCCAGCTACGCCCGGGTTACTCACCCTGCCATCTGAAGTGAGTAAAACCCCTGAAAGACATTCTGCTTGTGTGGAGTTATTCTGCGCCTTGTGGTTCTACACACCTACACAGGGCCCTGGGGCTTGCCTCACTCTCAGGAGGCTAATCCAACTGACTGCACTCACCATCAGCCCCAGGCATCCCTTAACCTGCAGTGGCGGTCCCCACTGACCGCAATACTGAGAGTGGCGTCACGACAAATAGAAGATTTCCTACCGGTGACAGGATCCAGCCGAGTGGAGTCCCTGAAGGTAATGCACCGACACTGCACTTGTGGGGCTTCACATCTGGCGTCACGAACAGGATAAGGACTAGACCTGTTCAGACAGGTGACCATGTGCCTGGGCGGTCCGCTTGAAAAATTGGAAGCGCCGCCATATTGCCACCATGAAAAGCGCGCCGAAAAACAACAGCAGCCCGCGCTGGGAGAAGTTACCGCCCACGAAGAGGTGTGGCTACCCAGAGATCCCCTGCAGAGTTCTGACCTCGCTTGTGAAGAGAGCGGAAGCGTCCAGAGACGGCGGAACGGAAAAGAAGCCAGCAGCTTGTTGCTAGGGAAAATGGCGTATGAATGCAGAGACCCAGAGCCAGGCTCCGCTGCCTGGTGGTGTCGGGAGCTTGCCGAGTTCTGCGATCAACTGGAAGCCAGGGTCGGAAGGCTGATCGGAGAGGGACGGACGGAGTTTCTGTGGATGACCGCGGCGGTTCAGGCCTATGAGGGGAGAGCCGCGCGCCGAGTGCCAGATCGGGCGGTGACGACTCAGACCCCGATGCTGCCACCGATGGGTGAGTCCAGTGTTGCCCCTGCCAGCCCGGATGCCCCGACCCCTGCTGCCACGCCCGCGGTCCCTGAGGAGGCGCCCGGCGCGGCGACGCTGAGCCAGGCCGCAGCCACGCCAGGTGCGGCCCGCCAAGCCCAGGCCGCCGCAGCGATGCCCTGCTCGGCCCACCAAGACCCGGTCCCTGCAGTAACGCCAAGTCCGGCCCGCAGAGAACCGGCTGCCACCGCGACCCTCATCCATGCCGCGGGTGTGACGCTGACCCAGGCCGCCGCCATGCTAGGCCCGGCCCGCCGAGACCCCACCGCAGCAGCAACGCTCGTCCGCGCCGCAAGTGAGGTGCTGAACCAGGCCGCAGCCACGCCAGGTGCGGCCCGCCAAGCCCAGATCGCTGCAGCGACGCCCAGCCCAGCCTGCACAGATCCCATCGCAGCTGCGACGCCAATCCAGGTCGCCGCCATGCCAGGCGCGGCCCGCCAAGAAAAGACAGACGTACCATTGTTTACCCCGGCCTGCAAGGCCAGAGCAGACACCGCTCCCCAGTCCAGGGAGGTCCCGGCTAGGAAGCCCACGCTGGGGGAGGACCCCGCATACTGGCAGCTGAAGGCTGACCTGGAGGCCAAGTTCCCACAGGAGATGGTGGACCGGTACATGCTCCCTCCGTATACCCCCAAGAGGATTCCGACAACCCCTACAGCAACCACGCCAAAGAGTCCCCCGCCTGGGCCTGCTGAAGAACATCCATCCCCAGCACTGCCACCAAAGGAGTGCTCAGAAGAACTAAGGGGGAGGGGAGGCCAGGAGGCTGAGGAGCTGACCCCGGAAATACCAGCAGTGGATCCATGTCCAGAGCCAGAGATGTTGCCATACTCCCGCTGGGACGAAGAAGATCTGACACCGTCTGCTGAAGAAGATCTGCCCAAAAGCCTCACCTGGGAGCTTGTAAGCTGTACCTCGCAGAATCCAGCCCGCAAGACACGGCGCCGTAGCAGAACCCAGTCCTTCCCTGCACCGCCATCCCCAGAGCAGAGAGAAGTCACGGCCAGAGACCTACAGGAGAAACGGTTCCTGAGAAGAGCCAAAGCACAGGTCAGAGGACCCCTTTGTAGAGGAGTAGTGGAAGATTTCAGCCTAAAATCAGGATACGGCTTTATAGTTGCACCTGGTATGAAGGAAGGCATCTTTGTCAATAGAAGGGACGTGAGAGCTCATTTGCCCAGAGGACATCCTGGAAGAAACCTAAGGATGGGAGACACAGTGCAATTTACAATGCATCAAGGAGAAAGAGGCTGGTATGCGCTTGATGTAACACCATGTCCTAAAGAAAAAGCAACAGACACAGAAGAAGACAGGAAAGACAGCGATAGAGAAAGAACAGGCAAAGAACCTACTGACGAGACTACCACAGATGAAGAAAGAGGTCAAGGAAGCAACAGGTGCCGCAGCCCTACAGGCCCAAGCCCTGGTGAGGAGGAGTCTGCATAAAGTTCATGTAAAGTAAAGCAAGTTACCAGTTTGAAAAGTTTGTTTTGCAACGTTTTTCAAGTTTAAGTAATGTGCCCACATAAACTAATGTGAGAAATGAACCTTAAGGCTATGAACTGGCTATAGCCACAAACTCTCGCAGTGTAAATAGTTACACCAGAGGCACCACCACCAGAGCCAGCCTGTTTAGGGGCTTGGCTCGTCTGCAACCAGGGAGCACGTCCGTATATAGGGCCTTGGCTCACCTGCAACCAGAGAGCATGCCTGTTTATGGGGCCTGGCTCTCCACCACAAAGAGGGTACCTGGTCAGCACCAACTGTGGAGGCCGCCTCTACATCCTGCCAGAAGAGGCTGAAGGCGCGGATCCACCAGGCCAGGTATACCCTGAAACCACCAGCCCATGAAAGCCGCCTCTACATCCTGCCAGAAGTGGCTGAAGGCGCGGCCAACGTGAGAGGGTTTTGGGTGGGTTAACGGACTTGTGGGTGGAGGGTGGTGATGTATGGTACCTGGTGGTTTTAAAAATGTTTTACATGTTTTAATGTTTTATGCATTTTAAAATGTTGTCTTGCAGCCCGAGGACGTGCTGGTGATAACTAAGGGGGAATGTGGCGCCCCTGACCTGGTCAGGCACCACTGAGTACTGCACCCATGCTGGGGACAGTACAATACAGGTAATCCAGAAGGCTGACCGAGGTGTGACTACACAGGCGCATAGTGATCAGGTCTCACACATGTACCTTTGAGAGGACCCCTGGGGATCCCAGGAGGGGGAAAAGCCTTCACCTCCACTGGAATAGTGGAGGGGGCCAAAAGCCTCCATCTCCACTCAAGGGGTGTGGTAAGAGAGCCTGGTTGCTAGGTGGCGTAGGCAAGAACAGGAGAGGAGGAGCAGTGAGCCGGCTCAGTGCAGAGTCCAGGGAGCTCAGAGAGGAGCAGACCCCTGGGGCTGTTGCAGTCTGACAGCGTCCGCGCAGTGGCTACCGACGGGGGAGAACGGTCACCTAGGAGGGCTACCCGAAACCCATCTCCAGCTAGAGAGAGAGCACAGAGTGGGAAGTAAGGAGACTGCTAGGGAGAACCAGGCCCAAACGGGCGGCAGATCCCGGAGCGGGGATAGATCCACCTTTCCCTGCTAAACCTGCCGGTGTGGGGCCCTCAAAGCCCACACCACAACACCTAAAAGCCGCAGCCACGTAGCCACAGTTAGGGCCCATAGTTCACAGGAGGCAAGCAGCTGGAGTGATCTGGCCCAGGCAACAAGCAAACGGCAAACGAAGGGGAGAGAGGCTTCAGCAACTTCCCTGGGTGACCCCCATAGGGACTAAAAGTCGGGGTTACCCCAAACCACCAAGGGCTAAGGAAGGCGAGTTGGTAGTCACCATCAGAAGTCAGCCTGAAGGATACCTGGTTCCAGCCTGGTTCATCCCAGCTACGCCCGGGTTACTCACCCTGCCATCTGAAGTGAGTAAAACCCCTGAAAGACATCCTGCTTGTGTGGAGTTATTCTGCGCCTTGTGGTTCTACACACCTACACAGGGCCCTGGGGCTTGCCTCACTCTCAGGAGGCTAATCCAACTGACTGCACTCACCATCAGCCCCAGGCATCCCTTAACCTGCAGTGGCGGTCCCCACTGACCGCAATACTGAGAGTGGCGTCACGACAAATAGAAGATTTCCTACCGGTGACAGGATCCAGCCGACTGGAGTCCCTGAAGGTAATGCACCGACACTGCACTTGTGGGGCTTCACAAATGCTAAAATTAGTCAAGCCGAAAACACACTTACGCATAAAAAACATACGTGTGACACGGTCTGTTTTTCGGGTCCGTGTTCTGTTTTTTTTGGGCGTTCTCCGGTACATATGGCATCCGTATGATGGCGTATGCGAGCCGTGTGTATGTGTAAAATTTCCGTGTGTGCGTGTAAAATGCCCGTGTATGTGTACGTGAAATGTCCGTGTGAAATGTCCATGTGTGTGATGTAAAATGTCGTTTATAAATGTCGGCTGACAGCAGACAGAGTTGCGCGATGAGAATAAACTCGGGTGAACTTCACCCGACTTCATTGTCATACCGCGGCTCTGTCTGTGTCGCGTACTGATTAGCGGTCACCCGTGAAGGACTCACCAGTGACCGCTAATCCCCTGAGTGACTGAATTGAGCAGCGCGATTAGTGCTGCCGTCACTCAGGTTATCCGCGGCTAGCCGGATCCTCCACCCGAGAACGCAACTTACCTGTGACTTCATCGCTGTAACTCGGGCGACTTGCTGTCACAGGTGGAGGATCCAGTGGTGGCCGCGAGTAACCTGAGTGACAGCTCAGCTGATCGCGCTACTCACCTCAGTTGCTGCGTGGAGCTGACAGGAGCGGCGGTTTTCTTCTGCAGCTCCTGTCACCTTCATGTAGCAGAGCTGGAAGCGACGCGGGACCTCCGTGGATTACGCCGGACCTGGAGGGGTTTTTGGGGCATAATAAATTGGCGAACGAGGGAATTTGTTATTGTTTATTATTTCAAATAAAGGATTTTTTTACTGTGTGTGTTTATTAACTTTAACTTGCCGGTTAATCATTGGGGGTGTCTCATAGACGCCTGCATTGATTAATCTTGGACTTATTGGCAGCTATGGGCTGCCATTAACTCCTTATTACCCCGATTGCAAACGCACCAGGGCAAATCGGGAAGAGCCGGGTAGAGTCCCAGAACTGTCGCATCTATTGTATGCGGCAATTATGGGCGGTTGCTGGCTGATATTGTTAGGCTGGAGGGCTCCCCATAACGTGGGGCTCCCCATCCTGAAAATACCAGCCTTCAGCCGTATGGCTTTATCTTGGCTGGAATAAAAATTGGGGGAGACCGCACGCCGGCTTTGTTAATTATATCAGATAGCAGGAGAAAAGCAGGTTTAACTACCGCGCCAAACCACAGGAGTCCAGATGATGTTATTAAATTTCTTCCCTTTATTTTCACAGGTCTACACATTTCGAGGACATATCCGTCCTCTTCCTCAGGACAAACTACAGAGAATACTATACCTCTGAATACCTTAGTATTCTCTGTACTTTGTCCTGAGGAAGAGGACGGATATGTCCTCGAAACGCATAGACCTGTGAAAATAAAGGGAAGAAATTTAATAACATCATCTGGACTGCTGTGGTGTGGCACGGTATTTAAACCTGCTTTTCTCCTGCTATCTGATATACCTCTTCATTGCGGAACTGCTGCCTTCCACGCTACATATATGCTTGCTAAGGGGTTGTGACTGGCACAACCCTACCAGGTGAGTGCTTTTATTTTCATTCACCCCCTTGTGTCATACCGGGTAAGACCCTATTGCGCCTTCTCTTTCCACAGGTTTTTTTAATTAATTATTTATTTATTTCACTGCACAGTATAGACACGCCCACCGGCTGCTGTGATTGGGTGCAGTGAGACAGCTGTCACTCAGCGTGTGGGCGTGTCTCACTGCAACCAATCATAGGCGCCGGTGGGCGGGGGAAGGAGGGAATAGTAGATTGATTAATGAGCAGCTGGCATTTTCAAATTAATTGAAGCCGCGTATTTTCGGCACAGCTGTTCCTCGCCGCGCTGGTGATCGGGCATTGGTAAGTATGAGCCGGGGGAAGAAACAGACCGAGCGCCAATGTAAGTATGACTGAGAACAGCAGAAAAAAAAGGTAAGTATACTGAATTTAATTAAAAAAAAAAATAAATCGCTCGTTTAAAAACGCACACGGACGAAACGTGCTGAACACGGACATACTCCGTGTGAGGTCCGTGCAGGCACGGACCCATAGACTATAGCGGATCCGTGCCTGCGTGCTGCCGGCCAAAAATGGACATGTCGTCTGTGTAGAAAACCGCACACGTACTTACGACACGGACACACGTTCCGTGTGATTTTACGTGTGTGTGCCATCTACCTCAGACATAGGGGACAGATAAAAAGTAGTATGACTTAGGATCAGACTACACAGAGTTTTTTTGTAGTTTGTTACCATAGGGACACATAAGTTTGCTTATGTGCCAGGAGTGTGTCATGGCCTGATGTTATCTCGAGGCGATCTGGAACCAAAAGGTCACACATGTGCTTTATTGCCCCCTCATTGTTTACCCTGAGTTGGAGAGTATTTAATTCTATCCTGCACTGAAAGAGTTAAAGGTAATTTCTATCCTGCACATTGATGTAACAGGTAGTTGTACCCTCAGCTGCAGCCAATCCCTTTTGCTATAAATATTCGCTTCTCACTCCACACCATGTCGGCTATAGCTCATACCTATGCTGTCCACTAAGAAAGAGCAAGTCTCTGGAGAAAGCTGAGGTGTCACTTCAATTGCAGCTGAGAAGTTCCTGCCAGAGTTTTATGTGTTGTGTCTTTCTCCCCTGTTTGTGTTTTCTACCTCATGTTGTCTTATTGTAGCGGGGAGACGCTAGCCCTCACTAGCCAGGTTGAGTTCAGGGCCAGCGAGGGGCTAGGCACATGATCGGCGATGGGGGAAGGACTCATAGGGAGTGCAGGGATCAGCCTCAAGTGGGTGTCAGCAGGTGACCTCACTCCCCTCTCCCTAGCGCCAGGGGCCACCATTGTAACGTATCCCCGCTGTACCCTGTGTGTTTCAGCTGAAGCCCAATAGTCACTGTCTGACAGTAGGAGATGAATACACAAAACAGTAGATTTGTCTAAAGTTGCGAATACGTATTACACATATGACCTCTCACATTTCCAGAACCGATGAGGCCATTGTATTACATTGTTGGAGAACCCCTTTAAGAAGGTTGTCCAAGGCTTATCCTTAGGCTGGATGCAGCGCCGGCTGATTTTGTGGTCTCTGCCAAGACAGGAAGAAATGATACCTTGTCCTTCGGTCACCTGAGCGCTGAGGTTTGGGATCATTATCACTGGTCAGATGACATAATAAAATTCTATTTTATAATCTCAGATTTACAAATGCTGAATTGTGAGACTTTCTGGATTAATGGATTTTGATTTATTATAAATTTGCATATGTACTGCGCTATGCAGTTTTTGCAGTTTTTTATGTTGTCAGTTCATAAACAAATATATATTTTAATATCAATATATTTTTTATTTATTTTTTTTGCTAAAACATTTTCTTGGCCTGAACAAATTCCTATTTACAACTGAAAAAAAAAAGGACAAGAAGATCAAATAATTTAATTTTGCTGTCATTGATCTCTTGGCTTTCTATATCAGCCATTTCTGTGTCTGGCTTTTAAGCTCTCGGCTCCTCGTGCCGCTGACTGATTATATTTTGCAAATCATTCCATTTTGTTTGAGTTTCCCATGCGCTTGATACTCCGAACAAGGGGCGAGAAAAAGATAAATGTAAGTAAATGTCATAGTAATAAAGATGGCGGGAGGCAGGACATATGTCCCCTATAATATGGACTGCTGTGATGATCCATGAGGTGGCAGCGCGGGTCCTGCCCCAGGTGTACAGAGCATCCAGCTATAGACCCATCCCTTATCAGACACAGCTTTACCATTCATTTCTCATACGTTGCTGTATAAATCCCACATTCATGGTAATTTATGGGCCGACTTACTGCTGTTAAATACAAGTCAGGGCCAGATTCAGTCCGGAGCATCACATTTACATAATCAGCAAATAGGAAAACTTTGCTCTTTTGTATTTTCTCTCTGGTCTGTGTGTTCTTCCATCCCGAAAAATACATGCTGTTCCCAAGAATGGAGAGTCGTTTTTTGAAAAATGATTTTAAATATGTATTATGATGTTCTGCAGCATCTGAGGTGTGCCGACTCCTGTATACAAAAATATAACTGTAATACTGCCTCCACGTACAAGAGCACAACTATTATAATACTGCCTCCTAGTTATACAAATATAACTACTATTCTACTGCCCCTATGTACAAGAATATAACTACTATAATACTGCCCCTATGTACAAGAATATAACTACTATAATACTGCCCCTATGTACAAGAATATAACTACTATAATACTGCTCCTATATCCAAGAATACAACTACTATAATACTGCCCCTATGTACAAGAATATAACTACTATAATACTGCCCATATGTACAAGAATATAACTACTATATTACTGCCTCTATATACAAGAATATAACTACTATAATATTGCCCCCTGTGCACAAGAATATAACCACTATAATACTGCCCCTATGTACAAGAATATACCTACTATAATACTGCCCCCTATGTACAAGAATATAACTACTATAATACTGCCCCCTATGTACAAGAATATAACTACTATACTACTGCCCTTATGTACAAGAATATAACCACTATAATACTGCCCCTATGTACAAGAATATACCTACTATAATACTGCCCCCTATGTACAAGAATATACCTACTATAATACTGCCCCTATGTACAAGAATAGAACTACTATACTACTGCCCTTATGTACAAGAATATAACTACCTATAATTCTGCTCCTATGGACAAGAATATAACTACTATATTACTGTCTCTATATACAAGAATATAACTACTATAATACTACTCCTATGTACAAGAATATAACTACTATAATACTGCCCCTACATGCAAGAATATAACTACTATAATACTGCCCCTATGTACAAGAATATAGCTACTATAATACTGCCCCTATGTACAAGAATATAACTACTATAATACTGCCTCCTATGTACAAGAATATAACTACTATAATACTGCTCATATGTACAAGAATATAACTACTATAATACTACCCCTATGTACAAGAATATAACTACTATAATACTGCTCCCTATGTACAAGAATATAACCACTATAATACTGCTCCTATGTACAGGAATATAACTACTATAATACTGCCCCTATGTACAAGAATATCACTACTATAATACTGCCCCCTATGTACAAGAATATAACTACTATAATACTGCTTCCTATGTACAAGAATATAACTACTATAATACTGCTTCCTATGTACAAGAATATAACTACTATAATACTGCCTCTATGTACAAGAATATAACTACTATAATACAGCCCTCAATGTAGAAGAATATAACTACTATAATACTGCTCCCTATGCACAAGAAGAATATAACTACTATATTACGTCCTTATGTGCAAGAATATAACTACTATAATACTGCTCCTACGTACAAGATTATAACTACTATAATACTGCTTCCTATGTACAAGAATATAACTACTATAATACAGCCCTCAATGTACAAGAATATAACTACTATAATGCTGCTCCCTATGCACAAGAAGAATATAACTACTATAATACGTCCTTATGTGCAAAAATATAACTACTATAATACTGTTCCTATGTACAAGAATATAACTAATATAATACTGCCCCTATGTACAAGAATATAACTACTATAATACTGCCCCCTATGTACAAGAATATAACTACTATAATACTGCACCTATGTACAAGAGTATAACTACTATAATACTGCCCCTCTGTACAAGAATATAACTACTATAATACTGCCCCTATGTACAAGAATATAACTACTATAATACTGCCCCCTATGTACAAGAATATAACTACTATAATACTGCCCCTACATGCAAGAATATAACTACTATAATACTTCCACTATGTACAAAAATATAACTAGTATAATGCTACCCCTATGTACAAGAATATAACTACTATAGTATTGCTCCCTATGTACAAGAGTATAACTACTATAATGCTCCCCTATGTTCAAGAATATAACCACTATAATACTGCTTCTTATGTACAAGAATATAACTACTATAATACTGCCTTTTATGTACAAGAATATAACTACTATAATACTGCCTTTTATGTACAAGAATATAACTACTATAATACTGCTCCTACATACAAGAATATAACTACTATAATACTACCCCTATGTATAAGAATATAACTACTATAATACTGCCCCTATGTACAAGAATATAACTACTATAATACTGCTCCTATGTACAAGACTATAACTACTATAATACTGCCCCTATGTACAAGAATATAACTACTATAATACTGTCCCTATGTACAAGAATATAACTACTATAATACTGCCCCTATGTACTAGAATATAACTACTATAATACTACCCCTATGTACAAGAATATAACTACTATAATACTGCCCCTATGTACAAGAATATAACTACTATAATACTGCCCCTATATACAAGAATATAACTACTATAATACTGCCCCCTATGTACAAGAATATAACTACTATAATACTGCCCCTATATACAAGAATATAACTACTATAATACTGCCCCCTATGTACAAGAATATAACTACTATAATACTGCCCCCTATGTACAAGAATCCAACTACTATAATACTGTCCCTTATGTACAAGAATATAACTACTATAATACTGCTCCTATGTACAAGAATATAACTACTATAATACTGCCCCTATGTACAAGAATATAACTACTATAATACTGCCCCTCTATACAAGAATATAACTACTATAATACTGCCCCCTATGTACAAGAATATAACTACTATAATACTGCCCCTATATACAAGAATATAACTACTATAATACTGCCCCCTATGTACAAGAATATAACTAGTATAATACTGCTCCTATGTACAAGAATATAACTACTATAATACTGCTCCTATGTACAAGAATATAACTACTATAATACTGCCCCTAAATGCAAGAATATAACTACTATAATACTTCCACTATGTACAAAAATATAACTAGTATAATGTGGAGACACGGGGCTCAGTGGGTGCTCTCGTCCACTAAAACCCACCGCCTTTAGAAAGACAGCGTGGCTCAGGGCTCATCCCAACTGAACGCCGGCCTCCTTAACCGTGGGCGTAACACTACTCAGACAACACAGGGTGAGGAAACCACAATAATTAGACTTTATTGGATCCCCAAACAATTAACGGCACATAACACATAACCAGCAAAACACACAAATGTAACAGGCAACAGAGTCTCACCCTTCCGCTGGCTCACCAGGGATTTAGAATGTCCATGCCTCAGAGGTTCCAGGGCTATTTACTCCAATCCAGCAGCACCCCGCTTTCGGCGGGCACCCACCGAGAGAGGAATAATGACAGATTTAGGAAGCTGGCTGAGGCCTGCAAAGTCTGTAACAGGTGACTGAACTGTCCCAACCTGAGTGTCCTCCTTAGGTAGTCCTGGTATGATGATACAATCCTGGCAGCTGGAGTCGAAATCCCTAGGCTGTGGATATGGTCTCCAACCGGAACCGGGGTCCCTAGATTGAAGCCATAAGATATCCTGATCCTCTAGTCAGCTCCAAAAGCTTAGACTGGATCCATCAGCATCCATCAACAACCTGGTGGCTTAAAGAAGTCCCTTTTATAGCCACAGCCTTCCACTTAGATACACTGCGTCCTCATCGATTGGTTGGACAAGATCACCTCTCCCATTGGATGAATCTCAAGCTGCATGGACAATGTTCATCCAAATGATGTCTACAGAAAGACTGAGGGTATACATGTAGTCTAGGAGTCACCGACTAGACAATGGCTACTAAGGTAATCACATTAGCAATACACAACTACAATACAATGATTACTGGAAAAGTCTGGAGAGCAATAGCTAAGCAAACATGACTTAGCACACATAAGAACAATAGTCTGGCTGAATGTTAAGAAACTTTAACCCATGAGAGTCCATGTCGTCACATTCCTCCCCCTTCTTAATATTAGCCAGACATGATAGGCTTCCGATCATCCGTCTCCTCTTGTCGGGAAAGCCCATCCGCATTTCCATGGTTCTTGCCCTGTTTATGGGAGATGGAAATATTGTAAGATTGTAATGCCAGACTCCACCTGAGCAAGCGTCCGTTGTCCCCGGCAGTGCGATTTAGCCAACTCAATGGATTGTGGTCAGTGAGGACTGTGAACTCGTTGCCATAGAGGTAGGGCTGCAATTTTTTCAGGGCCCAGACTATGGCCAGGCATTCTTTTTCTATGGTGGCGTAAGCCCTCTCTCGGTCCAACAGCTTCCGGGAGAGGTAAGCTATCGGATGTTCCTCACCGTTGTCCCCCACTTGGCTAAGTACAGCTCCTAGTCCTGTGTCCGATGCGTCTGTTTGGACAATGAATCTGCGATGGAAGTCAGGAGCAGTCAAGACTGGGCTTTGGGCTAGAAGGTCTTTCAATTGGAGGAACGCAGTTTCACATTCTGGGGTCCAGATAAGGTTACGGACATATCTTTTGCTTGTGAGGTCAGTGAGCGGTTTTGCTATGGTACTGTAATTGGGGATAAACTTTCGATAGTAGTTTGCGGTTCCTAGAAATGCACAGACCTGTTTTTGATTGACCGGGCGTGGCCACTGGATAATGGCTTCTACGTTTGCAGGTTCGGGACGAATGCACCCACTTCCCACCCGATGTCCCAGGTATAGCACTTCGGCCATCCCTATTTGGCATTTGTCAGGTCGGATGGTGAGCTGGGCTTTGGCTACCCTCTGCAGCACCTGGGACACATGCTGAAGATGCTCTTCCCAAGTGTCGCTGAAGATAGCGATGTCATCCAAATAGGCCTGGGCATACTCCTGACATCCCTCTAGTAAATGGTCTATCATCCTCTGGAAGGTGGCTGGGGCATTTTTCATCCCAAAAGGCATGCTGGTAAACTCAAAGAGGCCAAAAGGGGTTATGAAGGCCGATTTCTCTTGAACGTCTTTTGTGAGAGGGATCTGCCAGTATCCCTTGCTCAAATTGAGGGTAGATATAAACCGAGACCCCCCTAACCTATCTAGTAGTTCATACACCCGGGGCATGGGGTAAGCATCTGTAATCGTGACCTCATTGAGCCGTCTATAGTCCACACAGAAACGAGTACTCTTGTCCTTTTTTGGCACCAACACCACACTGGCAGCCCATGGGCTATGGGAGGGAACTATGACTCCCATATTTAACATGTCATCCACCTCGGCCTTCATCATTGCCAACACAGAAGAGGTCACCCGGTAGGCGGGTTGTCTTAGTGGGGTGGCTGCCCCTGTATTGACATGATGCTGGACCAGGGGGGTTCTACCAGGCTGACTGGTGAACAGGGTTTCATATGTTCCGAGTATGTCTGATATCTGTCGCTTCTGTGATGGACAAAGCTGCTCCCCTAGTGATACATCTTTTACCCCCATTTCCCTTTTGGAGTCCACTAATAGGTCTGGGATCTAGTCCAACTCTGGATCATCTAACTCTGGACAGCAAACTGCTAAATTGGTGACTTCTCGTTCCTCATAAGCTTTTAGCCTGTTGATGTGGTAGGTACGCTCACGAACATCTGCTCGATCCAGGGCCACGGTGTAGTCAGTATTGCCACATTTCTTGGTAATGGTGAATGGACCCGCCCACATGGCTTGCAGCTTGTTTTTCCGCACCGGTACTAGTACTTAGACCTTCTGTCCACAGGCAAATTCTCGGGGCCGGGCGGTGCGGTCGTAACATCGTTTTTGCCTTTCCTGAGCCACTTCTAAATTCCCATGGGCTAACGCCATGAGGTGCCTCATCCTTTCCCTAAACTTTTGAACATAGTCCAGTATGGGAACCTCTTCTGTGGGGAAGGTGCCCTCCCAACTCTCTCGTACCAGCTCTAGGGGCCCTCGTACTTTTCGGCCGTACAGCAATTCAAAGGGAGAGAACCCAGTGGAGTCCTGCGGCACCTCCCGGTAAGGAAAAAGGAGCTGCTGCAAGTTTTTCTCCCAGTCCCCCCCCTCAGACTCCACATATCGGCTAATGAGCTGTTTGAGCGTTTTGTTGAATCGCTCACACAATCCATTTCTTTCAGGATGGTAGGGGGTTGTGCGCATGGGGCGGACTCCATGTTTCTCCCACAGGGTGTGAATCAGTTCACTTTGGAACTGTGCCCCCTGGTCAATCAATACTTCCTGTGGAAACCCTACCCGGCTAAAGATGTCCAGTAGAGCTTGAGCCACGTGCTCTGCATCTATGGAGGTTAAGGCAAAGGCTTCTGGGTAACGGGTGGCAAAGTCTACCAGGGTGAGGATGAATCTTTTTCCACTGCGGCTGGGGATGGCTAAGGGGCCTACTATATCAATGGCAACTCTCTGGAACGGTTCTCCTATCAAGGGCATGGGTTGAAGTGGGGCACGGCATGGGGCTCCCCCCATACGCTGACACACTGGGCAAGAGGCTCTATATTTTTGCACTTCTTGAGTGACCCTTGGCCAGAAAAAACTACGCAGCAGGCGGGCCCGAGTCTTTTTGGTCCCCATGTGCCCAGCCGCAGGAACATCATGAGCTAAACGCAATAGTTGGGGTCGGTATTGCTGGGGTACCACAAGCTGATGTACACGGGTCCAGGGTTTTTCTGGGCAGGATGTGGGCTTCTCCCGATATAAGAGGCCTTTTTCCCATCTATATACCTCCCCCTGATTTCGTCCCCCAGGTTGGGCGGCCGCACTACGGATAAGCTCTAGGGTGGGGTCTGACAGGTGAGCTTCCCTGAACTCCTTACGATCTATCTCCCCCCAATCAATGGCCACAGTTGGGTCTGATGTACTCACATTTGTTGGCTCTGATGAGGAGGCTGAAGATTGAGGAGGAGGGTTCTCCTCTGATGGGCTGGAAGACAGACCTGCACCAGGATGGTGTTTGGCTTGGCTGCGGGTGATGGCGGTGACAAACTGTCTGGATAGTCCTTGTCCTAGGTCATTTCCCAAAATTACAGGGGTGGGGAGGCCGTCCATGAGCCCCACTTCAACCTCTTTTTGGTCAGTTCCCCAGTCCAACTGCATTCGTGCCAGAGGGATGTTCGAGCGCTGGCCCCCAGCAAGGGTGATGGTCACTTGGCGGCCAGGTAAATGATGTTCTGTGGGAACAATATCTGGGCTGACCAGGGTGATGGAAGATCCCGAGTCTCGAAGTCCCTGAGCCTGTATATCACCGACCTTGACCGTCTGGATGTGGGGATGGAGGTTGGCTGGTGTGCGGTGTCCGGCCTGCCGTAGGGTGTGGACTGGATAAACCACTTCCTCAGCTATTGGTGTTTCTCGGGAGTAGCATTCCTCAGGTCTCGTTGGTTCATCTCGGCATATGTTGACTGGTAGACGGGCTCCAGGCATGGGGCCTCAGTTATGTAGACACTCTTTGGCCATGTGTCCAAGGCGCCCACACGTATAACAGCGCCGTGGGTTAGACAAGTCACCTACCCTGTTGGTAAACCTTTGTCTTGTTGGGGCTTCTGTGGGGTAATGAGTTAGTCCAGCACGTGAGTCTGGGGGTTGCTTGGATCCATGGTTGAGGGATCGGTGGGCTTATTGATCAGTGGGCCTATTGGGCCTCCAGCTGGGTCGGTTGGCTGTAAATTCGTCAGCCAATCGCACTGCTTGCTCTGGGGTGTCGGGCTTCCTGTCAGCTACCCATTCTCGGATTTCCGGGTCCATCCGCTCCAGCAGCTGTTCAAGCACTATCACATCCCGGAGGGCAGCAGCGGAGTGGGCAGCCCGACCATCGAGCCAGCGATTACAGTGTCGTCGGAGTTGACTGCCAAATTCGACGTACGAGACACCCTGGCGAGACATAGTCCGGAACTTAGTGCGATGTCTCTCGGGTGTTATGGTAAAAAGGGCCAACAAAGTGTCCTTAATAATTCCGTAGTCCAAGCAGTCCTGAGGCCCAAGTGATCGGACAGCCACCTGGGCCCGGACCGGCAAGCTTGTCCACAGGTATTTGGACCACTCATCTGTGGGCACCTGGTGCATACGCATTAGCACCTCAAAGTTTTGCAAGTGTTCATCTATCTCAGTGCTGGAATCATTAAACACTGGCACATCCCTGTAGCGAAGATGACATCCTTGGTTGTGGTCTATCCTGGAGGTAGGTGCTGATGGTAAGGAAATTGGAAATCCAAACACAAATTGGAGAACACCCGCCCTCTCTTCCGTTGAAGCTTCAGGCCCCAATGCAGTAAACAATTCCTTGACTCGGTCTGCTTGGGTTTGGTTTGTTTCCAGACTGTCACTGGATCTAGGATGAGATACAGGGTTTACCTCCTCTGGTACCACAACGGCAGTGTCCTCATCATCCTCTGCATCATTCTGGGCATCCCAACAGAATCTGTCTGACTGAGTGTCAGTGTTCCTGTATTCAATCTTTCGCATCTGGCACAGATCCTGTAGCATCCATTTACTGCTGCGGTCGTAACTCCTCTCTGGTCCTTGTCCCATGGCTGAGCTGGTGGGGTTGGACATGGCAGCGTCCGAAACCTGAATGCCTCCCCTATGGCCTGCTGGGTATGCTTATGTGCCTCCCTGGTTGTTGAGCCCTGGACGGTGTCCACGAACACTAGTCCGCTGCAGCTCCCCTGGGTAAACCAGGCTGAGTAGTATCCCACTGCTGCCACCAATTGTGGAGACACGGGGCTCAGTGGGTTCTCTCGTCCACTAAAACCCACCGCCTTTAGAAAGACAGCGTGGCTCAGGGCTCATCCCAACTGAACGCCGGCCTCCTTAACCGTGGGCGTAACACTACTCAGACAACACATGGTGAGGGAACCACAATAATTAGACTTCATTGGATCCCCAAACAATTAACGGCACATAACACATAACCAGCAAAACACACAAATGTAACAGGCAACAGAGTCTCACCCTTCCGCTGGCTCACCAGGGATTTAGAATGTCCATGCCTCAGAGGTTCCAGGGCTATTTACTCCAATCCAGCAGCACCCCGCTTTTGGTGGGCACCCACCGAGACTGGAATAACGCCAAATTTAGGAAGCTGTGTGAGGTCTGAAAAGTCTGTAACAGGTGACTGAACTGTCCCAACCTTAGTGTCCTCCTTAGGTAGTCCTGGTATGATGATACAATCCTGGCAGCCAGAGTCGAAATCCCTAGGCTGTGGATATGGTCTCCAACCGGAACCGGGGTCCCTAGATTGAAGCCATAAGATATCCTGATCCTCTAGTCAGCTCCAAAGAGCTTAGACTGGATCCATCAGCATCCATCAACAACCTGGTGGCTTAAAGAAGTCCCTTTTATAGCCACAGCCTTCCACTTAGATACACTGCGTCCTCATCGATTGGTTGGACAAGATCGCCTCTCCCATTGGATGAATCTCAAGCTGCATGGACAATGTTCATCCAAATGATGTCTACAGAAAGACTGAGGGTATACATGTAGTCTGGGAGTCACCGACTAGACAATGGCTACTAAGGTAATCACATTAGCAATACACAACTACAATACAATGTTTACTGGAAAAGTCTGAAAGCAATAGCTAAGCAAACATGACTTAGCACACATAAGAACAATAGTCTGGCTGAATGTTAAGAAACTTTAACCCATGAGAGTCCATGTCGTCACATATAATACTACCCCTATGTACAAGAATATAACTACTATAGTACTGCTCCCTATGTACAAGAGTATAACTACTATAATGCTGCCCCCTATGTACAAGAATATAACTACTATAGTACTGCTCCCTATGTACAAGAGTATAACTACTATAATGCTGCCCCCTATGTACAAGAATATAACTACTATAGTACTGCTCCCTATGTACAAGAGTATAACTACTATAATGCTGCCCCCTATGTACAAGAATATAACTACTATAATACTGCCCCTATGTACAAGAATATAGCTACTATAATACTGCCTTTTATGTACAAGAATATAACTACTAAAATACTGCTCCCTATGTACAAGAATATAACTACTATAATACTGCCTCCTATGTACAAGAATAAAACTTTATAAAATAATAATATTTCATGATTTGCATTGGTAGAATAATGTTCATATCTTCCAAGAATTGCTCTTTCACGCATACATATTCATTATTAGAAGTAATTGTCATCAGTTTCTTTTCTTGGGAATAGCTGTCATGTTGCTGTGTGTAATCAATATTATTTGCAGTGTTTGCAAAGCACATTGGGAAATAAGAGCATCCCGGCAAATAAAGAAGGGAACCACTTTAGGAGCAGAGAGATTTTGATGCCTCGAGCGCTTCCCACTGAATCATTCCCCTTTAGGGATTTTTTCATAGAATATGAGAAAAGTTATGTAAAAAATAAAAGCAATTTGGTAAAGTAAACATTGTGAAAAGATAAAAGGATTCAAATCCATTCCTAACACGAGAGATTACATGGTAGTATCGAAGCAACAGCCCTCTGGAGGCGGCAGAGGAAAGGAAATATCATGATAAAACAGACCTACTGAAGGCTGAGCATGGGGTGACTGAATACACTGCCCCCAGCCTTGAGAATACTTATGACCTGGGGTGAAGAAGTAAATGAACTATCAAGAAGTTATTCTAAATTGTGCATTGCGGTCTCCACAGGAAGGTTTCTGTGTTGGCCAAGGCCGATTCTATTGTATCTGCTGCCCTGGGTGAAAATTTAAATGGTGCTTCCCCCACCGTGTAATTTACGGCTGAAGTAAACAAATTTTGTTGTTGTTGCATTTACACTATTCATTTATTAATATTTTGTCTCTTTAGGTGACATGAATCTGTGATTGTTTGAATTCAAGTTCTATATACTGCAATTCCACAATATTGTAATATATAGAACAAATCACTGTCTCCTATGAGAAACTACATTACTAGAACCACCATCACTACATTAATACAGCACCAGAGCCACCATCAGTATATCAGTGCAGCACCGGAACCAACAACAGTACATAAATACAACACCAGAACCACCATTAGTATATGAATAGAGCACCAGAAACACCCTCAGTACATTAATAAAGCACCAGAGCCACCATCAGTATAGCAGTGCAGCACCAGAACCACCAACAGTACATAAATACAACACCAGAACCACCATCAGTATATGAATAGAGCATCAGAAGCACCATCAAGATATAAATAGAGCACCAGAAGCACCATCAGTACATGAATACATCAGAAGAACCACTATTAATACATGAAAGCATCACCATAATTACCATCAATACATGCATACAGCACCAGAATAACAATCAGTACTTGAATAAAGCACTTAAAACCACTATTATTATATAAATGAAACAGCGAAACCTCCTTGATTACATGAATACAGCACCAGAACAATGATCAGTATATGAATACAGCACCAGAAGCACATATCAAAATGATATTAAACAAAGCTAATATTGAAGCATAAAAATCTATCACATCACTATATCATTATATGTACACGGCAATCTTAAAAAAAAATAATATATATATATATATATATATACAGTACATCAAGTCTGTGCAACAATTCAAGCCCTGCTGAGCACATATATTAAGTTTCAAATTCCAATAGGCTTCCTTTGCAAACAATTTCTTAGCCCAATCTCTTCCCTTTTAGGTTTTTTTACATGCTCAATAACCATCACAGTCAAAAAAGAAAGATCTCCATTATGCACCTCTAAGAAATGTTTAGATAAACCGGACGAAGAACTTCCCCTGTGCAATAAATTAGGTGATGTGTCAGTAATTTGTTCCGATAGTTAATTTTAAGAGTATGGGTACATCCAATATGATACTTGTGACCAGGGGCATAACTATTGCACATCCAGCAGAAATGCATTACGGCACAGAGACCTGCGATACACACTGCTAGCCAAACAGTGTCTGGCAACTGACGTCTGTACCGTGACTGGGGGCGGCGCATAACAGTGATATCCTGCGCCATGGCATGCACTCTGATGTCAGCTGCCATCCACTGCATGCTTGCTACAGAGGACACCGTGAGATGTGTGAGTGGAGGGACAATGAGTATAATGTTTTTTGTTTATTATGCAATAGAGACAGAGTGGAAACATATATACTAAGATTGTGACCATAAATACCAGGAGGAGGACCATATATACCAGGATGGGTATCATATATACCAAGAGAAGGACCCTATATACCATGTATACCAGGAGGAGGACCATATATACCAGGAGGAGGATCATATATACCTTATATACTAAGATGGAGACTATACATACCAGGATGGGGACATATATACACCAGGAAGGTGAGCATGTATACCAAGATGGGGACCATGTATACCAGGATGGGGACATATATATCTGGATGAGAACCATATATACCACAATGGGAACCATATATACCAGGATGAGGACCATATATACCAGGATGGGGCCCAGGATGAGGACATGTATACCAGGATAGGGCCCAAAATGAGGATATATATATATATATATATATATATACAAAGATGGAACCCAGGATGAGGATGTATATTTCAGGATGGGAATATATTTTTCAGAATGGGCCCACGATGAAGACCATATATACCAGGATTGTGGACATATATACCAGGATAGGGACTATGGAAACCAGGATGGGTCCAGGATGAGTAACATTTTTACCAGCATGGGCCTAGGATGAGAACATATATATCAGGATGGGCTCAGGATAAGGACATATATTTCAGGATGGGGACTTATTTACCAGGACGGGCTCAGGATGAAGACCATATATACCAGGATTGTGGATATATATACCAGGATTGGGGATAAATATACTAGGATGGGGGATCTATGTACCAGGATGAGGACATATATATGTCAGTATGGGAATATATTTACCAGGATGGGCCCAGGATGAAGACCATAGATACCTGGAAGGGGGACATATATACCAGGATGGGGACCATGGAAACCAGGATGGGTACAGGATGAGTAACATTTTTACCAGCATGGGCCCAGAATGAGGACATATATACCAGGATGGGCTCAGAATGAGGACATATATACCAGAATGGGCCCAGAAAGAGGACATATATACCAGGGTGGGCCCAGGATGAGGATATATATACCAGGATGGGCCCTGGATGAGGAGTATATATCAGGATAAGCTCAAGATAGCATACATACTGTATATACCAGGATGTGGATCTGTTCTTTAACAGAAAAAAAACCCCAAAATGTATCTTTTCATATACCGTAAATCTAAACAACTTACATTATTGTCCACCACATTTCTATGACCCTTTGATATTCCGTCAAAAATGTTTTCAACTGACTTGACTAGAAAAAAGACTAGGATATACAAAGTTATCGATGCTGGGGGCTTTTTTTGACGCATAGTTAAATCCGTAAAATAATATCTTAGACAATTTCTCATCCTGATTTAAAATTGGGAGATATTTATTCATTATTTCAACAATATTAGAATAATTGCACTATAGGGGGTAGAGAATGTAATTTGTTCAGGAAAGTGACAAGTTTTTTTATTGGTGTTTAGAAGAGTAGTTTGTTGTTTTTCTTTGTTTTTAGCACTAATAGCTTGTGCTCTATCCAATACCTTGCTCTTATTGCCTTGTTTAGTTAGGTGTTTTCTAATATTAGATCATTCCTAATGGAAATTATAGACAGTACTCCGTGCTCGACGTGCTCTGATATATTCCCTGTTGGGCAGATTATTTATAACATGTGAAGAATGACAACTCCCAGCATGTTACATAGAGTTCCCAGCAATGGGTTTCCTATATCGGGACGTATTAATAGTTCCTTTTGATGTGTCCCCCTTTAATGTAAGAACGGAAAAAGGTGCGTTATTAGGGTTGTTGGACTAAGAAATTATTTGCACGGGAAGCCTATTGGATTTTAAGTCTTAATGCACGTGCTCATCAGACTTGATGTATATTTATTAGATTGCTGTGTACACATAATGATATAGTGATGGGAAGGATTTTTATGCTTCAATATTAGCGGTGTTTAATATCAATTTGCTATGTGATCCATCAGGTGCTGATTGATTAATTGATTATTGAACACTACCTTCCGGACGTCATGACGGTGTCCTACTCTGGGGAGTCCTCTGGCGAGTCTGGGACCAGAAGATCACAATAGCTTAGGCACATGACGGCAACGGGGGGAAGAACCCGTATAGGGGTGTTAGATAGCGTAGAGTTGAGACACAGATGAGTTACAGGAGGTGTCCTTTCTCTCCCTCTCTCTATCGCCAGGGTCTTCCTTCAATACCACTTCCAGTGTTACCCTTGTGTTGTGCTCCACCCTGAGCGTTTGTACGCCCTGATGTGACATTATAACTGTGATTATAATATCACATCAGTGATTATGATGCTACATGTCTGCTGCTCAGTGGTTATGATGCCTTATTCCTGCTCCCCAGTGGTTGGGATGCCACATTCTTGCTCTCTCAGTGGTTGGGATGCCACATACCTGCTCTTCCAGTGGTTGGGATGCCACATTCCTGCTCCCCAGTGGTTGGGATACCACATTCCTACTCTCCCAATGGTTATGATGCCACATTCTTACTCTCCCAGTGGTTATGATGCCACATTCTTACTCTCCCAGTGGTTGGGATGCCACATTCTTGCTCTCCCAGTGATTGGGATGCCACATTCCTTCTCTCTCAGTGGTTGGGATGCCACATACCTGCTCTTCCAGTGGTTGGGATGCCACATACCTGCTCTTCCAGTGGTTGGGATGCCACATTCCTGCTCCCCAGTGGTTGTGATGCCATATTCCTGCTCTCCCAGTGGTTGGGATACCACACACCTGCTCTCCCAGTGGTTGGGATGCCATATTCCTGCTCCCCAGTGCTTGGGATGCCATATTCCTGCTCTTCCAGTGGTTGGGATGCCACATTCCTGCTCTCAGTGGTTGGGGTGCCACATACCTGCTCTTCCAGTGGTTGGGATGCCAAATCCCTGCTCCCCAGTGGTTAGGATGAGACATTCCTGCTCTCTCAGTGGTTGGGATGCCACATACCTGCTCTTCCAGTGGTTGGGATGCCATATTCCTGCTCCCCAGTGGTTAGGATGACACATTCCTGCTCTCTCAGTGGTTGGGATACCACACACCTGCTCTCCCAGTGGTTGGGATGCCATATTCCTGCTCCCCAGTGCTTGGGATGCCATATTCCTGCTCTTCCAGTGGTTGGGATGCCACATTCCTGCTCTCAGTGGTTGGGGTGCCACATACCTGCTCTTCCAGTGGTTGGGATGCCAAATCCCTGCTCCCCAGTGGTTAGGATGACACATTCCTGCTCTCTCAGTGGTTGGGATGCCACATACCTGCTCTTCCAGTGGTTGGGATGCCATATTCCTGCTCCCCAGTGGTTAGGATGCCACATTTCTGCTCTCTCAGTGGTTGGGATGCCACATACCTGCTCTTCCAGTGGTTGGGATGCCACATTTCTACTCTTCCAGTGGTTATAAAACCACATTCTTACTCTTCCATTGGTTGGGATGCCATATTCCTGCTCTCCCAGTGGTTGGGATGCCACATTCTTACTCTTCCAGTGGTTGGAATGCCATATTCCTGCTCTCCCAGTGATTATGATGCCACATTCTTGCTCCACAGTGGTTATGATGCCCCATTCCTACACCACAGTGGTTGTGAGGCTACATTCTTGCTCTTCCACTGGTTGTGATACCACATACCTGCTTCTCAATGATTATGATGCTACATTTCTGCTGCACAGAGGTTATGATGCCACATTCTTGCTCTCCCGGTGGTTATGATGCCACATTTCTGCTGTTCCGTGATTATGATGCCACATTTTTGCTCTCCCAGTGGTTGTAATGCCACATTCCACATGTCAATCACCATTGATCACACATGCCCAGTGGCTGCGCGATGACCATGTTGTATATATATGACATGATGACAAAATTAGATCCCGCCAATGAAGTATATGCACATCATGGAGTATTAAGAGGTTATCCATGTTGGATGGGCAAATATTAATTAGGAGCTGAGATCCCGTTATGTGCGGTAATCTGTATTTATAAGAGACTAATGAAGCCAAATAATGATTTTGATAATTAGTAATGACAACGCTGGTCTTGAGGAGGTAAAGCAAACGGTGTCGGCTGGATGTAAAGCCGCTGTTTCCCTCCGCCCGCTATATGATTACAGACAGATAGACAGCCACACTGGGCATAATTGGAGCTCAGCGTGGCTGTGTCTGCAAACACTTTGCCTCAGGCAGTCCAGTGGATTTCAATTCCCAGCCATAGAAACCACGCCAGTAATCACAGCATCTCGCAGCATTAGTCAGTCATTACATTAACATCCTACAGACAAGCGGTATGCTTCTGCATGTAGATAATCACGTCTGGATGTTTCCTTCACTGCATCGTCTTTTCTGGCAGAATAATTTACATTTCTATAAAATTATCAGTTTTCTATAAAAATGATAAGTGACAATTAAAAAAAAATCTCCGTCAATTATGAGGGTACCCTAATGCAAAATGATGTAGAAGTATGTCATTATTAATTGTCAAGGGCACAATTGGGGTGTAGCTTATGTCTTAAAGTCGCTGGTGCAAATCTTGGGCATAAACAAGGACCCTACTATAGTGCAATTTCTTTTTAAGACATGGGTGCTGTTCTTTCTAAATGAAGTCTGCTCCTCGTTGATAGCGTTTTATAACGTGAACTGCTCCCCTCTCTAACAGACTGCTCCCTCTCTAACAGACTGCTCCCCTCTCTCACAAACCGCCCCCCTCTCTCACAGACTGCTCCCTCTCTCACAAACCGCCCCCCTCTCTCACAGACTGCTCCCTCTCTCACAAACCGCCCCCCTCTCTCACAGACCGCTCCCCTCTCTAACAGACTTCTCCCCTCTCACAGACTTCTCCCCCTCTCACAGACTGCTCCCCTCTCTCACAGACTGCTCCCTCTCTCACAAACCGCCCCCCTCTCTCACAGACGGCTCCCCTCTCTCAAAGACTGCTCCCTCTCTAACAGACTTCTCCCCTCTCTCACAGACTGCTCCCCTCTCTCACAGACGGCTCCCCTCTCTCACAGACGGCTCCCCTCTCTAACAGACTGCTCCCTCTCTCACAAACCGCCCCCCTCTCTCACAGACTGCTCCCCTCTCTAACAGACTTCTCCCCTCTCACAGACTTCTCCCCCTCTCACAGACTGCTCCCCTCTCTCACAGACTGCTCCCCTCTCTCACAGACTGCTCCCCTCTCTCACAGACTGCTCCCCTCTCTCACAGACTGCTCCCCTCTCTCACAGACTGCTCCCCTCTCTCACAAACCGCCCCCCTCTCTCACAGACCGCTCCCCTCTCTAACAGACTTCTCCCCTCTCACAGACTTCTCCCCCTCTCACAGACTTCTCCCCCCTCTCACAGACTTCTCCCCCCTCTCACAGACTTCTCCCCCCTCTCACAGACTTCTCCCCCTCTCACAGACTTCTCCCCCCTCTCACAGACTTCTCCCCTCTCTCACAGACTTCTCCCCTCTCTCACAGACTTCTCCCCCTCTCACAGACCGCTCCCCTCTCTCACAGACTTCTCCCCTCTCTCACAGACTTCTCCCCTCTCTCACAGACTTCTCCCCCTCTCACAGACTTCTCCCCTCTCTCACAGACTTCTCCCCCTCTCACAGACCGCTCCCCTCTCTCACAGACTTCTCCCCCTCTCACAGACTTCTCCCCCCTCTCACAGACTTCTCCCCCTCTCACAGACTTCTCCCCTCTCTCACAGACTTCTCCCCCTCTCACAGACCGCTCCCCTCTCTCACAGACTTCTCCCCTCTCTCACAGACTTCTCCCCTCTCTCACAGACTTCTGCCCTCTCTCACAGACCGCTCCCCTCTCTCACAGACTTCTCCCCTCTCTCACAGACTTCTCCCCTCTCTCACAGACTTCTCCCCTCTCTCACAGACTTCTGCCCTCTCTCACAGACCGCTCCCCTCTCTCACAGACTTCTCCCCTCTCTCACAGACTTCTCCCCTCTCTCACAGACTTCTCCCCCTCTCACAGACCGCTCCCCTCTCTCACAGACTTCTCCCCCTCTCACAGACCGCTCCCCTCTCTCACAGACTTCTCCCCCGCTCAGATTGCACCTCTCTCTCACAGACTTCTGTCGTCTTTCACAGACTTCTGTCCTCTCTCACAGACTTCTGTCCTCTTTCACAGACTGCTCCCCTCTCTCACAGACTGCTCCCCTCTTTCATAGACTGCTCCCCTCTCTCACAGACTGCTCCCCTCTTTCATAGACTGCTCCCCTCTCTCACAGACTTCTGTCTTCTCTCACAGACTTCTGTCTTCTCTCACAGACTGATCCCCTCTTTCACAGACTGCTCCCCTCTCTCAAAGACCGCTCCCCTCTCTCACAGACTGCTCCCCTCTCTCACAGACTGCTCCCCTCTCTCACAGACTTCTCCCGCCTGTCACAGACTGCTACCCTCTCTCACAGACTGCTCCCCTCTCTCACAGACTGCTCCCCTCTCTCACAGACTGCTCCCCTCTCTCACAGACTGCTCCCCTCTCTCACAGACCGCTCCCCTCTCTAACAGACTTCTCCCCTCTCACAGACTTCTCCCCCTCTCACAGACTTCTCCCCCCTCTCACAGACTTCTCCCCCCTCTCACAGACTTCTCCCCCCTCTCACAGACTTCTCCCCCTCTCACAGACCGCTCCCCTCTCTCACAGACTTCTCCCCCGCTCAGATTGCACCTCTCTCTCACAGACTGCTGCCCTCTCTCACAGACTTCTCCCCTCTCTCACAGACTTCTCCCCTCTCTCACAGACTTCTCCCCTCTCTCACAGACTTCTGCCCTCTCTCACAGACTTCTCCCCTCTCTCACAGACTTCTCCCCCTCTCACAGACTGCTCCCCTCTCTCACAGACTGCTCCCCCCTCTCACAGACTGCTCCCCTCTCTCACAGACTGCTCCCCCCTCTCACAGACTGCTCCCCTCTCTCACAGACTTCTCCCCCCTCTCACAGACTGCTCCCCTCTCACAGACTTCTCCCCCCTCTCACAGACTTCTCCCCCTCTCACAGACTTCTCCCCCCTCTCACAGACTGCTCCCCTCTCTCACAGACTTCTGTCTTCTCTCACAGACTTCTCCCCTCTCTCACAGACTTCTCCCCCTCTCACAGACCGCTCCCCTCTCTCACAGACTTCTCCCCTGCTCAGATTGCACCTCTCTCTCACAGACTTCTGCCCTCTCTCACAGACTTCTGTCCTCTCTCACAGACTTCTGTCCTCTTTCACAGACTGCTCCCCTCTCTCACAGACTGCTCCCCTCTCTCACAGACTGCTCCCCTCTTTCATAGACTGCTCCCCTCTCTCACAGACTTCTGTCTTCTCTCACAGACTTCTGTCTTCTCTCACAGACTGATCCCCTCTTTCACAGACTGCTCCCCTCTCTCACAGACTGCTCCCCTCTCTCACAGACTGCTCCCCTCTCTCAAAGACCGCTCCCCTCTCTCACAGACTGCTCCCCTCTCTCACAGACTGCTCCCCTCTCTCACAGACTGCTCCCCTCTCTCACAGACTGCTGCCCTCTCTCACAGACTGCTCCCCTCTCTCACAGACTTCTGTCTTCTCTCACAGACTTCTGTCTTCTCTCACAGACCGCTCCCCTCTCTCACAGACTGCTCCCCTCTCTCACAGACCGCTCCCCTCTCTCACAGACCGCTCCCCTCTCTTACAGACTTCTGTCCTCTCTCACAGACTTCTGTCGTCTTTCACAGACTGCTCCCCTCTCTCACAGACTGCTCCCCTCTCTCACAGACTTCTGTCCTCTCTCATAGACTGATCCCTTCTCTCACAAACTGCTCCCTATGCTGTGCCAATTTGTTACATAGCCTGCACAACAAGCCTATTGTTACACACCTTATCAAGTATAACAGTTGCACTCAAGTAAAGGGAAGGAGAAAAAACAAAAAAAATGCATAAGGTGAACATTGGAATGTGAATATGCATTACTGCAAAGAAAACATGAAAAACATTTGAGAAAAAATGAGTTCTTTTGCAAATAAAATTGGCCAAGTTTACTTGAGCCCAGTTACCACGCCAAGGTGTAACTCTCAACTGGGTCCTACTCTAAATTTCTGCCTCTTTTTGTGTCCTGACCTTTTATATGGGCTAGAGAAGAACCTGCAAAAGAAAAATGAAAACATCTGAGGTCACTGGGAGGAGTACGCAGACAAAGGGCATGACTCCATAATACAAAATAGAAGAATTGCCGACACTTTCTAATCTTATAGTCTGAACTGGTGCAAAGTGAACATAGAATACATTATGAAAAATAACAATTGCACTCTAGAGGAAAGGAGAAAAAACATATAAACAAAAAAATGGAATGTGAATTTGCATTACTGCAAAGGAAAAAATTAGTTCTTTTGCAAATAAAATTGGCCAAATTTACTATAGCCCAGTTACCACGCCATTTCTGACCTCAGGTGTTTTAATGTTTCTTATGCAGGTTTTTCTCTAGCCCTTATATAGAGGTCAAGAATGACACGAAAAGAGGCAGAAATTTAGATTAAGACTATATGATTAGGAAGTTCCGACAATTCTTCTATGTTACTGTTACACACCTGTCCCGGCTCTGGGCTCTGCTTACTTTTCCTTGGTCAAGTGAACTTTCTTGTGCTACATGCCAAGTTTTGCAAGTTGCCCAGTGTGCTCCCCTGTGATTTTATACCTAAGCCTAAATAATACCTTCCAAGAAACACAGCTGGGTCTTGTTATTAAATTCAGTTTTCCTAAGACTTTTGTTTTGTCTGTACATACAATCTGCTGTTTCCAGTATCTCAGCAACCTGTCTGCGGTCGTCAGGACATATTCTGCTTGCCTGTGGGTTCCAGTATCTTGGCTACCTTTCTGCAATTTCCAGGAGGTCTCATGCCTGCATATAGTTTCCAGTATCTCGGCTACCTGTCTGTGATCTCCAAGACGTGCCTGCCTGTAGTTTCCAGTGTCGCGGCTACATGTCCGCAGTCTCCAGCAAGACTCCTGCCTGCCTGCGGTTTCCAGTTTTTTGGCTACCTCTCTGTAATCTCCAGGAAATCTTCTACCTGCCTGCGGGTTCCAGTATCTCAGCTTCTTCTCTGCATTTTGCAGTATCTCTTCTACCTATGTGCAATCTACAAGATATGCCTGCCTGCAGTTTTCAGTATCTCTGCAACCTGTCTGCAGTCTCCAGCATTACTCCTGCCTGACTGCGGTTTCAAGTTTCTTGGCTACCTGTCTGTGGTCTCCAATACATCTCCTACCTGGCTGTGGTTCCATTATCTCTGCAAACTGTCTGCGCATTCCAGGAGGTCTCCTGCCTGCCGACAGTTTCCAGTATTTTGTCTACCTACCTGTGATCTCCAAGATGTGCCTGCCTACAGTTTCCAGTATCTCAGCCACCTGTCTTTGGTCTCCAGAATGACTCCTGCCAACCTGTGGTTTACAGCATCTCGACAGTATCTCGGCTTCATGTCTGCAATTTTCCATGAGGTCTTCTGCTTGCCAACAGTTTCCAGTATCTCGCCTACCTGTCTGCAATCTCCAAGATGTAACTGCCTGCAGTTTCCAGTATCTCAGCAACCTGTCTGCGGTCGTCAGGACATATTCTGCTTGCCTGTGGGTTCCAGTATCTTGGCTACCTTTCTGCAGTTTCCAGGAGGTCTCATGCCTGCATATAGTTTCCAGTATCTTGGCTACCTGTCTGTGATCTCCAAGACGTGCCTGCCTGCAGTTTCCAGTATCTCGGCTACATGTCCACAGTCTCCAGCAAGACTCCTGCCTGCCTGCGGTTTCCAGTTTTTTGGCTACCCGTCTGTAATCTCCAGGAAATCTTCTGCCTGCCTGTGGGTTCCAGTATCTCAGTTTCTTCTCTGCATTTTGCAGTATCTCTTCTACCTACAGTTAGGTCCAGAAATATTTGGACAGTGACACAAGTTTTGTTATTTTAGCTGTTTACAAAAACATGTTCAGAAATACAATTATATATATAATATGGGCTGAAAGTGCACACTCCCAGCTGCAATATGAGAGTTTTCACATCCAAATCGGAGAAAGGGTTTAGGAGTCATAGCTCTGTAATGCATAGCCTCCTCTTTTTCAAGGGACCAAAAGTAATTGGACAAGGGACTCTAAGGGCTGCAATTAACTCTGAAGGCATCTCCCTCATTAACCTGTAATCAATGAAGTAGTTAAAAGGTCTGGGGTTGATTACAGGTGTGTGGTTTTGCATTTGGAAGCTGTTGCTGTGACCAGACAACATGCGGTCTAAGGAACTCTCAATTGAGGTGAAGCAAAACATCCTGAGGCTGAAAAAAAAGAAAAAATCCATCAGAGAGATAGCAGACATGCTTGGAGTAGCAAAATCAACAGTCGGGTACATTCTGAGAAAAAAGGAATTGACTGGTGAGCTTGGGAATTCAAAAAGGCCTGGGCGTCCACGGATGACAACAGTGGTGGATGATCGCCGCATACTTTCTTTGGTGAAGAAGAACCCGTTCACAACATCAACTGATGTCCAGAACACTCTCAGTGAAGTAGGTGTATCTGTCTCTAAGTCAACAGTAAAGAGAAGACTCCATGAAAGTAAATACAAAGGGTTCACATCTAGATGCAAACCATTCATCAATTCCAAAAATAGACAGGCCAGAGTTAAATTTGCTGAAAAACACCTCATGAAGCCAGCTCAGTTCTGGAAAAGTATTCTATGGACAGATGAGACAAAGATCAACCTGTACCAGAATGATGGGAAGAAAAAAGTTTGGAGAAGAAAGGGAATGGCACATGATCCAAGGCACACCACATCCTCTGTAAAACATGGTGGAGGCAACGTGATGGCATGGGCATGCATGGCTTTCAATGGCACTGGGTCACTTGTGTTTATTGATGACATAACAGCAGACAAGAGTAGCCGGATGAATTCTGAAGTGTACCAGGATATACTTTCAGCCCAGATTCAGCCAAATGCCGCAAAGTTGATCGGACGGCGCTTCATAGTACAGATGGACAATGACCCCAAGCATACAGCCAAAGCTACCCAGGAGTTCATGAGTGCAAAAAAGTGGAACATTCTGCAATGGCCAAGTCAATCACCAGATCTTAACCCAATTGAGCATGCATTTGACTTGCTCAAATCCAGACTTAAGACGGAAAGACCCACAAACAAGCAAGACCTGAAGGCTGCGGCTGTAAAGGCCTGGCAAAGCATTAAGAAGGAGGAAACCCAGCGTTTGGTGATGTCCATGGGTTCCAGACTTAAGGCAGTGATTGCCTCCAAAGGATTCGCAACAAAATATTGAAAATAAAAATATTTTGTTTGGGTTTGGTTTATTTGTCCAATTACTTTTGACCTCCTAAAATGTGGAGTGTTTGTAAAGAAATGTGTACAATTCCTACAAATTCTATCAGATATTTTTGTTCAAACCTTCAAATTAAACGTTACAATCTGCACTTGAATTCTGTTGTAGAGGTTTCATTTCAAATCCAATGTGGTGGCATGCAGAGCCCAACTCGCGAAAATTGTGTCACTGTCCAAATATTTCTGGACCTAACTGTATGTGCAATCTACAAGATATGCCTGCCTGCAGTTTTCAGTATCTCTGCAACCTGTCTGCAGTCTCCAGCATGACTTCTGCCTGACTGCGGTTTCAAGTTTCTTGGCTACCTGTCTGCGGTTTCCAGGAGGTCTCCTGCCTGACGACAGTTTCCAGTATTTTTTCTACCTACCTGTGATCTCCAAGATGTGCCTGCCTACAGTTTCCAGTATCTCAGCCACCTGTCTGTGGTCTCCAGAATGACTCCTGCCAACCTGTGGTTTCCAGCATCCCAACAGTATCTCGGCTTCCTGTCTGCAATTTTCCATGAGGTCTTCTGCTTGCCAACGGTTTCCAGTATCTCGCCTACCTGTCTGCAATCTCCAAGATGTGACTGCCTGCAGTTTCCAGTATCTCAGCTACCTGTTTGCCATTGCAGGGTATACATCCCAATTCTCCCCTGATGAACTCTCTGATTATTTGGAGAGGGAAACGCATTGGGAGGGGTTAATTTTCATTGGGGTAACCTGTTTGACGTGGGTGCTGCCCTTGAAAGGGCAGAAGTTATTGCATGGGCATGACAGGGGTAGTATTTACTGACGTGGCCCCTTATTTTCAAGTTGGCCCTCTTCCGCCTTTGTATATCCGGTGGAGTAGAATCGGGTGAGATCTATCCTTTTTGTTCATATTTTAATGCACTGCACTTTAAGATTCTATCATGTATTGTTCCCTCAAAGTCTACTCTGTCACTGCCTTTCTAACACAGACTGCTCCCCATTGTCTCCCTCTCGCACACTATTCCATATGCCCCATCACCCTTATAGTAGAGGCTAAACTTCAGAATCGAAACAACCTCCATCCGTCTGTAGAAGATAGTCATTGCCTCACAATCAGGACTGGGAGCTTGGCTGTGATTGACATCCACACTCCTACACAAATGGCCAGAATTAGATAAAACTTATATTCTGGCTGTTTTATATTCAAGCCAATGTGATCATTGCTGATTAGTGGACAGATAAGGAGGCAAAAGCCCAAAGGAGGGAAAAAAGGAGCAATTTGCTGCATATAACTTGCAGAATTCATAGTCATACACTTGTACTGAGCACTTGCTTGGAATTGGGGCTTGCTGTGTTGGGGCTTGCTGTGTTGTCAGGATTACTTTATATAAAACTAGCTGTACTACGCGGCTTCACCAGGGTTAATAACTGTTGTTAACAAAACAGAATGTATTAACATTCTCGGGATATAATGTATAAATAGAATGTATTAACGCCCGGGATAGTAACTGTCTCTCTGTTTCTCTCCCATTCTCTGTCTGTCTCCCCCTCTGTATATATCTCTCTGTCTCTCTCTCTATCTCTTTGTCTGTCTGTCTCTTTCTCCGTCTGTCTCAATCTCTTTCCCTGTCTGTCTATCTAACTCTTTCCCTGTCTGTCTATCTATCTCTGTTACTTTCCCTGTCTGTCTATTTCCCTGTCTGTCTCTTTCCCTCTCTTTCCCTGTCTGTCTCTTTCCCTCTCTTTCCCTGTCTGTCTCTTTCCCTCTGTCTCTTTCCCTGTGTCTGTCTCTTTGTCTGTCTCTTTACCTGTCTTTGTCTGTCTCTTAAGGCTACTTTACACACTGCGATATTGGTCCCGATATCGCTAGTGTGGGTACCCGCCCCCATCTGTTGCGCGACTCAGGCAAATCGCTGCCCGTGCCGCACAACATCGCCCAGACCCGTCACACATACTTACCTGCCCGGCGACGTCGCTGTGACCGGCGAACCGCCTCCTTTCTAAGGGGGCGGTCCGTGCGGCATCACAGCGACGTCACTGAGCGGCCGCCCAATAGCAGCGGAGGGGCGGAGATGAGCGGGACGTAACATCCCGCCCACCTCCTTCCTGCCGCATAGCGGCCGGGAGGCAGGTAAGGAGAGCTTCTTCGTTCCTGCGGTGTCACACATACCGATGTGTGCTGCCGCAGGAGCGACGAACTACATCGTTGCTGCTGCAGTAAAGATAATCGAGAATGTCACCGATGAGCAATTTTGCACGTTTTTGCAACGATGCAAAATCGCTTATCGGTGTCACACGCAGCAACATCGCTAATGCGGCCAGATGTGCGTCACAAATTTCGTGACCCCAACGACTCCGCATTAGCGATGTCGCAGCGTGTAAAGCACCCTTTACCCTGTCTGTCTCTTTCCCTTTCTTTCCCTGTCTGTCTGTTTCCCTGTGTCTGTCTCTGTCTCTTTGTCTGTGTCTGTCTCTTTCCCTGTCAGTCTGTCTCTTTGTCTGTGTCTGTCTCTGTGTCTGTCTCTTACCCTGTCTATGTCTGTTTCTTACCCTGTCTGTGTCTGCCTCTTTCCCTGTCTGTGTCTGTCTCTTTCCCTGGCTGCATTGTGACACGACAACATTCCATATAAGGGCGTGGCTGCGCATTCTTCTGAAGTTCTGGCTGCACTGTGGCTCCCAGCTCCATTCGCTTTAATGGAGGCAGGTTTTTTGGCGAATAACTGTAAAGCGCAGGGTTAAAATTTCCCCTCAAAACATACCCTATGACGCTCTCGGGGTCCAGATGTGTAAGTGTGCAAAATTTTCTGGCTGTAACTGCGACGGTGCAGATGCCAATCCTGGACATACACACACACACACGCACACACACGCACACACATGCACACACACGCACACACACACACATTCAGCTTTATATATTAGATAATTAAAAATAATGAAAATGATAATGTAAACTATTAAATTAGGGAAGTAATTCCCCTTAAAATAATACAATTTATCAATAAAAATAAAAAATACAATAAATACTATTTTTTTTCTTAATTAGATCAATGTACAGTATATTAAAACTTACAAAAATAGTTAAGCGGAAACTGTCATGCAGGCAGCATAAATCCTGAGCCTGGCTAAATGATTAAATGTTCTCTTGAATTCCAAACAACCATAACAGATAATCCAGCGTTTAGCTAAGCATAAGCAAGTAATTGGACAAAGTCATGAGCAATACATGCTGAAAAGTGAAAGTTCCAATACCTAAAGTGCTGCCAGAATGCTGCCGAAGAGGAACTTAAGAGTGAATAGCACGTTATCGAGCAGGATAATTGGGATAGTTCTTGGACAGCTTAGTATGTGCCTCAAAAGTAATTTTGATTTGTTGTAGGGGATGCGAGCGTGCATTTCTGTATGTGTTATGTGAAAGGACAAGTATGCTTTAAATAAATTATTTTTTTTATATACAGTATATATACTGTATGTTCATTTAATTACTGTTATTCATTGGCTGCTACTTTGGAAAGCCATTAGGTGTCACCGTCACATCACTTCTATGCAGCTTTTTATGTTTGTGGTTTCTTCTGCATGACATTCACTGTGTGACTATGTATTTATTTTACTTGTCGCCTCGCAGATTTAGCAGCATGATGTAACCCACTTCAAGCCCTTTACACAGAAATGTTACCACTTACTAATAGAGGATACAGGCAACCACAACTTACAGCTGTGGAAAGGTGGAGAAACTAAAAAAAAGCAAAAAAACCCCAATACTGGTTCACAAATTGAATGTTCACCATGCATTTAAGAGAAATTCCAAAAGTATTCAACCCCTTACAAAACCACACAGAAATACACACACACAACAGAATTGTCTGGATTATTGCACCTCAGTATTTCTTTGCTGTTTATCAGATTTTTTTCCGAATTAAAATCTGAAAAATGTTGCTTGCATAAATATTCACTCCCACCTTCTATGTGACCATGGAGCTTTAGAGGAAACCTGTCAGCAGCGTTCAACCAGAGGTAGTGATAAATAGATAACTATTAAACAATTAAAACGATACCTATATTGTTTCGTTCCGTTGTTAATTGCAGAGAAATCCGTACTTTCATCCAACAGTAAATTAGACTGCAAGTGCACCTGCAAATCTGGGCTCCTTCTCAGGTTCAGTTTTCAGCCACAAAAACTGTTGTCTGGGTCATTATCTCCAGACACAGCGGCCTCTGTTTCCACTACCGATAAAGCAACGGTGGGCGGCGTGGGCCAGGTAAAAGGAGTCAGGAACTGCAAGTGCTTGCACACTAAGTGCACTTGCAGTCTAATTTACATATGGAGAAAATTACAGATTTCTCTGCAATGAAGAAATGGATCAGAATGCTATAGATACAGTTTTAATCTGTGATCGGTGACCACTACCTCTGGTTGTCCCTGAAATCACTGCTGGTTTTCTTTCAGTATACTGGTTTACATTTTAGGGGTTGAATACTTTTGAAAAGCCATGTGAGATTAGAATACCCCTTTAATTTAAGATGTAACTGTCATTTCCTATACATAAATTGTACAAGTGAAAATAAGAAACTTTGTAAGATATCAATGTAGAAAACGGCTTTCTCCTTCTCCCAGACTGATCTTTCATTCTTAAAATTTACAATCCATGGGTAAAATCTGTCTTCAGTGAATACAGATTTTCCTATTACTGAGATAGGTGACGGTAGTTGGTGCTCATAAAGTTGTATGGAGGAGGGAGGAGCTAGAGGTAGACACAGAGAGGAGGAGATAGAAGCAGACACAGACAGAGGAGGAGCTAAAGGCATACACAGATGGGGAGGAGCTATAGGGAGATAGAGACAGAGGGGGAAGAACTAGGACAGACACAGATGGGGAGCAGCTAGAGGCAGACACAGACAGAGAAGGAAGAGATAGCAGCAGACACAGAGGGGAGGAGCAAGAGGCAGACACAGAAGGAAGGAGTTAGAGGCAGATACAGACAGAAGAGGTGCTAGAGGCAGCAACAGACAGAGGAGGAGCTAGAGGCAGACACAGACAAAGGAGAAGCTAGAGGCAGACACAGACAGAGGAGAAGCAAGAGGCAGCCACAGACAGAGGAGGACCTACAGACAGACAGAGGGGGAGGAGCTAGAGGCAGACACAGAGGGAAGGAGTTAGAGGCAGACACAGACAGAAGAGGTGCTAGAGGCAGCCACAGACAGAGGAGGAGCTAGAGGCAGACATAGAGAGGAGGAGCTAGAGGCAGACAGAGGAGGACCTACAGACAGCGAGGGAGGAGCTAGAGGCATACACAGATGGGGAGGAGCTATAGAAAATACAGACAGAGGGGGAAGATCTAGGGGAGGCACAGACAGAGGGGAAGGAGCTATGACATACACAGATGGGGAGGAGCTAAAGGCAGACAGACAGAGGACGAGCTATAGGCAGACAAAAACAGGGAGAGGAGCTAAACGCAGACACAGATGGGAGGAGCTAGAGGCAGATACAGACCGGGAAGGAACTATAGAGAGACAAAGACAGAGGGGGAGGAGCTAGGGCAAACACATACAGGAGCTAGAGGCAGAAACAGAGAGGAAGGAGCTATAGAGAGACACAGACAGAGGGTTAGGAGCTAGAGGCAGGCACATACATAGGGGAGGAGCTAGAGGCAGACACAAATGGGGAGGAGCTAGAGGCAGACACAGAAAGGGGGAGGAGCTAGAGGCAGACACAGATCTTGGGTGCTAGAGGCAGACACGGGAGGAGCTTGAGGTAAAAACAGGGGGAGGAGATAGGGGCAGACACAGAAATTCTGCTGCAAGTTCTCCTGCAATAGCAGGTATATATATGATTTTGGATGTGAACCAACTCTTTGTGATGCCACATTGGGTTGAGGTTCCTGGGTCCATACCATCAACGAAGTAAACATATTCAACAACTTCTTAATACCGTAGTTCACCAGTGACACCGCAGAGTGATACTTCATGTGTTTTTGTGATATCACAGGTAACTAAGCATTACTACCCAATACCTGACATGATGGCTCATCTTTCAGGGTTCGGTGCCTGGCAGGTCACTGAGTGCTGGGACTATCCATGGGTTGTGTTTGGTACTGGAACTTAGCTTCATGGATCTAAATTGGGCAAAGCTGCAATACCTCATACAACCTTTTGCGAGGTGTGGCGCTGTTTTTCTAAGAAGCAGTCCTGTTTTTCTAATCCTGTACAGCCCATTATTCAGCCTGATGAGAGTTATTGTGTAAACTGACTTTGAAGACCGCTTCCTTTGTAGCCGAATTACTATGCAGCCGCTGTGTATCTTATTGTTATTTCATCTTCGAGCATCACAGGTTTTCTCCTGGTTGATACATGTGGACACGCGGCAGTCCCTCAGGGTTCCTTCACAGCTTTTATATTTGTTTAGTTTCATACTTTTTTTTTTAATATTTGCTTCTTCTATAAACTTTTCAGGAGATATTCTATTGGCTGATTGGTTTGGATTCCTTAATATTCGTACACTTTTTTTTTATTTATATTGTGTTTATTTCAGCAGATTTGTGGATTTCTGGTTCAAGGATCACATTATTAGATCTGCCTGGCCATGACACTCAAAGGGGTATTTGCATCTGACACATTTGCATCACTGTTCGCCAGATATTTTTAAACCCCTTGCTCCTAATCCACAAGGGGATGCTAATAAAACATCTGCATGGTGACCCCTTGAAAAACAGGAAGATTGGGGGTATGCCTGTGTGGCGCCCCTGAGGTTTCAGTTACCACAGAGGTACTGCACCTCAGCCAGAGTTGTGGTATTCCATCCTGGGTAAGGAGGAGGTCAATGCCGGTCCATCCAAAAGCACAGCACACTCACTCAGCAACACATCACCAAACATGGTAAGGGTGTGATTATAGCCGAACCAGACGGGGGGTGGAGTCAGCTGGGCGGGAACAGAGGTATCGTGTGGAGAGCGAAAAAGGAGGGAAAGAAAAGGGAGTTGGAGATGAGCAGTGAAGGAGGAAAGACCTGCGGTCTGGAGCGGGTACTGCTCGGCCTCGGCATAGAAAGAAGGGTCCCAGAGCACACGGGAATTCCTACATTACCCCGTGGCATCGTTCCACACATAATCAACGAGTGGAGGTGTGCCGCCCCGGCGCAGACCGGGGTGCTCGGATCCGGGGTGGTCGTGGCTTGAGGGGTCCGGACCTGGGCTCGACAAACACTCCGATCCTTGAAAGGGGGTTATTTACAGGTTAGAAGTTTGTGACGCCACCTGCGGGTTGCGGTAATGGAAGTATCATCGCTGCTGGAAGGAGTACCGGGGCAGATTGTGTGGAGCAGCAAGGTGTCAGTCCCTCCGCAGGTAGGGAAGGCCCCGGACTCTGGGGTTTTGGTGGATATTTAGGAGCGCAGGATGCAGGGATTAGGGTACTCACTGTGGGTAGTCGTGGTGCTGGATGAGGACACTCACACTGAAGATAAACCAAAGTCTCTGTGCATCACAATCACTACGGAGAGCCCATCCAGGTATCCGCTCCCACTGGGGTCACTTGGTAATCCGGAGCCACCTCTGTGCACAATTTAGTTGTCTGTTGTGGACCCTTGGCTTGAAGCTGTTGGGACCCCCGCTCACTAGTGTAGCTGTGTCTCTTGATGGCTGGCAGTTGGGATTTCAGTGGGCTGCTTTATCTGGAAAACCCTATCCCCCGCGGTGTGCTGTCACCTTCAATCTCTGAGCTCTTAGGGAAGTTCATGAAGATACTCTCCCTCCCAGGTTAATTATCAGGACGTTGAATCGGCTCCTGACCTAGGGTCCTGTACCCCATCGTGCTCGGTACCGGTCAGTTATTTTGGGTTTCTGATGCCGACAGTCCTCCTAGACTATGTCCATCGCACCGTCTTCCAATGTCACTGCCACCGGTCCCCGACTTCTCTGGTCCCGGACCACCGTCTGCGACCCAACCTCGGTCTAGCTCCCCGGGAGCTCACTCTACCCAGAACCTCACTCTTTGAGGGCTCTCACTACTCTGCTCTCTTTCTCCCTCCCACCAGTCTGCCTGACCCCTAGGTGGGTGGCCCTATTCCAGCTTGACCAACCCACTGGTGTGTCTGACAGGTCATGATGTGAGGTGTTGATTGGGATTTGTGATGCTGATGGTAGTGACACAGTTTTTTTTAGGAACCTGGAACCATCGGGGGTAGGCCCTGCACCCTGGGTGACAGGATGCAGTTCCCTGTGGCACCCTGATATACTCAGGGGCGCCACAGAGGGTCACGGTCACAATTCAGGGACTGGTCCCCAAGAGAGAGGAGACTAAACCTACGGGCTCCCTGGTGAAACCAGTGGCTGAGGTGTCTTCAAGCACCGAAGCTACCACCACACACGAATTCACTGGAAAGTGATCCAACAAGGACCAACAGGGATAGAGTTTCACGCCGCCCAACAGGGTCCACGGGCACCGGACAGGGTTCAGTGAGCGAGGGCGCAAGGCAGGAGGGCAAAGCCAGTGCAGAAGTCGACCAAGGAAAGAACACTACAGAAAGGTGCACTGGACTCGACCTCCGAACTACCTGGGATCGGCTGGAGCCCATCACGGTGAATTCCGGCACTCCAAGGGTGGTCCCTTGCATGTTTGTAACCGGCTACACTGAGTAAACATCTATTGACTGCACCCTTGAGTCGCTCTATTATTCGCCTGTGCCTGCCAAAATAGACTACTACCACCACCATCTGCCCTGGGGCTCAGCTCTACCTGTTGAGAGCTATACCATCCCAGCTGCGTCACCATCTGCCTCAGAGGTCCCTATCTCGCAGCAGCGGCACCAAACTTGCCGCATACCACAGGTGGCGTCACAAATCAATCAACATCCCCAATATCTTTATTAAACAACACGGCCGGGGTCACGGAACCGGGCCCGGCCACCGAGACGTCCCAGCAGCAGCCGCAGCAGAAGAACCGCGGCCTGGTAACGAGTCTCCCCAGGCCCTGGTGGGTGTGTCGCGGGCGGGGAGGAGGGTGACAGCACCGCGCTCACCCCTCTGCTCGGGTCCGGCTGCTGCTGCTCAGTGGTGGCTCGAGCGGTGGGCCGGATCCCGGGGGTTCTCGAGCGGCACTTCTCGCCCGTGAGTGAAAGGGGGTTGTTGGGGGGTTGTTTGGGTGATTTGGGGATTTATTGTCCGTGACGCCACCCACGGTTGTGCTGACTTGTTAACACCACCGCTGCTCTGTTTAGGAAGCCCGGCAGTGATGGTGCGGAGCAGCCAGTTGTTGATGAGCCCCTCCGTGGGTAGGGGTAGTGGTGCTCCCGGGGCCCAGGGATGGACTTGTGATGGTGGGCAGGTGGGTAGGGGACCCTTGGAGGTGCAGGGGTGCAGGGGGCAGCGCTGTGCCTTGCGGCACTGTGGTACTCACTCAGCCAGTAAACACGACACAGTTCTCGGTAAACAAACGGCTGGTTGGACGGGTCCCTCGGACGGTTCACGGTGCTGCGGTTCCCTGCAGTTAGCGGTGACGGTCTCTTCCCTGCACCTTTGAAATGTCTGTTTGGTAGCGATGGGTTCCCACCGGTTACCCGCTCCCCGGCTACAATCTGGACCGGAGGAGCCACTCTCTTGCCCGCAGGCGCCGGCCCTGGGAAACTGGTGCCTTGGCGGTGGCGGTGTTTCCCCGTTGTGGTTGGACCTTTGCCGTCAATCAGGACTTGCTTGTTGGGAGACAGACGTCCCCTTCACTAACGGATTTGGCAATTTACGGCGACTCCAAGCCTTGCCGGGATCCGAAAGGCCCCTGCCCTGGTGCTGACTACCCTTTGTATACTGCTCCAGACCCCCGGGCACACAGCCTCCGTGGTCCTTCCAGCAACCTCCAGGCAGTCCCACTGCAGACCTTCACCGCCGTCTGCTGACCTTGCTGACTCCGTCCGGGCACACAGCCACAGACTAACTTCAGGCTTTCTGTCACTTCCACTGATGTTTCACTTCACTCTAGCTCCCTCCTGAGCTACGCTCCGTCCACCTCCTGCTCCTTCACTCCACTCCTCTAAACCGCTCCTCACTCAAGCTCTACCTGAGCTAAACTCCTTTGGTTCTTCCTGCCTCCAGGGCTGTGAACTCCTTGGTGGGCGGACACTAACCGCCTGGCTCCACCCCCTGGTGTGAACACCAGCCCCTGGAGGAAGGCAACAAGGATTTTTAGGTTAGCTGGTGTACCTGCAGGGAATGTGGGGTGCATGTGGTGTTGTGACCTGTGACCCCTGGCTTGCCCAGGGCGTCACATTCCCCCTTAGCAAAACGCAGACCGTCCTCGGGCTGCCCGTCCAACACCGGTTTTATTTTCCTTTTTGTTTTCTGTAAATGTAAAAAGAATAAACACATATATATTATAACATCATCCCACATCGGGAGGCACATTCTTAAACGTTGCAAAACGGTTTTACGGGTACGGTTTCCGCTCTCTCCCACCCAAGCAACCTGGCCCTGATGCTGCCCCTAAAGCCCAGGCAGCACCCCTTGACCCACAGTCCTTCCCCTCCAGAGGGTAGCCACCGGTTCCTGTGGTGGCTGGGCCCCAGCCTGCTCTGCTGAGGGCCCTCCCTCCAACCTGCCTCTCCGGAGGCGGCATTGCGGAAACGGTACGGTAAAACAACATATTTACAAGCCACTAACGTTTGTGGTTGCCCTGCAAGTTCACGGGCTTGTCCCACGGGGACAACGGTGCCGGCTCCGGTCGGTTCAATCACAGCAGACAATCAGGTGAAGTACTCGGTATCATCATTTTTCATCATCTTTCATTTTCAACTTTTAAACAAACAAACTCACATAACTACCTTACTGATCCCCTCTCTAAAGGATGGTCTCCCTGTACCTAAGTGGGGGTCTACCTAGGTTGGAATGGGTGGACCTTCGGGGGCCGGTGTCAGTGGGGCTAGGCAGTGGGGCAGAGGGAACAATTGGTTCCTCCTCCCGGCTATCGTGTGGGGCAGGCGGAGGCATAGGGGAGCTGGGCATAGGTCCATCCCTGGGCACTGGCACTGGTTCTGGCTCACGGTTGACCACTTCCATCACTTCTTCATCCACAGGTTGTGGGAACAGTATCACTGGAAGAATCACCGCGCCGTTCTGCGTAGGCCAGTCTGCGGGGAAGTCACCCATCACAGTGTGGATCACCTCTTTTGCCTTCTCCGCTGGTGGAGGAACTGGCACTTCGGTCATTGTTCTCAAGGCTGGTGGGCACCTTTTTAGATGGTCCCGAGAAACCGTGGCCAAAGTACCCCCTTGGTCACGACTGATCTGGTAAGCCTTTCCATCTTCCCATCCTGTGGGTTGGATGACGTAGGGGGTTTGTTCCCATTGATCTTCCAGCTTGTGGGTTTTTCTCTTCCGCTTCAACACCACATCTCCAGGCTGGAAAGGACCGGCAGCCGCTTTCTGATTGAAGTGCCGCTCCTGCTGTTCCCGACTCCGACCCAGGTTCCTCTCCACATACTCCTGAATCTGTCGGTGCTGCACCCTCCGCCGGGCGTCCCATTCAGCCGTTGCGGGGAGCGTCTCTGGGGCTTCCAGCCCCATTTCCAGGTCCACTGGCAGCCGGCCAGGCCGAGCCCTCATCAGATACTCTGGGGTGCACTTCGTTGAGCTGGACGGGATGTTATTGTACATATCGACCAAGTCAGGCAGCTTCTCCGGCCACAGATTCCGCTCCTCTAATGGCAACGTCTTGAGGAGACCAAGGACCAGATGGTTCATCTTCTCACACATACCGTTGGTTTGGGTATGGTAAGGTGTGGTCCAGATCTTCTTGCAACCATACAGCTGACAGAACTCATGGAATACCTCCGCCTCAAAGGCTGGACCTTGGTCGGTGAAAACCTTCTCAGGGTATCCATGGGGCCGACAGAAGTAAGCCTGGAACGCTCTCGCGGCGGTACGGCCGGTTAAGTCCTTGACCGGGACAACCACCATGAGCCGGGAGTAATGATCTACAATGGTCAGAGCGTAGGTGTACCCACTTCGGCTGGGGGTGAGCTTTACATGGTCCAAGGCGACCAGCTCCAGCGGTTGGTGCGTAACGATGGGGCGAAGGGGGGCCTTCTGGCTGGCTTCATCCTTCCTCCTCAACATGCAAGGACCGCACTCCCGACACCAGGCCTCCACCGATTCCCGCATCCCACTCCAATAGAACCGCTCTCTCAACAGCATCTCCAGCTTCTTCCATCCGAAGTGACCGGCACCATCATGATACGCCTGCAGAACGGTGGGTACATCAGCTTGGGGAATAACCAACTGGCGGATCTTCTCATGGGTCTTCGGGTTGATCAGCTCCCGGTACAGCCGCCCCTGATGTAGGTATAACCGGGTCCGTTCCTTCCACAAGCGTTGGGCTTCCGCTGGGGCGGCAGGGTCCATCCCAGCAGCGCCTTGCTCCACCAGGGTCTTGACTAGGCGGACAGCAGGCGCCTGATTTTGAGCTTCCTGCCACTTCTGACTGGGCAGCGGATCCAGGTTCACCCGTTGTTGATGGACATGGACCTTCTCAACTGATGGCCGGTGGAATGCAGGCAACTCGATCTCCTCGAGGTCCTCATCCTCGCATCCACTTTCTGACAGGTGGGGCATTCGAGAGAGGGCATCAGCATTAATGTTAACACGACCGGCTCTATATTTGATGGTGAAGTCGTAGTTGGCTAGTCTGGCTACCCACCGCTGTTCTAACGCACCCAGCTTGGCCGTGTCCAGGTGAGTCAACGGATTGTTATCCGTGAAAGCGGTGAACTTTGCGGCGGCTAGGTAGTGGCGGAACCGCTCGGTGATAGCCCACACCAGTGCCAGGAGCTCGAGCTTGAAAGAGCTGTAGTTCTCAGGGTTCCTTTCAGTCGGCCGGAGTTTTCGACTAGCATAGGCAATCACCTTCTCCTTTCCTTCCTGGACCTGGGACAGGACTGCCCCCAGACCCACATTGCTGGCATCTGTGTAGAGGATGAATGGGCAGCCGTAGTCCGGGTACGCCAGGACCTCTTCTCCGGTCAAGGCCGCCTTCAGCTGACGGAAGGATTCCTCATGCCCCTTCTCCCATACCAGTGGGGCTCCGATGGGTCTACCACCTTTGGTCTGTCCCACGAGGAGGTCTTGCATGGGGGCAGCCATCTTCGTGTATCCCTTGATGAAGCGCCGGTAGTACCCCACCAGACCCAGAAACTGCCTGACTTCCCTTACGGTGGTTGGCCTTGGCCAGTCCTGTATGGCAGTGATCTTCTCAGGGTCGGGGGCAACACCTTCTGCACTCACCACATGCCCCAGGTACTGTACTCTGGGTTTCAGCAGGTGGTACTTAGAGGGCTTTAACTTCATCCCGTATTTGGCAAGGGACGCGAACACCTCGGCCAGGTGCTCCAGATGGGCTTCATACGTCTGGGAGTAAACAATCACATCATCCAAGTACAACAGGACGGTTTCGAAGTTTAGGTGTCCCAGACAGCACTCCATCAGCCGTTGGAAGGTTCCTGGGGCATTGCACAGCCCAAACGGCATACTATTAAATTCGCAGAGTCCCATCGGGGTGGTGAAGGCGGTTTTCTCCCGGTCTTACGGGGCCACGGCTACTTGCCAGTACCCACTGGTGAGGTCAAGGGTGGAGAAGTAGTTTGCAGTTCGCAGTGCGGCCAACGATTCTTCAATACGGGGTAGCAGGTAGGCATCTTTATGGGTTATCTGATTAATCTTCCGGTAGTCCACACACATCCGCATGGTACCATCCCTCTTCTTGACCAGTACCAACGGAGCGGCCCAGGGACTACAGCTATCCCGAATAACCCCTGCCTCCTTCATATTCCGCAACATATCTTTGGCACACTGGTAATGTGCTGGGGGAATAGGCCTGTACCTCTCTTTGATAGGGGGGTGCTCACCAGTGGGAATGTGATGTTGGACCCCTTTGATCTGCCCAAAGTCTAGTGGGTGTTTACTGAAAACCTGTTCATACTCCTGCACCACCCTGTATACCCCCGCTTTGTGATGTGTAGGGGTGTCATCAGTGCCCACATGTAGCTGTTGGTGCCACTCTTTTACCTCCCCTTGCGGCGGGGAAGTGCCGGTAGTAGGTGGGGAGACCGAGGGACTGGTTTCGTGGATGGTGTGGGGGTCTAGGGTGAGTAGTTTGGCAATGGTAGCATACCGGGGAAGCCTGACTTCTTCCTCCCCACAATTCAGCACCCTCACGGGCACCCTCCCCTTTTTCACGTCTACCACCCCTCGGGCGGCCATTACGGTGGGCCAGTGCTCGGAGGGCATGGGCTCCATCATGGCAGGGTAGTCACGCCCCTGAGGCCCTACTGCTGCCCTACACCAAATCATCATCTCACTTCTAGGGGGCACAAGCAACGGAGCCACATCCATCACTCTCACTCCACCAATCTCTCCTCCTGTTGAATTTACATGCTGGCGGTACATCAAGGCTCGGATCTCATGCTGCACAGCTCTCTGTCGGCTCCCCGCCGCTGTGGCGGCCAGCTGCTGCAGTAGGGCCAACACATCACCCATACAGTGCTCCATCACATTGGTTCCTAGCACTATCTTCGGATTATGATCACTGGGCTCATTCATGATCACAATCATACCCTGGTGTTGCAGTTCAGCTTGCCCCACTGTCATGGCCACCTGTTTATACCCCACTTGGGTCAGTGGGAGTCCATTGGCAGCAATCAGCGTTATACTAGTATCTGGGGGTGCCAGCTCGTCTGTCCCCCAATATCGCTGGTACAATGTATATGGTATGGTGGTTACCTGGGATCCAGTGTCCAAGAGAGCCATCACCGGTATGCCGTCCACGACCACGGGAATGATGGGTCGAGCCCCGATATACCGATCCCGCCAGTCCGAGGGGCCACGAGGTTCTACTCCTGAGGGTTGGCTCGGGGCCCCAGGGGTTGCTCGTTTAACGGGCACTCTCGAAAGTAATGCCCAGGCTTACGGCACTTGTAGCAGGTTGGAGGCCTGCTCCGCGGCTGGTTAGCACTTCTCCGCTGCATCCAGGGGACATCCTCAGGGCTGTCAGCAAGCTGTATCGTTGCTGAAGGCTGAGATTTGGTCAACGGTTGCAGTGCGGCAAGGATCTTGGCGAGGTCTCCGTCCATGCGACGGACCTGGGCTGCCAGCTCCTCCATAGTGCTGCTTGGGGCGGTGGATGTGGAAGAGGTTGGTAGAGCAGGGGCCACCACCACAGGAGCCGTCTCGATGGGCCACGGGGCCGGCTCCAGGGCTTCGGAGGCCGGGGGCTGTAGTGCTTTAATGGCCCGCTCCTTTAACACGGCAAAGTCCACATCAGGGTGTTCCAGGGCCCACAGCCGGAGTTGTTTACGATCCTCAGGGGACCTCATCCCCTGCGCAAATTGCTCTGTTAACATCTTGTTGCTATCCGCCTCATTAATAGGATTCACCCGCTTTAGCGTGCGGAGGGCGGTTTGCAGACGTAAAGCATAGTCCCGAATGCTATCGGTAGTCCGTTGTCGGCACTGGTAGAACTGCATCCTCAGCTCAGCTTAGGTCCGAGTCTCAAAGGCAGTCTGTAGCTTCTCAAAGATGGTGGCTACAGAGAGCCGGTCCCCCTCGGCCCAGGTCTCCGCCTCCTGCTCAGCCGCACCGGTTAGCTGGCCCAGCACTATCGCTGCACGTTGCTTATCGGTCAGGGGGTACAGCTCCAGCAACGGGCCAAGTTTCTTCCGGAAGGCCTGTAAGGCATCCGGTTTCCCGTCATACTGCGGCAGCCAAGCAGCTCCGGGCGCATAGGGCAAGGAGAACGGCATGACCTGAGCGAGTGCGGGGACCGCGGCACCTCCCGCCACTACGGCCGGGACCTGGGCAGGCCCATTCCCATCCGCGGGTGATACTGCGGCTGCGACCACCGCTCCTCCAGCGGCTCCGTCGGGCGCAGACATCTTGCTTCCGTCCCCCTTAGCTTCTTTCCGGCCACTCCTCTCTTGGGGCGGAGTTTTGGCCTTCGCGCCTCTGCTACTCGAGAAGACGCTCGAGCGGGAACTTTTCGCGCCAAAGATGGCGACTTCTGGAAATTTTCAGCCGGATATCTCCGGCGGTCACAAGGCGCACCTCCACCCAACGACAGAGCGGTAAGATCCTGTTCGTGACGCCAAGTTGTCGCGGGCGGGGAGGAGGGTGACAGCACCGCACTCACCCCTCTGCTCGGGTCCGGCTGCTGCTGCTCAGTGGTGGCTCAAGCGGTGGGCCGGATCCCGGGGGTTCTCGAGCGGCACTCCTCGCCCGTGAGTGAAAGGGGGTTGTTGGGGGGTTGTTTGGGTGATTTGGGGATTTATTGTCCGTGACGCCACCCACGGTTGTGGTGACTTGTTAACACCACCGCTGCTCTGTTTAGGAAGCCCGGGAGTGATGGTGCGGAGCAGCCAGTTGTTGATGAGCCCCTCCGTGGGTAGGGGTAGTGGTGCTCCCGGGGCCCAGGGATAGACTTGTGATGGTGGGCAGGTGGGTAGGGGACCCTTGGAGGTGCAGGGGCGCAGGGGGCAGCGCTGTGCCTTGCGGCACTGTGGTACTCACTCAGCCAGTAAACACGACACAGTTCTCGGTAAACAAACAGCTGGTTGGACGGGTCCCTCGGACGGTTCACGGTGCTGCGGTTCCCTGCAGTTAGCGGTGACGGTCTCTTCCCTGCACCTTTGAAATGTCTGTTTGGTAGCGATGGGTTCCCACCGGTTACCCGCTCCCCGGCTACAATCTGGACCGGAGGAGCCACTCTCTTGCCCGCAGGCGCCGGCCCTGGGAAACTGGTGCCTTGGCGGTGGCGGTGTTTCCCCGTTGTGGTTGGACCTTTGCCGTCAATCAGGACTTGCTTGTTGGGAGACAGACGTCCCCTTCACTAACGGATTTGGCAATTTACGGCGACTCCAAGCCTTGCCGGGATCCGAAAGGCCCCTGCCCTGGTGCTGACTACCCTTTGTATACTGCTCCAGACCCCCGGGCACACAGCATCCGTGGTCCTTCCAGCAACCTGCAGACAGTCCCACTGCAGACCTTCACCGCCGTCTGCTGACCTTGCTGACTCCGTCCAGGCACACAGCCACAGACTAACTTCAGGCTTTCTGTCACTTCCACTGATGTTTCACTTCACTCTAGCTCCCTCCTGAGCTACGCTCCGTCCACCTCCTGCTCCTTCACTCCACTCCTCTAAACCGCTCCTCACTCAAGCTCTGCCTGAGCTAAACTCCTTTGGTTCTTCCTGCCTCCAGGGCTGTGAACTCCTCGGTGGGCGGACACCAACCGCCTGGCTCCACCCCCTGGTGTGAACACCAGCCCCTGGAGGAAGGCAACAAGGATTTTTAGGTTAGCTGGTGTACCTGCAGGGAATGTGGGGTGCATGTGGTGTTGTGACCTGTGACCCCTGGCTTGCCCAGGGCGTCACAGGTGCGTCACCTGTATGATATATCATCAATACATGTGATAAATGTCAGATAGGTGCAATTTCATCTCTGTCACTTCCATGTAATAGTAGAGCTGTGTATGTATGTGTATCTGTGCATAGTAGAGCTGTGTATGTGTGTGTATCTGTGCATAGTAGAGCTGTGTATGTGTGTGTATCTGTGCATAGTAGAGCTGTGTATGTGTGTGTATCTGTGCATAGTAGAGCTGTGTATGTGTTTATACATAGCAGAACTAATTGTTTGTTAATGAAGCATTGCTGTGTGTATGTGTGTCTACATAATGGGTGATAAGGCCGTAATTTAGGTTGATGCAATCTAATCATGCATCCCTCTTAAACTGTCTGCAGTCCAAATTATGAGTCACTCGTGGTAGCATGCATTACCCTCTCTTTCACTCACACCAGAGAGACGTACTCAGATATGAATAGAAAGTAAGACTGATTTATTTCCGGAAGTGTTACAAATATATATAACCTTATTGGCTAGGTGCCAAGAATACGTAACACGTCTCCTATTGGATAAAGTAGAACAGCTTATTCTGTGATATACAGTTTACTGTAATGTGCTTGGTTCCTCATTTATATTAAGCAATGTCAGCATTATTCACTTGTCACAAGAATAGCCCAGACTGTCTGTCTGAGTCTTATGCCAAGAGATATGTGGGGTACAGTTCAAACAACATCTTAAATCTTGTTCTTTATGGATATCTCCATGTAACTCCTATATACTCATAATAATGATAATCACATCCCTAACAGTCCCCCCTTTGGAGATAGCCAAAAAGTCTTTCCTTACGTTTCCAGGTCTATTGATCTGTCCTAATGCTGATGGTTACCTCACTCACATACGAGATACCCCATCCCTTGTGGATGAATCTCCCCACCCAACAGACTATGCATAGGAAGCCAGATCCTGACCGTGTTCTCTAGACTGTCCTCATGGCTATGTTCCGCTGGCCCACGTTATTCAGGAAGGGGGAACGTGGCACTAGTCCTTTAATTGGCTAATATTTATCAGGGTTGGGTTCACTCAGAGTCTCATGCTCCTCAGTCCTCAGGCGGTAATGGTGGGACATCAAAGGTGGGATGTAGAGTCGTCTTCCAGTCCACATGCTTAGATATCATCATCCTGGCACAAAGTATCGGGTAGAAGAGGGAAGACAGCCATCTCCTGGTCTCAGGCAGGTCCGACATCTCTTTGTAGTGGAATGCATGGATCGTCGTCCGAAAGAAAAAGAGTGAGAGAAGAGAGAGAGAAAGAGAGAGAGAAAGATTGAGAAGAGAGGGAGAGAGAGAAAGATTTGAGGTAAGAGAGGAAGAGAGAGAAAAAGAGAGAGAAAAAGAGGAGTGAGAGAAAGAGAAAAGAAAAGAAATCTAGCTCTGGCTGGATCTGGAGGAGAAAACTCAAAAACGTGTATTAGGCACATGTTTAAACAAACAACAAGCTTAGTTGAAGTATCTGGGGGTACTTCTAAACAGGATTTCATAGGGTCTCAACCTAGTGATCCCTGCTGGGGTGTGTCTGACACTGAACAATGCAAGCGAAGACTCTCATGCCCTTGCCTTCTACACTGCCCCATCCTCCCAACCCTCCCTCTATTCTGTGGCTGGTATGGTGTGTAGAGTCAGTTCTGTGTCTAAGGCCTGCCATCTCTCTTTGGCTGGCAGTGAAAGCAGGTCACTAGCCACTTTCTATGGTCTCCGGGAGCCCACAGCTGCACCCTATCTCAGTCCTCTTCTTCTTCTGGGACTTGCTCTTGTAGGGTCAGGACAATGTTTTCTCAAGACTTTCCATCTTTCCTTTCTTCTTTACATCTGGGTCATTTGAAAAGGACAGATTGACTGACTGTTTCTCTCGTAAGTGGTCTTGGGGCTTCTTTGGATGTTCTGTCAGTGAGGACACTTCTTACTGCTTCCCTTGACTCCTCCAATGTAGGCCTCAACCCTGCTCACCGCGACTCTGTCTGGCAATAGCAAAGCTTCCATCCGTTCTTCTATGGCCTCATGGCGGCGTACAGTTCCATTGGCAGTGATCAAGTCTCTTGTCCTCCACAGAGTAGATGCTGGCTGCCATCTTGCAGGCTTTAGCGAGAGCACATACATCTGCTTCTTCACAGACAGGCATGCGGGTAGCGACTGCTCTATCAGCACAGCGTCTTCTGCTACCAGCACCATACCCATGTGGAACCGTCTTCTTGATGCACATCTTGATCCATCCGCAAAGATGTTAAGTCAGGGTCCAAAGGTGTATCTGTCACGGTATCGAATCCAGAGTTTCAGCTATGCCAGAGTCGACTACCTCTTCCACCAAGGTGTCAGAGGTGGGACACTCCCCCCTTGGAAGAGGGAGAAGTTCAGCAGGATTAAGGACCCCACACCGAGAGATGGTGACTTTGTCAGGGAGCAGTGATGTCATACGGGCACTGATCTTCAACTGGTGCTTTAGGTAGGTGTTCAATCTGGCTGAGTAGTGTTCAAAGGGCTGCTGTCTTCCTCCATGGCAAACAGGTAGAATGACTTCTGGGCTGGAGATAACGTGATGATACTCTTCAGGTGACTGTGACTGTAACTCAGGTGACTGTGACTGTAGCTCATCTGTATGTGGGGTGATCTTGTAAGCTGCTAGATTCATCTCCATACGTCTTGCCATTTGAAGGAGGGTGTCTTGGTCTTTACCAGCTGTAGTTTACATGTGGGCTCTCGGAGACCTGATACAAAGGACTATACCCAGGTTTGTAAGAAAGAGCAATGGGTGTAACTTTGGGGTCAGGAGAACATTGAAATTCTAAAAACTAAAATCCCCTAAAATCCCGGGGAAAGAGAAAAGAGCACAAGAGGGTTTGGAAACTACCAGCAGCACCCCCTGACTACATCTACGCAACTAGGAAAAAGCAGTGGAGCGTATCTACTCTACCTCTCCTGTGCTGACCCTGTAACTCGGGGCCCTGCACTCTCCCTCATCCCGACGGTAGACCTGATGGTGGTCAGGGCCGAGCCTCCAGCGTATCCCTATCTCCTGTCAGACCCTGCAAACTAAGACACAAAGGATTACTGGGTGCTGCCAACGAAAACTTTAATATATGTCAACTCCTGATGATCAATGTCCCCTTGGGACCACATGAACCTTCACCCTCTCTATCAGGGAACTCTTGTGCAAGACACCAGGCAGGATAACATACAAGTGAAAATATCTCAAAACTAGGCTAAGTAACAACTGCCATATGCAGAAAAATATTCACTGTCCACCAGGACTAATAGTGAGCAGTCTATATGGTCTACTAAATTGTATAACATACAGAAAAAACAAATATGCAAAAGTGAAGGGAAAAGGTCCACAGGACTATCAGCAATAACCTCTGCTAAGGTTCATTAGTGGAAAAATGGAGTGTGTGTGTTCCAGGTCCCTGTCTCCCCGCTCTGCAGTCCCTGCTATGTCGGCAATAAACAGAGCAGTGACTTTGGCTGCTAAAACAAAAAAAATGGGGAACTGGGTGTCGGCTGGACTAAAAATGGCGTCTAAAGATGAACTATGTAGTGTCTGAGTTAAAACGTCCACTAAAGATAATTACCGATAAGAAACAGCCGCTAAAAGAGGAAGTAGGTGTTGGCCAAAAATGGCGTCTGAAGAGTCCTGGGAGGGAGTGAAAAGAAAGATGTCATGTATTGTGACATCTACATTCAGGAGGTATTCAATCTGTCACCGGGAATATGGATTATATAGGGACCCCTGGGCTGACCCTGTAACTAGGGACCCTGTACTCGCCCTCATCTCGACGGTAGACCTGATGGTGGTCAGGGCCGAGCCTCCAGCGTATCCCTATCTCCTGTCAGCCCCTGCAATAATATCCCCATACCATACCCCACCCAGGGCTGAGTGACAGAAAGAAATCTACATTCAGAACAGGAAATAATGGGGTGGGCTTACGTGGACACAAGTCCACCCTATATATCAGCTTATATTTCTTATTTTCACAGACAGGTAAAATACACATAGTGTAGTTGCTAGATTCAGAATTACTCATCAATTCACATCTAGAATTCTCCATTTCAACATACGTGTGTCATTTACAACTAAACTTCACCGAATTTCATTCACAGGACTGAAATGGAAACTAACACTTCCCTGGTTTTTTTTTTTCTTTCTTTTCAACTCTCCTACGGTGTTTCACACCAAAAACTGCGTACATTATACATAAAACATCTTCCAGTGTCACTTGGGTGATAGGGTACACGCACCCTCACTGCAAACCTGCAAACCTGGCTCCATTACTGGCCAGAAAGAATCCCCAGCCTTAATCTGGGTGAAAACATCTTTCAGGGAAAACTATATATGAGATATTATGTCAGAGAGAGAATTCACGATATACATACACCTCCATGAGAACGGTCTATCGAATACTCAATAATTCCGATTAAGACCAAAGTTTAGGGGTCTTCCCCAATGTATTCAATTCTAGGTAAGAATACATTGACATCTACTAAAACAAGACCAGTGAGTACGCATACAACGTTCAACTCACTGCTTAGCATGAAAACCGTACCAGGTAACAGGGCTCTTTCACCCACTTGTTCCTTAACACTGCACCTGTACATCAGGTCCAAGGTATCAAACATCAATTATTGATGACACGTCACTCATAGGTGTATATATCTCAGTGTTCCTTCACAAGGACTGCAGCCTCTTGAGGCTTCCATGTCACATATTTAGGGCGTTCTTGTCTGGGACTATCGGAATAATGGTGCGATGCCATGTGTGGCCTGACGTCCTCAAATAGGACAGCACCTGTGGTTTACCTCTACTAGGGACAGTGTTGGTGGTGGGGTGGATCATTGTTAAATCATTGTAATCTTCCTGACACCCCTCGGTGTCTTCTGCTGCTCCAGCAACAAATAGGCCAGTGGCCTTGGGACTTAAGATGGCCGGAAAAGGGAACTAGGTGCGGCCCAACCTGAAATGACGTCTGGGCAGGCTAGGGAGGGCGTTTGGTGGGCAGGGGGACAAACTACACAAGTCCAACCCTCTGGGGACGACTTATAAGGAGGGGGGCGTTGTTTCCTAATGGGCTTGGCCACTTCCTGAGATGCCATTTTCTGATCCACGTTGGGCGCCAAATGATAAGGCCGTAATTTAGGTTGATGCAATCTAATCATGCATCCCTCTTAAACTGTCTGCAGTCCAAATTATGAGTCACTCGTGGTAGCATGCATTACCCTCTCTTTCACTCACACCAGAGAGACGTACTCAGATATGAATAGAAAGTAAGACTGATTTATTTCCGGAAGTGTTACAAATATATATAACCTTATTGGCTAGGTGCCAAGAATACGTAACACGTCTCCTATTGGATAAAGTAGAACAGCTTATTCTGTGATATACAGTTTACTGTAATGTGCTTGGTTCCTCATTTATATTAAGCAATGTCAGCATTATTCACTTGTCACAAGAATAGCCCAGACTGTCTGTCTGAGTCTTATGCCAAGAGATATGTGGGGTACAGTTCAAACAACATCTTAAATCTTGTTCTTTATGGATATCTCCATGTAACTCCTATATACTCATAATAATGATAATCACATCCCTAACAATGGGGTACATTATGTTGTATGGTGGGGATATATGGGGGCATCATACTGTGTGATAGGGGGCTCTGTGAGGGCATCATACTGTGTGATGAGGGCTCTGTGGTGGCATCATACTGTGTGATGGGGGCTCTGTGGTGGCATCATACTGTGTGATGGGGGCTCTGTGGTGGCATCATACTGTGTGATGGGGGCTCTGTGGTGGCATCATACTGTGTGATGGGGGCTCTGTGGTGGCATCATACTGTGTGATGGGGAGCTCTGTGGTGGCATCATACTGTGTGATGGGGGCTCTGTGGTGGCATCATACTGTGTGATGGGGGCTCTGTGGTGGCATCATACTGTGTGATGGGGGCTCTGTGGTGGCATCATACTGTGTGATGGGGGCTCTGTGGGGGCATCATACATTGTGATGGGGAGCTCTGTGGCAGCATCATACATTGTGATCAGGGCTCTGTGGTAGCATCATACCGTGTGATGAGGGGCTCTGTAGGGGCATTATACTGTGTGATGGGGGCTCTGTGGGGCATCATACTATGCGATGGGTGCTCTGTGGGGGCATCATACTGTGTGATGGGTGCTCTGTGGGGGCATCATACTGTATGATGGGGCTCTGTGGGGGCATCATACTATGTGATGGGTGCTCTGTGGGGGCATCATACTGTATGATGGGGCTCTGTGGGGGCATCATACTGTGTGATGGGGGCTCTGTGGGGCATCACACTATGCGATGGGTGCTCTGTGGGGGCATCATACTGTGTGATGGGTGCTCTGTGGGGGCATCATACTGTGTGATGGGTGCTCTGTGGGGGCATCATACTGTATGATGGGGGCTCTCTGGGGGCATCATACTGTGTGATGGGAGCTCTGTGGGGGCATCATACTGTATGATGGGGGCTCTCTGGGGGCATCATACTGTGTGATGGGAGCTCTGTGGGGGCATCATACTGTGTGATGGGAGCTCTGTGGGGGCATCATACTGTATGATGGGGGCTCTGTGGGGGCATCATACTGTATGATGGGAGCTCTGTGGGGGCATCATACTGTATGATAAGAGCTCTGTGGGGGCATCATACTGTGTGATGGGAGCTCTGTGGGGGCATCATACTGTATGATGGGGGCTCTCTGGGGGCATCATACTGTGTGATGGGGGATATATGGGGGCATCATACTGTGTGATAGGGGGCTCTGTGAGGGCATCATACTGTGTGATGGGGGCTCTGTGGTGGCATCATACTGTGTGATGGGGGCTCTGTGGTGGCATCATACTGTGTGATGGGGGCTCTGTGGTGGCATCATACTGTGTGATGGGGGCTCTGTGGTGGCATCATACTGTGTGATGGGGGCTCTGTGGTGGCATCATACTGTGTGATGGGGAGCTCTGTGGTGGCATCATACTGTGTGATGGGGGCTCTGTGGTGGCATCATACTGTGTGATGGGGGCTCTGTGGTGGCATCATACTGTGTGATGGGGGCTCTGTGGTGGCATCATACTGTGTGATGGGGGCTCTGTGGGGGCATCATACATTGTGATGGGGAGCTCTGTGGCAGCATCATACATTGTGATCAGGGCTCTGTGGTAGCATCATACCGTGTGATGAGGGGCTCTGTAGGGGCATTATACTGTGTGATGGGGGCTCTGTGGGGCATCATACTATGCGATGGGTGCTCTGTGGGGGCATCATACTGTGTGATGGGTGCTCTGTGGGGGCATCATACTGTATGATGGGGCTCTGTGGGGGCATCATACTATGCGATGGGTGCTCTGTGGGGGCATCATACTGTATGATGGGGCTCTGTGGGGGCATCATACTGTGTGATGGGGGCTCTGTGGGGCATCACACTATGCGATGGGTGCTCTGTGGGGGCATCATACTGTGTGATGGGTGCTCTGTGGGGGCATCATACTGTGTGATGGGTGCTCTGTGGGGGCATCATACTGTATGATGGGGGCTCTCTGGGGGCATCATACTGTGTGATGGGAGCTCTGTGGGGGCATCATACTGTATGATGGGGGCTCTCTGGGGGCATTATACTGTGTGATGGGAGCTCTGTGGGGGCATCATACTGTGTGATGGGAGCTCTGTGGGGGCATCATACTGTATGATGGGGGCTCTGTGGGGGCATCATACTGTATGATGGGAGCTCTGTGGGGGCATCATACTGTATGATAAGAGCTCTGTGGGGGCATCATACTGTGTGATGGGAGCTCTGTGGGGGCATCATACTGTATGATGGGGGCTCTCTGGGGGCATCATACTGTGTGATGGGGGCTCTGTGGGGGCATTATACTGTGTGATGGGAGCTCTGTGGGGGCATCATACTGTATGATGGGAGCTCTGTGGGGGCATCATACTGTGTGATGGGAGCTCTGTGGGGGCATCATACTGTATGATGGGGGCTCTGTGGGGGCATCATACTGTGTGATGGGAGCTCTGTGGGGGCATTATACTGTGTGATGGGAGCTCTGTGGGGGCATCATACTGTGTGATGGGAGCTCTGTGGGGGCATCATACTGTGTGATGGGAGCTCTGTGGGGGCATTATACTGTGTTATGGGAGCTCTGTGGGGGCATTATACTGTGTGATGAGAGCTCTGTGGGGGCATTATACTGTGTGTTGGGAGCTCTGTGGGGGCATCATACTGTGTGATGGGGTTCTGTGGGGGCATCATACTGTGTGATGGGGGCTCTGTGGGGGCATCATATTGTGTGATGGGGGCTCTCTGGTGGCATCATACTGTGTGATGAGGGGTTCTGTGGGGGCATCATACTGTGTGATGAGGGGTTCTGTGGGGGCATCATACTGTGTGATGGGAGCTCTGTGGGGGCATTATACTGTGTGATGGGAGCTCTGTGGGGGCATCATACTGTGTGATGGGAGCTCTGTGGGGGCATTATACTGTGTGATGGGGGCTCTGTGGTGGCATCATACTGTGTGATGGGAGCTCTGTGGGGGCATTATACTGTGTGATGGGAGCTCTGTGGGGGCATCATACTGTGTGATGGGAGCTCTGTGGGGGCATCATACTGTGTGATGGGAGCTCTGTGGGGGCATTATACTGTGTTATGGGAGCTCTGTGGGGGCATCATACTGTGTGATGGGAGCTCTGTGGGGGCATCATACTGTGTGATGAGGGGTTCTGTGGGGGCATCATACTGTGTGATGGGGGCTCTCTGGGGGCATCATACTGTGTGATGGGAGCTCTGTGGGGGCATTATACTGTGTGATGGGAGCTCTGTGGGGGCATCATACTGTGTGATGGGAGCTCTGTGGGGGCATCATACTGTGTGATGGGAGCTCTGTGGGGGCATCATACTGTGTGATGGGAGCTCTGTGGGGGCATTATACTGTGTGATGGGGGCTCTGTGGTGGCATCATACTGTGTGATGGGAGCTCTGTGGGGGCATTATACTGTGTGATGGGAGCTCTGTGGGGGCATTATACTGTGTGATGGGAGCTCTGTGGGGGCATCATACTGTGTGATGGGAGCTCTGTGGGGGCATTATACTGTGTGATGGGAGCTCTGTGGGGGCATTATACTGTGTGTTGGGAGCTCTGTGGGGGCATCATACTGTGTGATGGGGGCTCTGTGGGGGCATCATACTGTGTGATGGGGTTCTGTGGGGGCATCATACTGTGTGATGGGGGCTCTGTGGGGGCATCATACTGTGTGATGGGGTTCTGTGGGGGCATCATACTGTGTGATGGGGTTCTGTGGGGGCATCATACTGTGTGATGGGGGCTCTGTGGGGGCATCATACTGTGTGATGAGGGGTTCTGTGGGGGCATCATACTGTGTGATGAGGGGTTCTGTGGGGGCATCATACTGTGTGATGGGAGCTCTGTGGGGGCATTATACTGTGTGTTGGGAGCTCTGTGGGGGCATCATACTGTGTGATGGGGGCTCTGTGGGGGCATCATACTGTGTGATGGGGTTCTGTGGGGGCATCATACTGTGTGATGGGGGCTCTGTGGGGGCATCATACTGTGTGATGGGGTTCTGTGGGGGCATCATACTGTGTGATGGGGTTCTGTGGGGGCATCATACTGTGTGATGGGGGCTCTCTGGTGGCATCATACTGTGATGAGGGGTTCTGTGGGGGCATCATACTGTGTGATGAGGGGTTCTGTGGGGGCATCATACTGTGTGATGAGAAGCTCTGTGGGGGCATTATATTATGTGTGTGGGACTCTAGAGGCATCTTACTGTGCAGGGAGCCATTTTTTTCTACAAGAGATCTGATTTTAATTTTTTTCTCCCATAAAGTATTGTCTGAAAGACTCAAAATTGATGTTGTCTCTTGAATGAGAGGCGGCACTTCCCCCCATGCCAACTGCGTCTGACGCTAAGGCCCCGATTCATCAAGCAGTTTATGCAGTTTTTATGTTGAAAAGTGGGTGGAGCTCAGATGCAGGGGCGTGGCCAAAATGCAAACCATAAATTCATTATATTTTACTCCCAAAAATTGGTGCAATTTACAACTTCAGCAGTCTCTTAATTTAGCCTGGTGTGCAGAATCCGAGCCATTACCAATGGGGGCCTAAGCGTTCAAAGAGCTACCATATTGACAAGGAGGATATTTAACAACCACGTGTCAACCATTTCATACATTTCCAGGAGGAATAACAGAGGAATGGCATAATGATAGGCTCTGAACAAAGATGTAGCTGAATTGGTATCTCATGGGTAATAAACAAGATTCTCTTTTATACTGGGAATGCATCTCTGTAAAATCTCAAACCTTCCTAAAAGTTATTTAAAGGGGCTGTGTAAGGGTCAACAATCACTGTGAGCCCCCAGCTCTAAAATAAAGTAAAAGCAGCGCTAGCAAATCACCTTAATTTTCACACTGGTTACTAGCCCTGTTATTAGACTGGTATTTCCTGTTTTGTACAGATGACTTTTTAGAAATCTCATTATCGTAAGAGACAGGATATATATATATTATTATTTATTATTATTATTATAGCACCATTAATTCCATGGCGCTTTACAAGTGAAAAAGGGTATACATAAAAACTAGTACAACAATCATTAACAGTACAAAACAGACTGGTATAGGAGGAGAGAGGACCCTGCCCACGAGGGCTCACAGTCTACAGGGAATGGGTGATGGTACAATAGGTGAGAACAGAGCTGGTTGCGCAGTGGTCTACTGGACTGAGGGCTATTGTAGGTTGTAGGCTTGTTGGAAGAGATGGGTCTTCAGGTTCCTCTTGAAGCTTTCCACAGTAGGGGAGATTCTGATATGCTGAGGTAGAGCGTTCCAGAGTATGGGGGAGGCACGGGAGAAATCTTGTATGCAATTGTGAGAATTGGAAATAAGAGAGGAGCTGAGAAGGAGATCTTGTGAGGATCTGAGGTTGCGTGCAGGTAGGTACCGGGAGACTAGGTCACAGATGTAGGGAGGAGACAGGTTGTGGATGGCTTTGTATGTCATGGTTAATGTTTTGAACTGGAGTCGTTGGGCAATGGGAAGCCAGTGAAGGGATTGGCAGAGTGGCGAGGCTGGGGAGTAGCGAGGGGACAGGTGGATTAAGCGGGCCGAAGAGTTTAGGATAGATTGGAGGGGTGCAAGAGTGTTGGAAGGGAGGCCAGAGAGCAGGAGGTTGTAGTAGTCGAGGCGGGAGATGATGAGGGCATGTACTAATGTTTTTGCTGATTCTTGGTTAAGGAAGGCACGGATCCGGGAGATATTATTGAGTTGTAGTCTGCATGAGGTGAAGACGGCTTGGATGTGCGGCTTGAAGGAGAGAGCAGAGTCGAGGGTTGCTACAAGGCAACGAGCTTGTGAGACTGGGGAGAGTGAGCAGCCATCAACTTTGATGGAAAGGCTTGCTAGAGGAGTTGAATGAGGAGGAGGAAAGACAATGAATTCCGAAAAAATTGAGGAGGGAAATCAGGGCACTGCTCAACACAAGGAATATTTTTAGCCAAGGCCGATATTCACATTCTGCGTTGTGAATGCGCTTTTTGCTGCTATGAACAAAATGGCATGACAGAAACAATCCTGCAACAGCTACGTGGTGCTCATTCAAAAGTCCAGAATAATCCAAGAAATAAGTATGAAAGAAATGAAGGCACTCACCGGCCTTTGCTGTGCCGTGAAAACATTTAATCACGGGTGAAAGTTACATGCTGTGGCAAGCGGGGAGGGGGAGAGACAGAACAATGCGTCAGACGACGGCCATTTCGCACTCTTTCACAGTGCTTTGACGGGTTTAACGACCCATCGAAGCACTGTGAAAGAGTGCGAAACGGCCGTCGTCTGACGCGTTGTTCTGTCTCACCCCCTCCCCGCTTGCCACAGCATGTAACTTTCACCCGTGATTAAATGTTTTCACGGCACAGCAAAGACTGGTGAGTGCCTTCATTTCTTTCATACTTAAGACAATGAATTCTGTTTTGTCCATGTTAAGCTTTAGGAATCGTGCAGAGAAGAAAGATGAAATAGCAGAGAGACATTGTGGGATTCTGGTTAGTAAGGAGGTAATGTCAGGTCCAGAGAGGTAGATCTGTGTGTCATCGGCATAGAGATGATACTGAAAGCCGTGGGACACTATGAGCTGTCCCAGGCCGAAGGTGTAGATGGAGAACAGCAGGGGTCCAAGAACTGAGCCTTGGGGAACACCAACGGATAGAGGGTGGGATGAGGAAGTGGTGTGACAGTGGGAGACACTGAAAGTTCGGTCAGTTATTTATATTAATTTTATTTAATTTATCTGATATATCAGATAAATTAATTAGCGTAATCTTAGACAAAGCCATACAACACATGTCCAAATCATTCACAACCATGGGTAATGTCACAGCTCACCCCCCCCCACTCCTCCTGTACAATGACTGATAACACCTCTATATGCAGTAGATAGCACAGAATCCACCATTCACAATAGATGATGTCACAGCTCACCTCTTCCCTTTTCCTGTACAATGACTAGTAATACCTCTATATACCGAAGATAACACAGATTCACCCTTCACAATAGGTGATGTCACAGCTCACCTCCTCCTCCTGTACAATGACTGATAACACCTCTATATACAGTAGATAATACGGGATCCACCATTCACAATAGGTGATGTCACAGCTCACCTCCTCCTCCTGTACAATGACTGATAACACTTCTATATACAGTAGATAACACAGGACCCACCATTCCCGATAGGTGACGTTACAGCTCACCTCCTCCTCCTGCTCCTGGATAATGATTAACAACACCTCTATAAACAGTAGATAGCACAGGACCCACCATTCACAATAGGTGATGTCACAGCTCACCTACTCCCCTTCCTTCATAATGACCTTTGCCCTGATAATGCTTATATACAATTAGGATGTGAGTCTATTGTTGCTAATCAGCATTTGAAGAAATTGAACTTGAGGAATATTAGGCATAGTGGTAAGAGTATAAATTGCAGTATTTTTTATTTTTTTATATATATATATATATATATATATATATATAGTAAAAAAATAAAACATTTTTGAATAATATATCTAACCTCCTCCCCCCCTCCCCGATTTTAATAACAGGCCATTTTTAGATGATGATAAATTCTGATTAGAAAATATTATAATCTCTAATCTTCCTGTTTTCTTCTATTTGTGATCATTTTATGATAATTTTTCATTCTTACAGATGGAGTTTGGCTGATTTCGCTGTTGCTCCATTAAACTAAGAAAATGATTTTGCGTCCCAGATCGCATTGTTAAATTTGGGTGTCATAATGAACAAGTAACGTTTCTAAGATTATTTACTTCATCTGTCAAGATGGAGACAGAAACCATGCTCCTCTCTGGAGAAACATGGAAAAGAGAGTGATGTACCCCAGAGCCGCCGGCCGCAGACATGTCCTCATCTACACGAGCGACACTGCGCTGTTGTCCACGTCTGAGGGGGTAAAAAGTGAAGCTGGAGGAATGGAGGCACCAAATAAGTGTCCTCAATCCTCGTCCAAAAAAAGACCACGTAGAGCCTTCTATATTTCATACCTTTTTCACTGCGGATACCGCATGCTTTTTGGGACTACAGTCCTTATAAAATAATCACAAGTGGGATTAAACCATGGGATCCAAACCGATCCCAAGAATAGGGGGTTTTGTGTCCCCAAATTGACGGGAGCAGCCATGTGCCTCAATATGTATGACGACTTGTCCAGTCATAGGGTTTGGGAGTGGTAGTTAGACAAAACATCGGTAGATATTTGCGCTACCCATGGAAGTGCATGGTGCAGTGGTCACACAAAGGGTTGGACGCATCATTGGTGCAACCTGTGCAGCTACACAGGAGCCCAAGAGGTAAGGGGGCCATTTCTACCTCCAAATCAGGTGGACTTGGGCATTATCATAAGCCATTGGACTACAAAGGGCCCCCACACACTGTTCTTGCAAAGGGGCCCTTTTCTGTCTGTATCCGTCAGTGGTCACGTAAGAGCACTTGTACTTCTTATACACGGTACTTTGGCATCCCAGTTCTTGGGATTGTTTGGGGTCCCAGAGGTTGGACCCTAACTGATCATCTAGTTATCATCTATCCTGTGTATAAGTGAAAAATGTGGGATAACTCATTTAAGTTCCTTTGATACGACAATCCATAGCAAGACTGGTGGGTGCTAATGGGTTGCCAGGTTGCCATTGCAGCCTAGGGCCAATTAAGGCCCCCATAATTGCGATGAACGTGAGCAGGGGCTATTAGGCTACCTGTTATTATAGCACTTACAAACATATTATGTTACATTACAGAAGAACTACAATATATTATAAAATGATCTCTTCTTTCTTGCTTCCCAGCATCCATTGCTCCTGCATTGTCCGATGGCTTGCCGTTCTGAACTAAAAGCTTGTCTTTATGTTATGCCTGTATGCAAGTAATTGTATGAAGAGACAAAGATGTTCCCCCTACTTCCTGTAGACAAAGACCTTTCCCCACTTCACTTCCTGTTGAGTGACAAAGACCTTCCCCAACTCCCTGTAGAGAGATAAAGATTTGCCACACTTCCTGTAGAGAGACAAAGACCTGCCCCCACTTCCTGTAGAGTGAAAAAGACCTGCCTCCACTTCCTGTAGAGGACAAAGACCTGCCTCCACTTCCTGTAGAGGACAAAGACCTGTGTTATGATCCGGTAACCATGGAAGATTACAAAAAAATCCCATAAGTAGAAAAACGCCAAGAACAAGCAAGAGTAGTTGGAACCTGAGCTGACCACAATCCCCTAACTATTAGACCACACTAGAAGTAGCCGTGGAGCGTCCCTAAACACCTAGACGTCACGTCACAGCCGGAGAAACTAGCTACACCTCACAGATAGAAATTAGCAAATCTACCTTGCCTCAGAGAAGTCCCCAAAGGAATAGCCAGCCCCCAACATATAGAGATTACGGTGATGTAGGAAAACATGATACACAAATAGGAAAAATAGATTTAGCAAAGGCGAGGCCTAACTACCTAGATACAAAGGAAAGAAAAGAAAATTGATTGGGTCAGTACAATACCCTGCAGAAAAATACCAATCTTCTGATAGTAAAAATGGCCCTGGAGGTCATACGACCTCACCCCCACTATATCAGATACTCTTGTAAATAATGGGAGAAACAAAATACCAAAAAGAACACAAAAAATACAAAAGTGCAAATAATCAAGTTTGACAGGGAGAATCTCCCTTTTTTTGCGGAAGAGCTAGCAAAGGGGGAACCCCCATGCTCACCAAACTAGAAAAGCAAATCTTCACCTGCAAGAAAACAGATTCCAAACAAAAGAAAATAAAAACCCTAAGGTGTAAACCAGGACGCAAGGCAAAAGCTTGTAAACCTATCTGCAGAGGTCTTGCACAGGAAAACAGGGAAGGACAGAACTCCAAGCCAGGTTCAGAGACTGAGGAAAATTCACATATCACCGGCACCAGCAAGGCAAAACGTGCTCTCCTATATACACCAGGCTTGTCTGCAATAGGACTTCCTTAATTCCCAATTAATGCCGACACCTGTCTGAGTCACAGACTCACACTCAGCTTCACTACCATTTCTGGCCACCAGAGGGAGCTCCACAACAGCACCCACACAGACAACATTCACAACAGACCTGCCTCCACTTCCTGTAGAGGACAAAGACCTGCCTCCACTTCCTGTAGAGGACAAAGACCTGCCTCCATTTCCTTTAGAGAGAAAATGTCCTGCCCACTTCCCATAGAGACAAAGATATTTTCTTACTCCCTGAAGAGAGACAAAGAGCCAACCCACTTCCTGTAGAGGGACAAAGACCCACCCTCACTTCCTGTAGAGAGACAAAGACCCACCTCACTTACTGTAGAGAGACAAAGACCCACCTCCACTTCCTGTAGAGAGACAAAGACCCACCTCCACTTCCTGTAGAGAGACAAAGACCCACCCCACTTCCTGTAGAGGGACAAAGACCCACCCTCACTTCCTGTAGAGGGTGAAAGACCCACTCCACTTCCTGTAGAGAGGCAAAGACCCACCTCACTTCCTGTAGAGAGACAAAGACTCACCTCACTTCCTGTAGAGACAAAGACCCACCTCACTTCCTGTAGAGAGATAAAGACCCACCTCACTTCCTGTAGAGAGGCAAAGACCCACCTCACTTTCTGTAGAGAGGCAAAGACCCACCTCACTTCCTGTAGAGAGATAAAGACCCACCTCACTTCCTGTAGAGAGACAAAGACCCACCTCACTTCCTGTAGAGAGGCAAAGACCCACCTCACTTCCTGTAGAGAGACAAAAACCCACCTCACTTCCTGTAGAGAGGCAAAGACACACCTCACTTCCTGTAGAGAGACAAAGACCCACCTCACTTCCTGTAGAGAGGCAAAGACCCACCTCACTTCCTGTAGAGAGGCAAAGACACACTCCACTTCCTGTATTCCACCTTGGCATCTCTACTCCTAGACACAAATTACACTTAACCAGACAAAGTCGATATCAAGTTAGTCAGATTAGGAATTCTATGGGCTAAAAATATAATTGTGGATAAAGTATTTTACAATTGTGTCATTACATTGCCCAGCAAATCAATATGCTTTTATTTAAGGAACAGTCCATATTCAAATCTTTTTTTTTTTTCTGAAAAACTGTTTTATTCTAACCCCTCCTAAAAAAAAATGTTATACCAACATGTACAATAAAGTTAATGCATTATTTAATGTGTGATGAACAACAACATAAACCACAGTAGCCGAACTCCTCAAAGTGACTGAAATAAGTTTTGTTTCTCTAAAAAATGACAAATAAATAAAAAAAATAATAGCATCAGATGCATAAAAAAGCCCAAAAACAACTAGATCAATGGAGCAATAAAAAAGTTATGCAGTCATATTAATTGTTACCCATAAGTCTAAGGTTACCTGTCGCCTACTTTACTATTTTGCATGTGGACATTTGGTAGAGGGCAAATGAAAGATCAGACTACACAGTGTTCATTTGTAGTCTGTTACCGTGGAGACACATAAGTCTGCTTATAAGCTGTATACACAAAACTGTTGAATATTTTTTATATCAATTTACACAGTTTTTTGTTTTTTTTTAAACTTTTAGCCACATTGAAGTAATAAGAAAATGGATTGCAAAAGTATACATACCCTTAAAATAACATTACAGGAATTAGATTTCCATCTGGAATAAAAGCTCCGTCGTGAAATGTGTAACAAGTAGCCATGCACCTATTATATAAACAGGCTCATTTTAAGGAGAGCACTTAGACGGCGCAAAATATACATTGTAAAGAAATTTGCCAAATGGAAAGTCAGTATAAAAAAAAATCTGAAAGCGGCTGCAGATGGCGGGCACTTCTGACTCGTGTTTTTCTTCGCATTTTTCACACTTTAGCTTCAATTTGATGTATGTTTTACAGCTTCTGTTTTCCTTCCTGTGAAATATGCCTTTAAGTTGGGTGATTTAAAGCCCCTCTATAAAGGACTGTCTTGTTGGCGCTCTTACTTACGTAGGTCCTACAGCTAAGGTGCTCTGTTGACTTTCTTATGGTATGCACTGCCCTATTTATTGCTGCATTAACTTCTATCTTCAATGGGAATTTGTTAGAATAAATCAAAAATCCGCAAATATTTTACAAAAAAAGTTGTGATTCGTTTAAAGGGGAGCACAATCGCTTTTTGTTGATCACAGGTCCCTACCAAAGATCTGTAATCTGTAAGGGATCTTAATGGCAAGTGAACAGTATTCCTGCAGCACCCCCGCAGGAGAAATGAAGAATTACACAGTATTTATTAAAAACAAATTACTCTATGTGGATTGAATAGAATTAAGATACACTGTAACCACTTTTTACTAAAATTAAAGGGAGGCTTTTGCTATGTAATCTGTAGGGCCAGAGACCCTGATTCCAGTGATGTGTCACTTTCTAGGCTGGATCCTGTAATCAGTGTTTTATCAGCAGGAGATTATCACTACAGGACTAGATGTTTCATTTATAGTCCTCCTGCTCTATGTAATCCCTCACCCATGATGTTTAGCCGGCGTCTTAGGGACGTCTGACTAGAGATGTGACTTAAGATCGGAAAATGTTTAAATCGTTCGATCTTTGGCTGGATTGGATGGGGATCGGACATCTGAACATTTACTGCAAAAGTCACGATCTTGCCAAGGATGGCAAAAAAATCCTTTACCTGGCCATCACAGCCATGTCAAGTATGACTGGGTCACAAAGACCAATTCAAGTTTAGTCTGTGAAAAACACATACAGTGGCCGGATGGCATCAGTAATTTATTTCTTACTTTATCCATCCACAGAAAACACTGATGAGTTGACACACTGATGGATGGCGCTATATATAACGAGAGGATGCTATATAATATGGGAAGGCACTATACATATCAAAAGGGAATGATATATAATATGGGATGAATCGCTTAGTGCGCACACCCAATCAGTAATGATTTCCCGATTGGTGGTTGTTTAGTGCCGGCGGTCGGTCCAGGTAAATGTCCCTCTTTAGGGAATAATTATTTATATCCATGAAAAGATATACAGTAATAAAATATTTACAGAAAAGTGAGGGGGTGTACTTATTAAAGGGACAGTCGGGGGCCATTGTAATCGTGCCAGAGCCTGCTGTTCGGCTGCCACTTAGCCCAGTGTTCTTCCTCTATACCCCAACTGCCACTTTAGTGCAATACAGTAATAAGCAGATTTTATGTTAATCATAGAATCATAGAATGGTAGAGTTGGAAGGGACCTCAAGGGCCATCGGGTCCAACCCCCTGCGAGGATTTCCTAAATCATCCCAGCTATATATTTATCCAGTTTCCGCTTGAAGATTTCCATTGATGGAGAGCTCACCACCTCCCGTGGTCGCCTGTTCCACTCCCTGACTGCCCTCACTACCTCCGATGGTTGCCTATTTCACTCCCTGACTGCCCTCACTGTCAGAAAGTATTTCCTAATGTCTAATCTGAATCTCCTTCCTTTAAGTTTCATTGCACTGCTTCTTGTACTTCCTTGCACTAATTAGAATAGCGTAGTTCCCTCTGCACTGTGACTTCTTTTCAGATATGTGTAGACCGCTATTAAGTCTCCTCTCAGCCTTCTCTTTTTCAAACTAAACATCCCTAGTTCTTTTAGCCGTTCTTCATATGACATGGTTTGCAGACCTTCTACCATCTTGGTTGCTCTTCTCTGGACTTGCTCCAATACATCGATGTCTTTCTTGAATAGGGGCGCCCAGAACTGTACACAGTATTCCAATTGGGGTCTGACCAGGGCAGAGTATAGGGGAATAATTATCTCTCTTGATCTAGATTCAATGCTTGTCTTGATACTTCTCAGAATTTTATTGGCCTTCTTAGCTGCAGCTCCGCATTGTTGGCTCATCTTCATGCGTCACAAGTACATGTTCTTTCAACCAAACTTCTTGTCGACTTCAAAAACAGTTTTTATCTTGCCCGAGGTGGGCACATTCTTGTTCCCCTAAGGGGTTACCATTAGGAACAGATAATTAATATATTTTGTAAATCCACCACTTTCCTGGTACTTGGGCTCTCACTGGGGTCCTTAAGCTTCTCATCCTCTTCTTCAGCTTCATTGTTCATGGCAGAATCAACAATCTTTCTGGTCAGTCAGGACCTACTCTACTCTTAAGAGCCCACTGACATTCTGCTGATCAAGGAGATTTGTTAGGTATCCACCAGGGAATGGCCACCACCCGAATTCGACCCACAAGGTCCCACTAAATTAGAGTTATTGGGGTTTTCCTCCACCATGTCTCCCAGAGACGCAATCTATTCCTCTCCCTCAGGGACTCTCCTCCTACTACCTGTCTTCCTAACTGTTTTTCTTGACTAAGCTCCACCCCCCATTAACTCCCTCTATCCCGGGAGTACCAGGGAAAACAGCTTACACGTTGTGGCCACCTAGTGACCGTATGAACACATTACACCATAACATGAACTTCAAACATTAAGTTTCATACACAGTAGATTTACAGGTTTGGGGTGGCCGAGCCTTACACTCCCTTACACTCTCACGTTTGTGATATACTGCACCACTGAATACAGAAATGCACCCACTGTTAGTATATTATTAGCTATTATACAATCCACTAATCGAAATGTGAATGGATAATTCACCAATTTGCTCAAGGTTAACTATAATTAGCCTTTTTTCCCTGCCCAATAAAGCGCCCCACAACGGTATCCATCCCTCTTCATTATAAGTATAAGCCCCAAAAATGTATTGTCATGTCCTCACTACCACCCTCCACCCTCAATTCATTATAATTTCTTCTTACCCACGCTCCACCCTCAATTCATTATAATTTCTTCTTACCCACACTCCACCCTCAATTCATTATAATTTGCTCTTACCCATGCTTCACCCTCAATTCATTATAATTTCTTCTTACCCACGCTCCACCCTCAATTCATTATAATTTCTTCTTACCCACACTCCACCCTCAATTCATTATAATTTGCTCTTACCCACGCGTCACCCTCAATTCATTATAATTTCTTCTTACCCACGCTCCACCCTCAATTCATTATAATTTCTTCTTACACACCCTCCACCCTCAATTCATTATAATTTCTATTTACCCACGCTCCACCCTCAATTCATTATAATTTGCTCTTACCCATGCTTCACCCTCAATTCATTATAATTTCTTCTTACCCACGCTCCACCCTCAATTCATTATAATTTCTTCTTACCCACGCTCCACCCTCAATTCATTATAATTTCTTCTTACCCACGCTCCACCCTCAATTCATTATAATTTCTTCTTACCCACGCTCCACCCTCAATTCATTATAATTTCTTCTTACCCATGCTTCACCCTCAATTCATTATAATTTCTTCTTACCCACGCTCCACCCTCAATTCATTATAATTTCTTCTTACCCACGCTCCACCCTCAATTCATTATAATTTCTTCTTACCCACGCTCCACCCTCAATTCATTATAATTTCTTCTTACCCACGCTCCACCCTCAATTCATTATAATTTCTATTTACCCACGCTCCACCCTCAATTCATTATAATTTCTTCTTACCCATGCTTCACCCTCAATTCATTATAATTTCTTCTTACCCACGCGTCACCCTCAATTCATTATAATTTCTTCTTACCCACGCTCCACCCTCAATTCATTATAATTTCTTCTTACCCACGCTCCACCCTCAATTCATTATAATTTCTTCTTACCCTCGCTCCACCCTCAATTCATTATACTTTCTTCTTACCCACGCCCCACCCTCAATTCATTATACTTTCTTCTTACCCACGCTCCACCCTCAATTCATTATACTTTCTTCTTACCCACGCTCCACCCTCAATTCATTATAATTTCCTCTTACCCACACTCCACCCTCAATTCATTATACTTTCTTCTTACCCACGCTTCACCCTCAATTCATTATAATTTCTTCTTACCCACGCTCCACCCTCAATTCATTATAATTTCTTCTTACCCACGCTCCACCCTCAGATCATTATACTTTCTTCTTACCGGGAAAGTAGAGAAAAAAAGTATTCAGCTCACCCATGTAAGGTCCTCCAGTCTGCGGTTGATGCACGTAGTCCTGCGGACAGGCAGGTCCAGCTTCAGAGTAAACGATAATAGAAAATGAGTGGGACTCAGCACCAATATGGATGAATAAAAATCTTCATGCTTTGGCTTATGATTAAGGACTGTTTTTAAATTCCCCTTTTGTGTCCGAAACGCGTCAAGCCGCACGGCAAGTCGCATGGCGATTTTGGATGATTTGTGACCTTTTTCTATATTTTTAAACTTTTCAAATAAAGCATGAAGATTTTTATTCATCCATATTGGTGCTGAGTCCCACTCATTTTCTATTATCGTTTCTTCTTACCCACGCTCCACCCTCAATTCATTATACTTTCTTCTTACCCACGCTCCACCCTCAATTCATTATACTTTCTTCTTACCCATGCTCCACCCTCAATTCATTATACTTTCTTCTTACCCACGCTCCACCCTCAAATCATTATACTTTCTTCTTACCCATGCTCCACCCTCAATTCATTATAATTTCTTCTTACCCATGCTCCACCCTCAGATCATTATACTTTCTTTCAATTCATTATACTTTCTTCTTACCCACGCTCCACCCTCAATTCATTATACTTTCTTCTTACCCACGCTCCACCCTCAGATCATTATACTTTCTTCTTACCCATGCTCCACCCTCAATTCATTATACTTTCTTCTTACCCACGCTCCACCCTCAATTCATTATACTTTCTTCTTACCCATGCTCCACCCTCAATTCATTATACTTTCTTCTTACCCACGCTCCACCCTCAGATCATTATACTTTCTTCTTACCCATGCTCCACCCTCAATTCATTATACTTTCTTCTTACCCATGCTCCACCCTCAATTCATTATACTTTCTTCTTACCCATGCTCCACCCTCAATTCATTATAATTTCTTCTTACCCATGCTCCACCCTCAGATCATTATACTTTCTTCTTACCCACGCTCCACCCTCAATTCATTATACTTTCTTCTTACCCACGCTCCACCCTCAATTCATTATAATTTCTTCTTACCCACGCTCCACCCTCAGATCATTATACTTTCTTCTTACCCATGCTCCACCCTCAATTCATTATACTTTCTTCTTACCCATGCTCCACCCTCAGATCTTAATACTTTCTTTTTACCTACGCTCCACCCTCAATTCATTATAATTTTCTCTTACCCACGCTCCACCCTCAATTCATTATAATTTTCTCTTACCCACGCTCCACCCTCAGATCATTGTACTTTCTTTTTACCCACGCTCCACCCTCAGATCTTAATACTTTCTTTTTACCTACGCTCCACCCTCAATTCATTATAATTTCTTCTTACCCACGCTCCACCCTCAATTCATTATAATTTCTTCTTACCCACGCTCCACCCTCAATTCATTATAATTTCTTCTTACCCACGCTCCACCCTCAATTCATTATACTATTTTCTTACCCACGCTCCACCCTAAATTCATTATATTTTTTTCTTACCCACGCTCCACCCTCAATTCATTATACTTTCTTCTTACCCATGCTTCACCCTCAATTCATTATACTTTCTTCTTACCCATGCTCCACCCTCAATTCATTATACTATTTTCTTACCCACGCTTCACCCTAAATTCATTATAATTTCTTCTTACCCATGCTCCACCCTCAATTCATTATACTATTTTCTTACCCACGCTTCACCCTCAATTCATTATAATTTCTTCTTACCCATGCTTCACCCTCAATTCATTATAATTTCTTCTTACCCACGCTTCACCCTCAATTCATTATACTATTTTCTTACCCACGCTCCACCCTAAATTCATTATATTTTTTTCTTACCCACGCTCCACCCTCAATTCATTATACTTTCTTCTTACCCACGCTCCACCCTCAATTCATTATACTTTCTTCTTACCCATGCTCCACCCTCAATTCATTATACTATTTTCTTACCCACGCTTCACCCTAAATTCATTATATTTTTTTCTTACCCGCGCCCCACCCTTAATTCATAATAATTTCTTCTTACCCACGCTCCACCCTTAATTCATAATAATTTCTTCTTGCCCACGCTCCACCCTCAATTCATTATCATTTCTTTCTGAAGTTGGTTTCTTATTCATCCAATTTCTTATTCATGAAATTTTGGTTTAATAACAGAAAGGATAAATCCAAATAATACATTACAATATGGTGTGATGCTCTGATGTGAATACAGTTAAAAACAGCTACAAAAATAAAAAAATGGCATAAAAATGGGCATGTTATCGAAAGGGTGAAATGACTTTGGGGCCACTGATCTCACACCGCAGGCACACATATAGGTATGCCCCATTATCAAACACAGGTCACTCCAGTCAGGCCCAAACGGGTTCAGGGCATCAGAACTGGCATCAAAGTGGGCAAATAGCCAATTTTCACATTTTCAATTTTTTTAAAGGGTTAAATGACTTTGGCCACTGATCTTAGAGCACCATCACCAGGAAGAGGAAAACCTACATCGAAACCAGTTTTCTTTAGGCTGGTCGAAGTGGTTACTGATCAATAACAGCAACGTATCTGGGGTGGGGGAAGGTGGTGAGGGGATGGCGGCGCATTTGCTTGGGGCGCAGCCAGCAGGGGGGGCACTGTCAGGCCGCCTGATGTGGCACTCATAGGTATCTCCCCGGCAGGTGCATATTGCCGCCCCATGTAGTGGAAGTCCACTGTTCCCTTTCCTGGATTCCTGTGTTTTGATCTGGGGCATCACTATCTGTTTAACACTGGTGTGAGATCAGTAGCCCAAAGTTTTTTAACCCTTTAAAAGCACCAGTTACTTATAGAAATCGTGAATATTGACCGTCTGCCCACTTTCATGCCAGCTCTGATGCCCAGAATCTGGTCGGGCCAGGCTGAAATTACCCTAATTTGATGAGCGTTATTACTATCTGTGTAATGGTGGTGGCCCAAAGTCAATTAACCCTTTCAATTCTGTGCCACTTATACAATTCTTTACTGGTTTTTAATTGTATTATTTATTATACATAAATGATATAGTGCTATCATATTCCATAGGCATCACCATCACTGTCCCCATTGGGGATCACTATCTAAATTCTCTATCACTATGTCACGGCCAGGTGGACGGGCAGACCCAGGAGGTGGATCCACTGGGCCGAACTCCTAGATGGTAGTAGAGAGTCCGGTAGCTGGAACACTATAAACAGCAGAACAGTCCGTGCACACAAGTATAGCGGAGAAGTCCCTGGGACCACGGAGTCACGGGTGGTAGTCCGGGTGACGCAGCTCAGGTTCGGAAGCCGAGATGATGTCAGGCGGGGTCCGGAACCTTAGGAGCGAGATGACGGGTCACCGCAGGGATCCGAGATGGTGCGGACTGTCAGGATGGCAGATGGACAGCGTTCGGGGTTCAGGATACGGCAGGACTGGATGGCGAGGCAGGCACGGCTCTACAAGAGAGATAGGTGAGTATATGCACAGAGACACCAGGAGACCTGACTCCTAGCTTAGGAAACACGAAGATCAGGCCCCGCCCCCTTGGACAATAACCCCCTTTATACCCTGTACCTGTTTAGCCTCATTTCCTGTTAATGGACGCTGGCCCTTTAAGAAAGGGTCAGTGACCGCGCGCGCCCTAATGCGCATGCGCGCCGCCCGGGTGCCAGAAGCCAGGGAAGGAAGCTGAGAGGAGGACGCAGGGGAGCCGGCCAGGGACTGGGAAGCCGTTGGGCGCCGCGATCGGAGACCAGGGGACCTGGGAAGGACGGGCACCGGAGGCTGGAGAGCGGGGAGCGTGGCAGGTGAGCCGGGGAGCGGGGGTGAGGACCCGGGGAGCGGAACCGAGGACCCGGGGAGCGTGACAGTACCCCCCCCCCACGCCCCCCTCCCCGCAACCGGGACATGAAGGCACGGATCAGAGGAGTGCCCACGTTCTCCCTGGGCTCCCAGGACCTATCCTCAGGACCATACCCTTCCCAGTCCACCAGGAAGAACTGTCGACCTCGTACGGTCTTCATGGCCACGATATCCCTTACCGCATAGATGTCGTCATCGGCAATAGGTGGAGGAGCCGGACTGGCAGCAGCGGAGAAGGGACCAAGGACAACCGGCTTGAGCAGGGAGACGTGGAATGAGTTGGGTATCCTCATCGTGGCCGGGAGCTGTAGCTTGTAGGAGACCTCATTGATCTTGTTGAGGACTTTAAACGGCCCAATGTAGCGAGGACCCAGCTTGTATGATGGTATCTTCAGGCGGACGTACTGGGAAGCAAGCCAGACGAGATCTCCAGGAGAGAAACACGGAGGGTCCAGACGTTTCTTGTCTGCGTGTCTTTTCATCCGCAGGGAAGCACGCCCAAGGGACGCTTTGACAGAGTCCCAAATGGTTGCAAAGTCACGGGCTACTGTATCTGCAGCAGGGACATCCGAAGAAGGGGATACAGGCAATGGGATGGAAGGCTGAAGTCCGTAAACGACATGGAAGGGAGAGCTGGAGGACGACTCACTGATGTGGTGGTTGTGGGAGAATTCAGCCCAAGGAAGAAGAGCGGACCAGTCGTCGTGATGGGCGTTAACATAGTGACGTAAGAAAGAGGTCAAGATTTGATTGACCCTCTCTACCTGGCCATTAGACTGAGGATGGTATGCAGATGAAAAGTCCAGAGTCACTCCCAGATGTTTACAGAGAGCCCTCCAGAAGCGGGAGGTGAACTGAGTTCCTCTGTCGGATACGATGTGTAATGGAAAGCCATGCAAGCGGAAGATGTGTTGTATATAGGCGTCCGCGAGTTCCTGAGCAGAGGGCAGTCCAGCCATAGGGACGAAATGGGCCATTTTAGAGAACCGGTCCACCACGACCCATATGACTGTGTGTCCGGAGGACAATGGCAAGTCCGTAATAAAGTCCATTGCTATGTGTTGCCACGGAACTGAGGGTATCGGCAGAGGCAGAAGACGGCCATATGGGAGGTGTTTGGGCGTCTTGTTCCTGGCACAAGAGGAACAGGCGGATACAAAAGCAGCGACGTCCGTGCGAAGGGATGGCCACCAATAATGACGTACAATCGCACCCCATGTCTTTTTCTGACCAGCATGACCGGCTGTTTTCGAGGCATGACCCCAGTGTAACACTTTTTCCCTGTCTACCTCGGAGACATAGGTCTTCCCGGGCGGTATCTGGGCCAGGGTGACAGGGGCCACCGGAATGATTTTACTAGGACAAATGATGGGTTGGGTAGTCTCTTCCTCCTGCTCCATGGGCATGAAAGACCTGGACAAGGCATCAGCGCGTACATTCTTGTCCGCGGGTCGGAAGTGAAGCTGGAAATCAAACCTGGCAAAGAATAGGGACCACCTGGCTTGCCGTGGGTTCAGACGCTGAGCGGACCGTAGGTATTCCAAGTTCTTGTGGTCCGTGTAAATAATCACGGGGTACACTGCACCTTCCAGGAGGTAGCGCCATTCCTCCAAAGCCAGTTTGACTGCCAAGAGTTCTCGGTCACCGATGGTGTAGTTGCGTTCAGGCGCTGAGAAGCCCTTGGAGAAGAATCCGCAAGTCACCATCTTCCCGGAGGAGGACTTTTGCATGAGCACTGCTCCGGCTCCTGAGGAGGAGGCATCCACCTCCAAGGTGAACTGGCGGTTTAACTCCGGACGGTGGAGTACAGGAGAGAAAGCAAAAGCCCGCTTCAGAGAGCCAAACGCGGCGTCAGCCGCAGGTGACCAGTCCTTTGGATTAGCCTCCTTCTTAGTCAAAGCGGAGAGAGGAGCAGTCAAGGCAGAGAAGTGAGGGATAAACTGGCGGTAGTAGTTGGCGAATCCCAGGAAGCGTTGGATTGCCTTCAGTCCAGAAGGAGGAGGCCAGTTGAGAATGGCGGAGACCTTCTTGGGATCCATCTGCAGTCCAGTATCAGAGATGATGTACCCCAGAAAGGGGAGAGAAGACTGCTCAAAGACACACTTCTCATACTTTGCGTACAGACGATTCTCTCTCAGTCTTTGTAGAACCAGCTGTACGTTTTCTCTGTGGGTTTGGAGGTCCGGAGAGAAGACAAGGATGTCATCTAGGTACACTACCACACAGATGTAGAGAAGGTCCCGGAACACGTCGTTCACCAGTTCTTGAAAGACGGCAGGAGCGTTACACAGGCCGAAGGGCATCACGCAGTATTCATAATGTCCATCGCGCGTATTGAACGCGGTTTTCCATTCGTCACCAGAGCGGATGCGTACCAGATTGTAAGCACCCCGAAGATCCAGCTTGGTGAACACACGAGCTCCTCTAAGCCGGTCAAACAATTCGGGAATGAGCGGCAGAGGGTACTTGTTTTTTACGGTGATTTGATTCAGACCCCGGTAGTCTATGCATGGGCGTAAGTCGCCCTCTTTCTTCTTGACAAAGAAGAAACCTGCTCCAGCAGGAGAGGAGGATCTCCGGATGAATCCCCTTGCCAGGCTCTCTGAGATGTAAGCAGACATGGCCCTTGTTTCGGCTGGAGATAAAGGATATATGCGTCCTCGTGGCGGTGTTGTTCCTGGGAGCAGGTCGATGGCACAATCGTATGGACGATGTGGCGGCAGTACCTCGGATTCCTTTTTATCAAAGACATCTGCAAAGGACCAATAGGCCGAGGGCAGCCCCGGTAGGTTCTCTGGAACCGGAGGTCGTCGGATGGGTTGTATGGACTTTAGGCACCTCTCATGACACGAAGAGCCCCATCGGGTGATTTCGCCAGTGCCCCAGCTAACTGATGGTTCGTGTGTCCGCAACCATGGCAGTCCCAGCAGGATCTGGTGGGACATGTGTGGGAGAACGTAGAAAGCGATGTTCTCGGTGTGAAGGGCACCGATACGCAGTTCGACCGGCCTGGTGATCCAGGAGATGGTGTCAGAGAGGGGTCTCCCATCCACCGAGGCAATCACTAGGGGCTTGTCGAGTGGAATAACAGGCACCCGGTACTTGTCCACCGTGGCCTGCTGGATGAAATTGCCTGCTGCCCCGGAATCGAGGTAGGCATCAGCCGTGAACCGCGTCTCTCCCGTTGTCACTTGCACTGTCCATGTAACCGGGTCAGAGAGAGTCCCAGCACCTAGGGTGGCCTCTCCTACCAACCCTAGGCTTTGGAGTTTCCCGGCCTCTCTGGACAGGAGCGTAGCAGGTGTGTGCCCTCACCGCAGTAAAAGCAGAGACCCTTGGCGAGCCGCTCTGCTCGACGTTGTTCAGACTGACGCACTCGGTCGATCTGCATGGGCTCGTGGACGGGAGCCCCAGCTGTCGATGACTGAAGTACGGAGGGTTTCTGCGGAGGAGAGGAATGCCGTACTGGACGTCTCTCACGGGACACTTCCTTGGATCGCTCCTGAAAGCGAATGTCCACTCGAGTCGCTAGGGCAATCAGGGCATCCAGGGTGGTCGGTACGTCACGACCCGCCAGCTCGTCTTTAATTCGCCCTGAGAGTCCTTCCCAGAAGGCGGCGGTTAGAGCCTCGTTGTTCCACCCGAGTTCTGAGGCCAGGGTGCGAAACCGGATCGCGTATTGACCCACCGTCAGAGTCCCCTGACGTAACCGGAGAAGAGACGAAGCAGACGCGGAGGCGCGTCCGGGCTCATCAAAAGTACCACGGAATGCCTGCAGGAAGTCCTGGATGTTCGTGGTCACAGGATCCCCCTTCTCCCACAAGGGGTTCATCCACGCCAGTGCCTCACCCTCTAGATGGGACATGATGAAGGCGACCTTGGCTTGGTCGGAGGCAAACAAATGCGGCAGCTGCGTGAAATGGAGGGAGCATTGGTTTAAGAATCCCCTGCAGGTCTTGGGGTCTCCGGCGTACCGGGGTGGTGAAGCCAACCGAAGTCTGGTGGTATCTGAAGAAGTCGCCACAGGAGCTGGATCCGTGGATTGACTAGTGGAAGCCCGGGATGTTGAAGTCGTAACTGCCGTTTGTAGCGTGTTCAGGCGGGCGTCCACAGAAGACATGAATTGCAGCATGCGGGTCTGGACTTCACGCTGGCGTTGGAGTTCCTCCTGTACGGCTGCTAGTGCTGCAGCGGGATCCATGGCCTGATCTTACTGTCACGGCCAGGTGGACGGGCAGACCCAGGAGGTGGATCCACTGGGCCGAACTCCTAGATGGTAGTAGAGAGTCCGGTAGCTGGAACACTATAAACAGCAGAACAGTCCGTGCACACGAGTATAGCGGAGAAGTCCCTGGGACCACGGAGTCACGGGTGGTAGTCCGGGTGACGCAGCTCAGGTTCGGAAGCCGAGATGATGTCAGGCGGGGTCCGGAACCTTAGGAGCGAGATGACGGGTCACCGCAGGGATCCGAGATGGTGCGGACTGTCAGGATGGCAGATGGACAGCGTTCGGGGTTCAGGATACGGCAGGACTGGATGGCGAGGCAGGCACGGCTCTACAAGAGAGATAGGTGAGTATATGCACAGAGACACCAGGAGACCTGACTCCTAGCTTAGGAAACACGAAGATCAGGCCCCGCCCCCTTGGACAATAACCCCCTTTATACCCTGTACCTGTTTAGCCTCATTTCCTGTTAATGGACGCTGGCCCTTTAAGAAAGGGTCAGTGACCGCGCGCGCGCCCTAATGCGCATGCGCGCCGCCCGGGTGCCAGAAGCCAGGGAAGGAAGCTGAGAGGAGGACGCAGGGGAGCCGGCCAGGGCCTGGGAAGCCGTTGGGCGCCGGGATCGGAGACCAGGGGACCTGGGAAGGACGGGCACCGGAGGCTGGAGAGCGGGGAGCGTGGCAGGTGAGCCGGGGAGCGGGGGTGAGGACCCGGGGAGCGGAACCGAGAACCCGGGGAGCGTGACACACTATATATTATTTTATTATAATTTTTTTCCTATTTGTTATTAAACAAAAAAAAAATTGTGAATTAACAAACTTCAGCCTCGTTCTTCCACCAGCATTTAATTATTTTTATAGAATTTTTTTATTAATACCCCTCCATGTGATCCCCTGTGGCTTCTCTTCTTCGTGCGCCCTCATTATAATCCGCTTATACGTGTGCCCGTACCCTGACTTGTCTAGTATCTCCCTTCTTCTATTAGTTTAGTGCTGTAAATAGCGGTTACACAATACAGAGTTCGCGGAGTGCAGATAACGCTGCTGGATTTAGCATCGCCAGGGGGCAAAACGTACAGATTGTATAGGAACTTGTCATATGCATCCTGCTGACAAGTCACAAGGACGGAGCATGAGACGATCTGCAGAGAACAGAATCTAGAAATGTTTGCAATAGGATTGCAGCAATAGGCCAAATTTTGTATTTCAGTAGAACATAAGTGTGAAACTAGACGTTTCCATGCAAGAAGTGAGTGGAAGTATGGAGTTGTGGCCTTGGTAACTCCTAGTTTGAGGTTTTCATCTTTTCCTGGATGACTCATTGTGAGTTACCAACTTTCTTCAAACCCATGTGAGCAAAATGCACTCCTTCTATGCCTCTTGAACTCCAAAGTAATAAGATTTGCTTTACGAGCGCTTGGGAAATCAATACAGCACACACGCTTAGTATGGTGTACTCAAAGAATTCTCCTTTATTAGTACATGTGACCAGTTTATATAGGGTCACAGACAAAGGATAAGTTCCCTCTGTGCCTCTGAACTATGCACCAATAAGAGTAGTAGGGGCAGGAACAGAAATGTACAAGAAGTAGGAAATACAGGAAGTGGGGAAGGTCTTTGTCTCTCTACAGGAAGTGAGGAAGGTCTGTCTCTCTCTACAGGAAGTGAGGAAGGTCTGTCTCTCTCTACAGGAAGTGAGGAAGATCTGTCTCTCTCTACAGGAATTGGGTTTTGGTCTTTACCTCTCTTAAGGAAGTGGGACTGGTCTTTATCTCTCTACAGGAAGTGGAGCAGGTCTTTGTCTCTCTACAGGAAGTGGGGAAGGTCTTTGTCTCTCTACAGGAAGTGGGTGTGGGTCTTTACCTCTTTTAAGGAAGTGGGACTGGTCTTTATCTCTCTACAGGAAGTGGAGCAGGTCTTTGTCTCTCTACAGGTAGTGGGGCAGGTCTTTAACTCTCTACAGGAAGTGGGGCTGGTCTTTATCTCTTTACATGAAGTGAGGCAGGTTTTCATCTTTCTATAGGAAGTGGGGGCAGGTCTTTATCTCTCTACAAGAAGCAGGGGTAGGTCTTTATCTCTCTACAAGAAGTGGGACTGGTCTTTATCTCTTTACAGGAAGTGGGGCAGGTCTTTATCTTTCTACAGGAAGTGAGGCAGGTCTTCATATTTCTACAGGAAGTGGGGCAGGTCTTTATCTCTACAGGAAGTAGGGCTGGTCTTTATCTTTCTACATGAAATGAGATGGGTCTTCATCTTTCTACAGGAAGGGGGGCAGGTTTTTATCTCTCTACAGGAAGTGGGGCTGGTCTTTATCTCTCTACAGGAAGTGGGGCTGGTCTTTATCTCTCTACAGGAAGTGGGGCTGGTCTTTATCTCTCTACAGGAAGTAGGACAGGTCTTTATCTCTGTACAGGAAGTGGGGCTGGTTTTTATCTTTCTACAGGAAGTGGGCAGGTATTTTTCTCTGTACAGAAAGTGGTGATTGGTCTTTATCTCTCTACAGGGAGTAGAGGTTGGTATTTATTTCACCACAGGAAGTGAGGGCAAGTCTCTGTTACTCTATAGGAAGTGTGGGTGGGTCTTTATCTCTTACAGGAAGTGGGGGCAGGTCATCCTCCTGATCTCCTGTCAAATCTTTGTCTTTGTACAGGAAGTGGAAGTATTTGTGCCTTTACAGGATGTAGGTGCAGGTCTTTATCTCTCTACAGGAAGTGGGGGCAGGTCTTTATCTCTTTACAGAAAGTGGGGGCAGGTCTTTATCTTTCTACAGAAAGTGGGGGCTTGTCTTTATTTCTTTACGGGAAGTGAGGGCTTGTCTTTATCTCTTTACAGGAAGTGGGGGCAGGTCTTTATCTCTCTACAGGAAGTGAGGGCGGGTCTTTATCTCTCTACAGGAAGCAGGGGCAGGTCTTTATCTCTCTACAGGAAGTGGGGCAGATCTTTAACTCTCTAAAGAAAGTGGGGCTGGTCTCTCTACAAATAATGGGACAGATCTTTATCTCTCTAAAGGAAGTGGGGCTGGTCTTTATCTCTCTATGGGAAGTGGGACTGGTTTTTACCTTTCTACAGGAAGTGGGGCTGGTCTTTATCTCTCTATGGGAAGTGGGGCAGGTCTTTCTCTCTCTACAGGAAGTGGGACTGGTTTTTACCTTTCTACAGGAAGTGTGGCTGGTCTTTATCTCTGTACAGAAAGTGGTGATTGGTCTTTATCTCTCTACAGGGAGTGGGGGCTGGTATTTATTTCACTACAGGAAGTGAGGGCAAGTCTCTGTTGCTCTATAGGAAGTGTGGTTGGGTCTTTATCTCTGTACAGGAAGTGGGGGCACGCCATCCTCTTGATCTACTGTCAAATTTTTGTCTTTGTACAGGAAGTGGAAGTATTTGTGCCTTTACAGGAACTAGGTGCAGGTCTTTGTCTCTCCACAGGAAGTGAGGGAAGGTCTTTGTCTCTCCACAGGAAGTGAGGGAAGGTCTTTGTCTCTCCACAGGAAGTGAGGGAAGGTCTTTGTCTCTCCACAGGAAGTGAGGGAAGGTCTTTGTCTCTCCACAGGAAGTGGGGGCAGGACTTTGTCTCTCCACAGGAAGTGGGGGCAGGTCTTTGTCTCTCCACATGAAGTGAGGGAAGGTCTTTGTCTCTCCACAGGAAGTGGGGGCAGGTCTTTATCTCTCCACAGGAAGTGGGGGCAGGACTTTGTCTCTCCACATGAAGTGAGGGAAGGTCTTTGTCTCTCCACAGGAGGTGGGGGCAGGTCTTTATCTCTCCACATGAAGTGGGGGCAGGTCTTTTTTTCTCTCTGTAGGAAGAGAGGTCAGGATATCTCTTCTCTGCTCCTGATCTGCTTTCAATCTGTACACAAGCAAAACAGAGAGTCAGGGATTTATTTCAGGGCACGTAAAGAAGTTCCAACTCCTATAGTGCTGGCAGAACACTGATGTAGACAAATTTGCTACATGAAAATCATAATTGTCAAATTACAGAGCATGATAATTGGAAAAGTTCCCGAAAGTATTAGATTGGCATGTGCCCCAAAATAAATCGTACCTTGCTTTTTTACAGGTTCGAAGTAGAGGAGAGGTGCAGTTTAAAAAGAAAAAAGTATAAAATTAGAAAATAGTGATAGAGTAGAATTATGTTTCCGTATAGATATTTTTAATGGAAAAGTAGCCTAAAACAAGATGATACATTCACGTTGAATGTCAGTGCTTAGCCGCTATTCCTATATCGCTCTCTTTTATCAGCCGGCATCCTCGTCTTCTATGAAATGCTAGTTATTATTCTTCATATATTACATCTTTGAACATCTAGGTCAATCATACAGAGCAAGACCTTGAGATATACAGTATATATATATATATATATATATATATAAAAATAATGGAAACTGCAAATAAAGGCCTGACATTCTAAGCGGGTTCTGCGAGGACAGGGGACGACCCAAATCAGGGAGGAAGGAGCGGCGCTGCATTTAATACAGGCGAGCAGCATCCTATCATATTAACATTAATTTTGCTTCACCGAGCACCGCAGGCTTTGTGCGAGATTTAATTCCTTCTGTATTGGATCATCACAGAGAAAAAGAAAAGCAATCTGCAAATAACGCCTTGATATCTGGCCTTTCCCACTTCCTTCCAGAATGAAATCGATACACAATGGCTGATTGTCTGACCCCCTCGTGTCACCAACAAAAAGTTAGCGCCGCTCTTGTTTATCAAATGCATCCGGCGAGCGCGGGGGGGCGGGATGATAACCGGGGGATTTTATTTTTTTTTTGCAGACCTTTCCTTGGCATTGCCACTGTCAGAAAGGTCACGTGTCCTGCCCATCACCACTCCTTAATCATCTTACACACTGCACAAAGACATTTCTCAAATCTGCTTCCGGCTCTATATAACGCGCACTTAGAATTGGCAGTTCAAAGCCGCGAATAAAAACTCCATATAGGAGGATCAGCTCAATAGGATCCAGACTGCAACTTCCAGTAACTTGATAATAGTCCTGTGTGAAAAGGCCGGGGTCGCATTGTGCAGCGATTCCTGCTCTCTGAAAGCTTCATTGTAGGGAGATTTACTCTTCATTGCTCATTTTATCTAGGATAGTCTGTCTTATTGAGTTAATATGGAAATATATACTGTATGTATAATCAGGGATGTTCCAGGCTGAAAGTGGAAGGAATCACATCCTAATAAAATCTAGAAATATCTTACAATGTGTCACTTCATTTCCATAGGGTAATACAATATGCAGATTGTCCATTGATACACTTGACAATTTACCTATAAAATAGCATTTATTAAAATCCACAAAATCAGGCAACTGCAAAGTTGTGATTATGCCTTTATTTATTCAGCTATTATTATTTGTATTATTATTCTTAACATTGTATTATTATTGTATTGTACAGTATTGTATTTGATGATGATAATAATTATAATAATAATAATAATAATAATAATAATTATTATTAATAATGCATTGGTCTATTATTCTTAGTTTTGTATGTATTAGAATTGTTTGTATTTTATTTCTGTATTGTATATTATTATTATTATTATTATTATTATTATTAATGAATTATTTTATTTATGCATTATTATTGTTTATTCATTGTCTTCATTATTATTAGTATTATGATTCATAGCTATTATTAATGCATTATTATTACTAATATTATTATTATTATTATTTATTATATGTATTAGTATTTTTGTATTGTATTTTGTATTATGCTTAGTATTAATATTAATGAATTATTATTTTACTTACGCACTAATATAATTTATGTATTTGACATTACTATTATTATTATTAATAATAATAATTTTATTTGTATTGTTGTTCTTAGGTTTGTACTACTACTAGTATTTTCATTTTGCATTGTATCTTTTATTATTATTATTATTATTATTATTATTACATATTTTATTTATGAATTATTATTATTTACTCTTTGTATTGTATGTATTAATATTTTTGTATTGTTTTTCTGTATTGTATTGTTATTTTTGTATTATTTTTATTATGATTAATAAAAATATATACATTTTAATTTATGCATTAATAGTAATAATTATAATAATACATTATATTTTTGATGTGTGTATAATTCTTATTACTATTATTATTGTTATTATTATTATTATTCTGTATTATTTTTTGTGTTGTATGTATTAATATTTTTGTATTTCTGTATTATTTTGTTATTTCTGTATTATTATTAATAATACATATACATATATATATGTAATTTATGCATTATTATTATTATTAATAGTATTATTAGTACTGTATGTATTAGCATTTTTTGTATTGTTTTTATGTATTGTATTATTTCTATATTATATTAATAATAAATAATAATATTAATAATAATATGTTATATATAATATATTTAATTTATTATTATTATTATTCATACATTCTATACTTTTTAATTTATGCATTATTACTATTATTTATTATTATTCTTTGTATTGTATGTATTAGTATTTTATGTATTGTATTTCTGTATTGTATTATTATTTCTGTATTACTAATATTATTAATAATAACAAGTTATTAATTATCATCATTAATAATCATTATTATTGTATTCATTATTGAGCTTTAAGGGGAAAAGACATTGCAATTGGACTATATCCAAATAAATAGTAGAATTAATCTAGGTATATGCTCCCCTTAGAGCTGATGAGAAAGGCACATACTGTAATTAGAGATGGGCAAATCTGCAGATATTCAGGATCAATGGGGCCAACCGGATTTAAAAAAACAACCCGATCCAGGACCATAATTAATTCCGAATATCTGCCCAGATGCCGATCCCCATATAAGTCTGTGGGGATCCGAATATTGTGGTTTAAAATGGTGGTAGAAAGGGCTAGGGGGATTAGGACAAGAGCATTATACTTACAGAGCCTTCCGCGCAGCTGTAACACTACGTCCGAGGCTGCTCATTACCCTCATGCATATTCACTGCTTCCCCCGCCCACCGACAGTCCCAGCATCTCTGATTGGTTGCAGTCAGACCGCGCCCCCACTCTGTGTGACAGTGTGATTTCTTGGAATCACATATGCTGTTTGCATCTCTATAGTGGTGTAAAAATAAATAAATAAAAAAATTGGGTTCCCCATTGATACCTATCTTAGAAAAAGCATATGGCTACAGGCTACAGCCACCAGCCATGCGCTTATCTTGGTTGTGTATCAAAATAAGAGGGACCCTATGTGTCTTTTTTAAAATGATTTAAATAAATAATTTTAAAAAACGTCGTGCGGTCCCCCCCAATTTTGATACCCAGCCATAATAAAGCCGACATCCGGAACCTGATATTCTCAGGCTGGTGAGGCCCATGATTATGGGGTCCTTCAGCCTAAAAATAGCAGTCTGCAGCCGCCCAGAATTGACGCATCCATTACATGTGACAATCCAGGAACTTTACCCGGCTCTTCCCGATTGCCCTGGTTCGGTGTTCATCAGGGTAATAAGGGGTTAATGACAGCTCACAGCTGCTAATAAGCTCTAGATTAGTAATGGTGAGGCTCTTTATCTGCAGTTTATTAGATATAATATGCGCTAACTATATGTTCATTGCACAGTGTTGAGGCTAGTGGTTTCGGTATACCTGAGGTAGTATGCTAGTTTTATTTTATTTTTTTTAAATTATTCTTTAAATATTGGCATGGCTGGGATTGGCCAGGGAAATCATTGTAAAAAAATAAATAAAAAATGATGTGAGCTACAAATGGAAGTTAAATGGTAGTAAGAGCAGGATAGTTATACATACCATGTTTCCCGGAGGATCATGCTGCAGTCAGGCTCCCTTCTGGGTCTGCTAATTAAGGTTCATGAATATTCACTGGTTCCTCCGCCCACCCTCTGTGCCAGTGTCTGTGATTGGTTGCAGCTTGCTATATACGACCCCACCCTATGTCCGTGTTTGTAATTATTTGCAGTCGGTTTGCTGTATAGTAGTGTAAAACAATAAAATTCAATTTTTAAAAAATTACATAGGCTCATGCTATATTTTGTCAGCGCTGGTAAAACAACAGCTGCAGGCTGCAACCCCCAACATGTGAGCTTTACTGTGGCTGTATATCAAAATAAGGGGAAAAAAAATGTATGTTCCCCCCAATTTTTGATATAGAGCCACAATATAGCAGACTAGTGGGGGCTGGTATTATCAGGATGGCATGCGCCATAAATATTTGCCCCCCCCTCAGCCTAAAAATACCAGCCCACAGCTTTCCAGAATTGTCACATCATTAAATGCGACAATTCCGGGCTTTACCCGGCTTATCCTGATTGCCCCAGTGCAGTGGCAATCAGGGTAATATAAGGGATTAATGACAGCTCACAGCTGCCACTAAGACCTATATTAATAATGGGTACGGGTCTATGAGATTAGCCCCATTACTAATCTTGTAAATGAAAAGAAATAAAGGATTTTTTTGGTGCTTGTGTTTTATTTGAAATAAAATACACACACCATCTTTCAACCCTTTATTAATCCCCAAAACACCCTTGAAGATGCGACGTAATTCATATGAAGTCCCATTATGATTCTCAGCTCTGCTACATTCAAAGCTTTGCAAATCAAAAAGGTCCATGGAGCCTCTGTTAGGAGTCTCAACACAGAAACCACATTCAAAGCTTTGAGAGAGGGGAAACACGTCCGCTCTCCACAGGCTCTGGGAAACACTGACAGCAGTCGGGGGGAGGGGGGGAGCCCGGGTGTGTCCTCTGCTGAACTGAGTGACGTCACCAACCAATGGGGAACTGGCTGTGAGCAGTGACATCACTCAGTTTAGTAGAGGTCTCATCTGGTCTCCCCTGATGCTCACAGTGTGAGAATCAAGTCACATCACCTGACATGGCATGCTGCTCTCTGGAATGTAGTATAGCAGCATCCAGCTGCATGTACTTCTAAGCGGCTGCACGCTCCTGTCCAGAGAGCAGCAGGCAGTGCCAGGTGATGTGACTTGATTCTCGAGCAAGTCACTTGCAAAGGGAGACTGAATTGATGAATTGCGGGTCACGGCCATGACCAGAAATCCAACAATTCAGTCTCACTTTCACTGAGAGTAGCGGGGGAGTGACGTCACCTGCTCACAGCTGGGTCCCCCATTGGCTGGTGATGTCAGTCAGTTCAGCAGAGGTCACACCAGGGCTCCCCCCACACCTGTTAGTGTTTCCCGAAGCCTGCGGAGAGTGGACTTGTTTCTCCTCTCTGCAGGCTCCGGATGTAGCACTGCTGGGATCATCGTGGGACTTCATATAGATTATGTCAGATCTGCAAGGGTGTTTTGGGGATTAATAAAGGGGTGAAAGAGGGTGTGTGTCTTTTATTTCAAATAAAGATGTTTTTAGGTGTTTGTGTGTAGCTTTTTTCACTTACAAGATTAATAATGGGGGGTCTCATAGATACCTGCCATTACTAATTTAGGGCTTAGTGGCAGTTGTTAGAGATCATTTACCCCTTATATTACCCTGATTGTCACCACACCAGGGCAATCGGGATGAGCCAGGTAAAGTCTGAAATTCATGCATCTAATGGATGCGACAATTCTGTGCAACTGCGGGTTGGTATTTTTAGGCTGGGGGAACCATACGTCTTTTTTTCCCCTTTTATTTTGATATTCAGCCACGGTAAAGCTCACAGGTGGGGGCTGCAGCCTGCAGCTGTTGTTTTACCCGTGCTGGCAATCAAAATATGGCGACAGCCTACGTGATTTTTTTTTTAGAATTATGTGTTTCTTTTTACACTACAATATAGCAAACTAACTGCAACCAATCACAGATGCGGACACAGGGTAGAGGGTGTGTATAGCAGTCCAATCACAGACACTGGCACAGAGGGTGGGCATGGGAAGCAGTGAATATTGATGAAGCTTAATTAGCGGGCCCAGAAGTGAGTCTGCTGACTGCAGCATGATCCTCTGGGTAACACAGTATGTATAACTATCCTGCTCTTACTACCATTACACTTCCACTACAGCCCCCTATGGCCATTTTACAGCCCCGAATGTCTCATCCCCATTGACTTGTATGGGGTTCGTTGTTCGGGGTTAAGCCCAGGGTAAACTTTGCTCGCTGATCCCAATTTTTGTTTTTCCCGTGCTGGTTCAGCAAACCCGAATATCCACGGTTCAGCTCACCACTGTTTTTTAGCCCTTCCACCCATTGACCACATTAAGAAAAATGCATGGCACAAAACCCTATAGATGATCGTCGAGGTTCCTGGTAACAGTCTGTGATCAGCATATTGTTCTGGGACACAAATTGACACCAGCCCCGATGAAACAAAGGTTTTGCAAACTCAGGGCTAAGTGCTGTGAGCCTATAAACTTTTTTGTCTTTTGTCTTACACAGGACGTCTTGTATGACAATCATTCATGTTGCTCCGACCTTGCAGATTTAAGAAAAACAAGAATCCGATGAGAGTCATACTTTAAGCCTCTACATCATTTTTCCATACACAGAACTCTTAATGGTTAATTAATGTGTCACACGAGCATAATATTATGACATGTCCGGTAAATATTTAGGGGTCTTAACCTACCCTCCCCAATTTAAGCTCTGGTGATGCATTTGGTTTACTTTCCTCTGCTCCAGCCCGATCTCTATCTCGCCTCATTTTTCTCATTCGTTTGGTATGTTGCTTATATTAGCAGAGCATATTCCCACCATCGCAGCATTATATATTAACTTTATTTTTAGCATAATATTACAACCTTTTTTTTTTTTCCCCAAATGTCTGTAACTTCCATTGAAGTGAATGGGAGCCTTTAGGTGTTCCTAGTGCAAAATGTGCATGTGGATGCTCCTAACTGAGGATAGAAGCCCTTTTTTAAGTATTAATCCAATAGATTAGGATGGATCATCAATATGAAAGGGGGAGGGGGCTTCAACACCAATCAAAAGTTTGTAGTTCCCACCATTTATACACAGTCTAGTGGCTGTACTCAGGTACTACAGCTCAGCTCTCATTAAAGTAAAATGTGATACCAAGACCTACAGTTGAAACCAGAAGTTTCCCTCCGCTCTCTATAAATACACATCTGCAGATGTGTCTTTATAGAGAGTGGAGGGAAAAACCTGCAGATGTGTCTTTATAGAGAGTGGAGGGAATAACCTGCAGATGTGTCTTTATAGAGAGTGGAGGGGAAAACCTGCAGATGTGTCTTTATAGAGAGTGGAGGGGAAAACCTGCAGATGTGTCTTTATAGGGAGTGGGGGGAAAAACCTGCAGATGTGTCTTTATAGAGAGGGGAGGGAAAAGCCTGCAGATGTGTCTTTATAGAGAGCGGAGGGGAAAACCTGCAGATGTGTCTTTATAGAGAGGGGAGGGAAAAACCTGCAGATGTGTCTTTATAGAGAGTGGAGGGAAAAACCTGCAGATGTGTCTTTATAGAGAGCGGAGGGAAAACCTGCAGATGTGTCTTTATAGAGAGCGGAGGGAAAAACATGCAGGTTTTTGTCACTATTTGACATGAAATCAGAATAAACCTTTCAAGTTTTAGGACAGTTAGGAACCAAAATTATTTACCGTATATTTGCCAAAGTCCAGAATAATGAGAAAGAGAATGTTTTCAGGCATTTTTATTATTTTCTGCAAAGTCAAAAGTTTGCATACACTAAGAGCACTATGCCTTTATACAATATGGGATGGCCCATTTGATGATGTCATGTCTTTGGAAGCTTCTAATAGGTTTATTGGCAACATCTGAGTTAATTAGAGACACACCTGTGGATGTATTTTAATGCACACCTGAAACACACGGCTTCTTTGTGTAGCGTCATGGGAAAGTGAAAAGAAATCAGCCAAGATGTCAGGAAGAGAATTGTGGACTTACACAAGTCTGGTTCATCCTTGGATGCAATTTCCAGATACCTGAAGGTGCCTCGTTCATCTGTACAAACAATTATACTCAAGTACAAACAAGATGGGAATGTCCAGCCATCATACCGCTCAGGAAGGAGTTGGGTTCTGTGTACCAGAGATGAACGTGCTTTGGTCAGACATGTGCATATCAATCCAAAAACAAAAACAAAAGACCTTGTGAAGATGCTGGCGGAAGCTGGTAAGATTATCTCATTATCCACAGTGAAACAAGTACTTTATCAACATGGGCTGAAAGGCCACTCTGCCAGGAAGAAGCCATTACTCCACAAGAAACAGAAAAAAGCCAGATTAATGTTTGCAAATGCACACAGGAACACAGACCTTAATTTTTGTAGACATGTCCTGTGGTCTGACAAAAGTAAAATTTATCTTTTGGCCATAATGACCAATGTTACATTTGGAGGAAAAAGAAAAGTATTGAAGCCTAATCACAGCATCCCAACTGTGACACACGGGGGGCAGCATCATGTTGTGGGGTTGTTTTGCCGCAGGAGGGACTGGTGCACGTCACAAAATAGATAGCGGGGAAAGAAGATTATCTGGCAATACTGAAGAACATCCCAATACATTAGCCAGGAACTTAAAGTGTGTGTGCGGAAATGGGTCTTCCAAATGAACAATTACCTGAAGCTACTGTCAAACTGATTACAAAGTGGCTTAAGAATAACAAAGTCAGTGTTTTGGAGTGGCCATCAGAAAGCCCTGATCTCAATCCTATTCAAAATTTATGGGCAAAGTTGAAAAGGCCGATGCGAGCGGCGACCTACAAACATGGCTCAGCTACACCAGTTCTGTCAGGAGGAATGGGCCCAAATTTCTACCAACTATTGCGAGAAGCTTCTGAAGCAGATCCAAAACCTTTCCCCCAAGTCACACAGTGTAAGGCAATGCCACCAAATACTAATGACATGGAGGGAAACTTTTGACTTTGCAGAAAGTAATAAAAATGCCTTAAAACATTCTCTCTCTCATTATTTTTGCATTTGGCAAATATAAATAATTTTGGTTTCTAATTGATCTAAAACGGGAAAGGTTTATTCTGATTTCATGTCAGATAGTGAGAAAAACCTGCGGATGTGTCTTTATAGAGAGCAGAGGGAAAAACCTGCAGATGTGCCTTTATAGAGAGCAGAGGGAAAAACCTGCAGATGTGCCTTTATAGAGAGCAGAGGGAAAAACCTGCAGATGTGTCTTTATAGAGAGTGGAGGGAAAAAACTGCAGATGTGCTTTTATAGAGAGCGGAGGGAAAAACCTGTAGATGTGTCTTTATAGAGAGCGGAGGGAAAAACCTGAAGATGTGTCTGTATAGAGAGTGGAGGGAAAAACCTGCAGATGTGCTTTTATAGAGAGCGGAGGGAAAAACCTGTAGATGTGTCTTTATAGAGAGCAGAGGGGAAAATCTGCAGATGTGACTTTATAGAGAGTGGAGGGAAAAACCTGCAGATGTGCCTTTATAGAGAGCAGAGGGAAAAACCTGCAGATGTGCCTTTATAGAGAGCAGAGGGAAAAACCTGCAGATGTGCCTTTATAGAGAGCGGAGGGAAAAACCTGCAGATGTGTCTTTATAGAGAGTGGAGGGAAAAACTGCAGATGTGCTTTTATAGAGAGCTGAGGGAAAAACCTGTAGATGTGTCTTTATAGAGAGCGGAGGGAAAAACCTGAAGATGTGTCTGTATAGAGAGTGGAGGGAAAAACCTGCAGATGTGCTTTTATAGAGAGCGGAGGGAAAAACCTGTAGATGTGTCTTTATAGAGAGCAGAGGGGAAAATCTGCAGATGTGACTTTATAGAGAGTGGAGGGAAAAACCTGCAGATGTGCCTTTATAGAGAGCGGAGGGAAAAAAGCGGAGGGAAAAACCTGCAGATGTGTCTTTATAGAGAGCGGAGGGAAAAACCTGCAGATGTGCCTTTATAGAGAGCACAGGGAAAAAACTGTAGATGTGTGTGTATAGAGAGCAGAGGGAAAAACCTGCAGATGTGTCTTTTTAGATGGTGTATGCAAACTTTTGGTTTCAACTATATGGGATCTCCACTGATCTGATAATGGTCACCTATAGGAAGAATAAGTTTTCAACATTACTTTTGTAACCACACATTCCACATGTTTTGCTTCACACTAATCTGGATAGCATCTATTCAGTCTAGAAACCACTTATATCCTTACTCAAGAATACATATGATGCTACTGTTCCTTACAAAAATATAATTTATTAGAGAATGAATTAAGGCATAAAATTGCACATACAAACATAAAGGCACATAGGGTAAGGAGATATGCAACTGCGACTCCCGAACATTGGGGGAAAGAGGTGGGTTTAGAATTACCAAAGCAGTCCCTCATAACAATACCAAACTCCAAATAACAAATAAATAGGGATCATTGATCTGTATGTAGAAATTATACTGCATTGCCTGTCACTCAAGTATTGGAAATATGACTCACAATAAATATATAGAATCTCGATCAGAAACAGGCTGCAGATCATACTTCATTTCATGCATGCATTATCACCATGGGTTATGCTGATAGTAGCAGAAAGATAACAGTATATTAACCATGCAAATTCTCTGCTAACATGCAATATTACAGACATCCACCCCTGTAGAGGAGAATGTCAATGTATGGATACCGCACTACTATCACCCACAACCACAGGTTATACCGGAGAACGTATGGGGGTATACATAAGGCATATAGATTAACTAACAAAATAACATTAGAGTATCCCTTAGTAGTTTTTTGGTAATTTTTATGCCAATCATAACCATGTATATCCCCAAATCGTATTTAAAGAGTATATGTGAATATACTACAAGCACCTATCCCAACTGGTGCATGACAATAAAGTATATTAAATGATATCTATGCACAAAGAGTCATGCTTCTCACCCAGATGTGTAATTAAACACATACTGGTATTACATCACATATCCTCATCCTAGTAAGGGCTGAGCAGTGTACATTCTCCGGTTAGTCCATATGGTGTGCGGATAGAGCACACTATCCACCAGCATATAAAGTAGTGCAGAGTCACAGGTTAAATTTCCACCATGACAACAATACATGCAATAACAATAGTGTTACAGACCTGAATAATGATTGCAGTTCGCACCCACCGCGCCTCAACGCGTTTCACCACCTGGGCTTCCTCAGGAGGCGCCTGCGGTATCCATACATTGACATTCTCCTCTACAGGGGTGGATGTCTGTAATATTGCATGTTAGCAGAGAATTTGCATGGTTAATATACTGTTATCTTTCTGCTACTATCAGCATAACCCATGGTGATAATGCATGCATGAAATGAAGTATGATCTGCAGCCTGTTTCTGATCGAGATTCTATATATTTATTGTGAGTCATATTTCCAATACTTGAGTGACAGGCAATGCAGTATAATTTCTACATACAGATCAACGATCCCTATTTATTTGTTATTTGGAGTTTGGTATTGTTATGAGGGACTTCTTTGGTAATTCTAAACCCACCTCTTTCCCCCAATGTTCGGGAGTCGCAGTTGCATATCTCCTTACCCTATGTGCCTTTATGTTTGTATGTGCAATTTTATGCCTTAATTCATTCTCTAATAAATTATATTTTTGTAAGGAACAGTAGCATCATATGTATTCTTGAGTAAGGATATAAGTGGTTTCTTTTCAACATTACTTTGTAGACTCTTTAATCAATAAAGAAAATGTTTTACAACTTTCTATTATTCATTATCTATAAATTCTTCAACATTTCAAGACCCCGGCCAGCTGAGAATGGCAACATTCATTCTGTACATAGGCAATGCTGTGGATACAATTGTATCATGCCCCATGAGCAAAACGTTCCGGACTCCAGACTGATACATTGTTGCAAACTGGTAGAGCTGCTGCTGATGTGTTGAGCTTTTTTTTCTCACTGATTCTGTTCTTATTTTCTGACAGCAAAGCTGAGATCTTAAAAATTGTGAAGATTTGACACAGAATGCAATAGAAGAATTGATCCCCTCTTATAATAGGTAAAAAACAATGAAAATATAAATAAAAAAATATACTCTAAAATGGATAACAACATACTAAAGATTAAAGGTAGGGAAGAAAGATTTATTTCCCCCCACACATGCAAAAAAGAGGGAGTCCCTACAGAGCCCTAATTTTTATAAATCATACCGCCCCACTCACTTCTCACATGTAATATATGGTTCATCCGGTGGTAATGAATGTCCATAGGACAATGTAGAAGGACGCCAGGTAACATGTGAGGGTTGGTTTTTACCTGACTTCCCTCTTCCCTGGAGGAAAGGTGTGGAGGTGGTACATGGACCATAGGCAGACATGTATCTCTTTCTTTCTATGAAGTGGTAATATGTATTAGTAACTATTAACTATACTTGGCTTGCCTTTTTTTAATCTTACGACTTGTTAATTCTCAGCATATTTATTAGACTTATCAAGTTTTAAGGATTGTCAAAGAATCTCTAGCACAAGTTGAGCCGGGGCGCCATTTACACAAATTTAGAGTGCCCAAGTCTTCGGCACAGGTAGGGTCTTCTAAAAGATTTAGGACTATAGAAACATCTAAGGTATTCAGCCCCTTACTCACCCTTTTTTTGCATGTGGAGGGGATTGTATCTCTGTCCTCTACCTTTAAAGGGGTTGTCCACTACTTTTTCTAAAGGGACCTTTGCAGCGACGTCCCTTTCAAAAAGCTGCTTTACAACGTCCCCAATGACTAGCTAGGTCGTTCTGAAGGTCCGGATCGCTGTTGCGTCGTTGGCCAGGTCTGCCTGTTTGACAGCTCACCAGCGACTCACCAGAGACTTTTTAGCGATCCCGGCCAGGTTGGGATCGCTGGTGGGATCGCTAGAAAGTCTCAGTGTGTAAAGGGGCCTTTACATTGCTGGTGTATCCTTAGGACAGGTCATCAATGTCTGATCGACCAGGATCCAACACCCTGCACTCCCCTTGGTCAGCTGTTCTCTATCCCGGCGGCCGTAGCAGGCAGCCAGAAATGCTCAGTTCCGGAGTTGCTCCGTCTTCTGATAGCGGTCACAGACGGGTACTGCACATCTGCCTACTATTGATTTGAATGGAAGGATGATGTGCAGTACCCAGCCGCTATCAGAAGATAGGCAGGATCCGCAACTGAGCAATTCCAGCTGCCTGCCATTGGCATTGAGAACAGCTGATTGGCAGGGGTGCATGGTGTTGGACCCCGGCCGATCAGACATTGATGACTGATCCTAAGGGGTACTTTGCACACTATGACATCGCTACTGCGATATCGTCTGGGTCAAATCGAAAGTGACGAACATCCGGCGCCGGTAACGACGTTGCAACGTGTAAAGCCTAGATGTGCCGATAAACTATCGCAAAAACGTCGTAAATCGGTGATCTGTGTAGCGTCGTTCATTTCCATAATGTCGCACCAATAGGAGATACGATGTTGTTCCTCGCTCCTGCGGCAGCACACATCGCTGTCTGTGACACCGCAGGAGCGAGGAACATCTCCTTACCTCCGTCCACCGGCTATGAGGAAGGAAGGAGGTGGGCGGGATGTTTATGTCCCGCTCATCTCCACCCCTCCGCTTCTATTGGCCGCCTGCCGTGTGACGTCGCTGTGACGCCGCACGACCCGCCCGCTTAGGAAGGAGGCGGGTCGCCGGCCAGAGCAACGTCGCAGGGAAGGTGAGTGCATGTGAAGCTGCCGTAGCGATAATGTTCACTACGGCAGCTATCACAAGATATCATATGTGTGACGGGGGCGGGGACTATCACGCTCGGCATCGCAGCATCGGCTTGCAATGTCGTAGTGTGCAAAGTACCCCTAAGAATAAGCCATCAATGTAAAACTAGTGGACAACCTCTTTAATGTTTGGTATATTGCTATCACCTTTAGGATCTTGTTTTTAATTATATAAATAAATGTTTATCGTCTTTTCAGTGTATGATTTATAAGAAGGGATCAATTCTTCAATTGCATTCAAAGTTTTGATATCCTTGTATAATAAATCAGTTTATACTGAAGAATTGAAACACAATGCGAATTACAAAGTTGCAGAAGTTTTCATTTACATAATATTCCATCCTCCAAAGCTGAAAACCCCTTTAATCCTTGGTTTTCTCCAGATATCTCCAGACCTTTCTTCTGACCTTCACTCCTGTTTACAAGTAATTGGGCATCTGGATTTGCACTTGTTCATTGTAAATGTCTCCCCAATGTATCTACTCCTACATTTCGTTAGGTAACATGACCACAGCCCATTAACATTCACCATCCCAAATTGCCTCTCCTACTGCTCCTAGTTTTTGTCCTTCCAATAACCCACAAATGACCGCTGATCCCATCGGTAGTGGAGTTTTCATAAAATGGAATAAAGTAGAAAAACAAAAAGAAACACAATGTATTACACCATAAATGATACCGCAATGCTTTTCTTGAAAGTCAGACATGTGCGGTGAGAGCTTAGTCAATAGTGACACAATTGTACAAAAATTTACGAAAAAAGGTCATGGTCGTCTATCTGTTGTAGAGACCAGTGACAAGTTCTGGGCCAAAGTCTCTTTGCATTGAGAATGCTGATTAAATGTATTCCCTTTCCTTTGGGAAGGAGAGGGTTAATGTGAGTATTCCTTGCCTGCAAGCATTCTTGTTGCTTTCTCAGGTGTTTCCGGTTTGGAGCACTCCCAGTCCCTATATATACCCCCTGCATCCTGTAAAGGGTGCCGGTTATTCCTACTCATTTGGATGCTTGGCCTGGAGGTAGAAGATGGTGTTAGAGCCCGCTCTGCAAGTTGCTGTGTAGGCTGCAGTTTTGGTCCTGATTGCAGCAGTCTGTTGTTGTGTTTCCCCTTGTCTGTCTGTCTTTCCTTCCCTTGGTGTTTTATTAGTGCAGCGGTGTAGCTAGCGTCCCCCACCTGCTAGCTCACTAGCCAGGACTATAACAGGGTCTGCCAGGATCTCAGGTATGCTGTTCGGCAACAGGTGAGGAACCTGTATAGGTACTGTCACACTGTACAAAGGGTTGGTAGGACGTAGTACAACGTATTCCACACTAGGTGGCAGCAGAGTAGTGAAGGAGAGACAAAGTAACACAGTAACAGAAAGGCAGCAGAAGTACAGCAGAGTACCCTCAGCAGGCAGTTAACAGGCGAACAACCAGGGGCAAAAGAGTAGTCAAACAGTCAGGGTCTAGCCAGGAAAGTTGAGTCACTGCAAAGGGAGGATCAAAACCAAGTTAGAAAACAGAACCGAGTCGGAAGCTGTTAGATCAGGTATGCAGAGGGGAGCACAAACAACAGACAGGGGCGGGAAGTCAGGGGCTGGGACAGACGGAGGAGCGGGAAGTCAGGGGCTGGGACAGACGGATGAGCGGGGAAGGGTACAGGTCAGGGCACAGTAACAAGGAGTCAGATCAAACAGGAATTCTCACCAGAGCCAGTATACAAGCTGCAGAGCAAAACTATAACCAGCACCAGGATGCAAATGCAGAGACCAGATATATTGTCTCCTGAAACCAGAACGGGGCTGATGGGAGTTAACCCCTGACATGACCAGGCCTGGTCTAGGAAACTCTGGAGTGAAGAATCCCGGTCCTGGATCATGACAGGTACTGGCTAGGAGTGCAGGGTAAAGGTGCAGGGGAGTGAAGGAGGTGTCCCATCTTCCCTGTCACTAGCGACAGGGCTCACCATTGTTAAATTGTCCCTGGTGTACCCCTTTTGTTGTAGAGTGTTGTGTCGTGCGCCATACTTGTCACTTGCATGATAGACACTTCATAAACCCCCTATGGAGCTGATGACGATACCCAAGATCTATACTTGGCTACTCTGTCAGTTCCTTTACAATTGGAATGGAGCAAAAATATGCAAACATTCGTGTCACTCCTCTAAATACCCATTTCTGTGAACGATGGTTCCAGTAGATGAACCCTCAGCAATTTTTTTTAAACTCCCACAGAAGTGAATGGAAAGCACTTTGCATGTATGACCGATTTCTAAACACACCTGTAGCGCCCCTGACTACATTAGGGAGCTACAGGGAACTGCATCCTGTACCTGGGACCTGGTACCTGGGCCTACCATCCATGGTTCCAGGTTCCCATCAACAGTGACATCCACACTACAAATCCCAACCACACCTCACACCAGGACTGGACAGATACACCAGTGGGTTGGTCAAGTTGGAGCACGGCCGCCCACCTAGGGGTCAGGCAGACTGGTGGGAGGGAGGAAGTCAGTTTGGAGTCAGCTCTCAAAGTGAGTGGGAGTTGAGTAGTAGCCCTCAGAGAGTGAGGAGCAGGGGAGTTGGAGCTCCCGGGGAGGCGACAGGTTGGGTCGCAAATGGTGGTCCGAGACCACAGGAGTCGGGGACCAGTATTAGGAACACTGGACAGGAGTGTAACAGACACAGTCTAGGAGGACTGTTGGCACCAGAAAGCCCAGCCACCTTACCGGTACTGAGCACGGCGGGGTACAGGACCCTAGATCAGGGAAGAGTTTCAGGCGCCTTGATAATTAACCTGTGGAGGATAGACTCTTTATGAACTTTCCCCAAGAGCTCAGAGATTGGAGGCACCAGCACAACGCGGGGGATAGGGTTCTCCAAAGCACACAACCCACTAAAATCCCAAGTGTCAGCCACCAAGAGCACAGCTGCCATACACACGGGTAGCGGGGCCATGAAAGCTTCAAGCCAAGGGGCCACAACAGTCAATCAATTTGTGCACGGAGGCAGGGCTCCGGACTTACCAAGTGACACTGGTGGGAGCTGGACCCGGACGGGCTCCCCCCGTAGAGACTGTGGTGCCTAGAGACTTTGGTTTACCATCTGTGTGAGTATCTGCTTAATCCACCTGATCCAGCACCACGACTACCGCAGTGAGTAATCTGACCCCTGCACCCTGCTTTCCCAATGCCAAGCAAGCCACTGTTCACTAAATCCCCACTATCCGGGGCCTTCCCTACCTGCGGACTGACACCTGGCTTCCCCACACCATCTGCCCCGGTACTCCTTTCGGCAGCGGCGGTACTCCCCTTTCCTGCAACACGCAGGTGGCATCACGAACATTCATCCCCTGTAAATATCCCCTTACATTTGAAGTGGCCACAAGCCCCCATATCTGGAGGCCCTTGAGCCACAGCAACCCCGGATCCGAGCAGTTCGACTGCTGCTGGGGCGGCACACACCTCTTTTGGCGGCTTTTGACAACTAGCTGAAAATAGAAGTGATCCGCAGTAGATTAACTACAATATTCTGTGCAAGATTTTACATCTGATGCTAAAACCAACAGCGAGGGCGACAATACTTCTTGTTCTTTGTGCATTCATTTATAGGGTTTGTGCTCCTTCAACTCGATGGTTGAATGTCCGGTAATGTATTGCTGCAGATACTCACCTCTTACTTGTTTTTACTAACCGATCCCACATTTTTTGAAAGAGCCCAGGCATCTGGAGATAAGATAATTCCATTCGTCTTCCTCTCAGATGGTTCATTAATTATCTCTTTGGCCCAGATGTTCGATCCCAAATCTTCTCCAGCTTCCTATACAGATGCCGCTGGAGTCCTGGTGGCCAGAACATGTTCTTTGAGTGATCTTCCGGTAGTTGCAGAGCTCAAGGCGCAAACATCCCTCATTCTATTGTTTTCCAACAGCAAAATATTAATCGAGCAATAAATTAGAAGTTAACAGAACATTATTATAACCAGAGATGGGAACCCAACGTGCTGATACACTAGTAATAGCAAATTCGGAATAGGATGGTCTTGGTTAAAGGTAATTTCCACCATCCCATATCGAAGTCCAATGTTAGAATGATAATATATTTGTATAAGAGGGCGCAGATTCCTGACTTGATAAATCATAGAATTCTGGCTGCCTGCGGCCACCACTAGGGGGAGCTTAATGTACAGTCATTTACAGCTAGATTGGAAGTCAGTAGGATCTACATTTTACAAAAACATAAGCACAACACTTTTGTTTTTGCTGAATACAAAGATCTAAGACTTTTTCTATGTCTGCAAAAGGCCTTTTTCTCTGAAATAAGCTGATGGGAGACAGATACCAACGTATGGCTGACAAGAAACGCTCACCAGGTCCGGACCTAAGTGTGAATGACTACGTGTGGTTGTCTACCTTGAATCCTTGAATATTAAGTTGAAGGTTCCTTGCTGGAAGCTGGGACCTAGGTTTATTGGTCCCCATAAAGAAATCACCATCATTAACCCAGTAACATTTCGTCTGGAGTTACCTCAGGCTCTTAAGATCCACAATGTGCTCCACAGGTCTCAGCTCAAAAAGTATGGGGTACATTTGGTGCCATCCCCCTTACTGCCATCTGCAATCATGGTTGATGGAAATTTAGAGTTCCAAATAGCAAATATTGTTGATTCTCATTCTCTGTGTCGTTCTCTTCAATACTTGGTGCACTGGAGGGGTTACGGATCAGAAGAAAGGATGTGGTTCCCAGCATTGAATGTGAATGCCACAAGGTTGGTTCATTCACCACAAGCCTGGTCCTAATACAACTTGTAGAAGGGGGGTACTGTCATGGGTGTGTCACAGTTGTGTTCAGTTGCACTAGGTCGCCGCATCTGGCTACACAAACTGCTCCCCGACGTTCTATTCTTCTTGCTGTGGTATAAATGGTATCCTATGTATCTTCTCTGCTTGGGGTTAATCCCTTTGGATATCCTCACCTTTGGATACCCCTAGGACCCTGTGGATATCCTCACCTTTGGATATCCCTTGCACCCTGTGGATATCCTCACCTTTCAGTTATTAATCATCATCACTTCCCTTTGTGTCCTTAAATACCCACATTTCTCCTTGGTCTTTGCTGGTGATAGTTAATCCTGTACAGGTATTGGTTGCAAGCAGTTGGCTTTTATTCATCTGAAGAAACATTGTTTTTTGTTGCTGTATCTCTCCCAGAGATATCAAGGAGATAAGTTGTTCATATACTTTCCCCCGTGTGTGCTCCCTGTGTCTTCTTTAAAACTTAGTGGGGTTGACTAAGCGCTCATCCCATCCGTTCCCTATCTAAGGCCCAGATCATGTCTTCTCACACTTGAACCCTATTCTCTACTGGTCCCTTCTGGAACCTTTTCTCCTGTTCTCTTTCTCACCATCTTGCACTCCTCACTTCCACTACCGTAACCCTATCTAATCTCAAGTCAACTTGACGCTATATGGTAGCTGCTAATACAAACATACATTTTATAGTATGGAACAGTCTATAAAACATGGTAGATGTACACGGTGGGGTGGAGCCCCCTAGTACACCGTACCCATTTCTCAGTATATAAGGGTAAGTGAATTGTGTAAATCAAAAACGTCAACTCGTCCTTAAAGAGTCCTCAAGAAAAGTTTTGGGTCAAAGTAGAAGAAAATAGAAAGTGCAATAATGAAAATTGGAACGGGGTTAAGCGATCTATTGTGACATTTCTCTACTTATTTGTAAGATTATATATTTGTTATTCTTATGTTTTTGCTTTGTGATGAAATCTCATAGTTTTGGTCTATATCATAGTGCCTATAACCGTTACTCATTATGGCCGGATCGGGCCTTGTTTTTGTCTGGAACCTTCTCATGATTGTAATACTCTTGTCACTTTCCCTGCCAGACGCTTTCTTGTGGTATCGTGGAATAGTTCCCTCGTGTTTCCAGTCCTGTATTATGTGCGTTGTGCTCAGATAAACAGGAAATCGCACAACTTTCTAATGTCTTTTGTACGGCGCAGATGCTATCGCCTGGTATTCATTCTTGATACTGAAGTTCTGACCTTTTCCAGTAATGTCTTAGACCCTCCCGGAACATGAAGAACATAACAAGTGGGGGGAATGGAAACTTTCTTCAACGTTTGGAGAACATAAAGTATTACTCACTGGGTTCTCCAAGGACTGTGCAGACAATGTGCTAATAGTTCATAAGGTGTGATCCATAAGTTCGTCTAGCGATCAAAAGAAAGTCTTGAGGCCGTCTCGTACTGGTATTTTCTTGGTGCACCAGAGGAGATGATTCTAAGGGCGGCTTTGCACGTTGCAACATCGCACGTGCGATGTCGGTGGGGTCAAATCGAAAGTGACGCACATCCGGCATCACTTTCGACATCGTAGTGTGTAAATCCTAGATGATACGATTAACAAGCGCAAAAGCGTCGTTATCGTATCATCGGTGTAGGCTCCGACTTTTTCATAATTACGCTGCCGCGACAGGTACGATGTTGTTCCTCATTTCTGCGGCAGCGCACATCGCTGTGTGTGAAGCCGCAGGAGCGAGGAACATCACCTTACCTGCCGCCGGCGGCTATACGGAAGGAAGAAGGTGGGCGGGATGTTTACATCCTGCTCATCTCCGCCCCTCCGCTTTGATTGGCCGCCTGCCGTGTGACGTCGCTGTGACGTTGTACGACCCGCCCTCTTAGGAAGGAGGCGGGACGCTGGCCACAGCGAGGTCGCATGACAGGTGAGTGCATGTGAAGCTGGCGTAGTGATAATGTTCGCTACGCCAGGAATCACAAGATATCGCATGTGCGACGGGGGCGGGAACTATCGCGTGCGACATCGCAGCATCGGCTTGCGATGTCGCAACGTGCAAAGCCCGCCTAAGATTCCACCTCTCTCTATACAGGACATACTCATGTCCATTTCCAATTTCATCATCATCTTTGCTTTCCTGTAGGCACGACTTATCATCCTAAGATCTAACAGGTTATATGTAGATCTTACCTTAAAGGGAACCTGTCATCAGAAATTTCGCCCAAAAGCTAAAAGATTCCCCCTCTGCAGCTCCTGGGCTGCATTCTAGGAAGGTCCCTGTTATTATTGTGCCCCATGTGAGACCAAAATAAAGCCTTTATAAAGTTCTACCTTTTTGTATGCAGCTTCTGTAAATCCGTCACGGGGGCGGGCTCTCTGCCGTCCGTTATTCTGCCCCCTGGTCCTGTATGCCGCCCCCATCGCTCCTTTCCATATCTGATGCACCGCCCACTGCTCCAGCCATCCCCGCGCATGCCCAGTGCCAGTCTCACGGGACTGAGCACTGTGACCGCTGGTGACGTGTGCGCAGGCAAGTGATTATGGACGGGACTGTGACTGTTATCAGCAAGTACCCGGCCATAATCTCGTGAGCGCGCAAACCTCTCCAGCATTCACACTGAGCTCAGTTTAGATGCTAGACTGTATGGGCTGCTTCCAGGGATGACGTCCCTTTGTCATGTGATAGTATTTCGAACACGCCCCTATCACATGACAAAGGGACGTCATCCCTGGAAGCAGCCCATACAGTCTAGCATCTACACTGAGCTCAGTGTGAATGCTGGAGAGGTTTGCGCGCTCAAGAGATTATGGCCGGGTACTTGCTGATAACAGTCACAGTCCCGCCCATAATCACTTGCCTGCGCACACGTCACCAGCGGTCACAGTGCTCAGTCCTGTGAGACTGGCACTGGGCATGCGCGGGGATGGCTGGAGCAGTGGGCGGTGCATCAGATATGGAAAGGAGCGATGGGGGCGGCATACAGGACCAGGAGGCAGAATAACGGACGGCAGAGAGCCCGCCCCCGTGACGGATTTACAGAAGCTGCATACAAAAAGGTAGAACTTTATAAAGGCTTTATTTTGGTCTCACATGGGGCACAATAATAACAGGGACCTTCCTAGAATGCAGCCCAGGAGCTGCAGAGGGGGAATCTTTTAGCTTTTGGGCGAAATTTCTGATGACAGGTTCCCTTTAAGAAATAAACCCTGGTGGTAAGGGATTGTCTCAAAACTCACCTCCAATTGGGGTTGACTTCTGCACTTTTGGTGTCCATTCTTGTGTCGGAGCCTGTGCCCACTGGAGGATCGTTTAGTACTCTGGTGGTAAAATCTGACATTGATTAAGGGGCTAATGTTTAGAGATGAATATATCTATTAGTAACTAATCAAATTAGTTGTACATTTCCTGAAAAGTATAATTACAAGAATTAAAATTTTTGCATGAATTCTAAAAAAAAAAATAGCCAGATGGAAGACACTTGTCAAGGGTGTGTCACGAGTGACAGACAGTCATGTGGTTTCAGGCCATGGAAGGTCAAAGCGTTTGGCTGCTCAAAATGCTCCCTGACTATTCATTGTTTCTGCTGTCAGTATTCGTTGGTATAGGTAGCTTTCCAGCTGGATTTTCATCTCTCCCCCTTTTGGACCCAGCAGGAGCTCTCCTTCCACCCAGCTGCTGAGCATCAGTATTCTTTTGGTGCTTATATACCCCTTCCTTCCTCTGGACTGATGCTGGTGATACTCTTCAGTTTATCCAAGCCCTGGGTGTAAGCAGGTGGCTTGTACTCATCTGCGGCATCCTTGCAGAAAGCTTTGCTGAACGTCTACTAGTGTCATCTGAGGAAAAGTAGTTCATGCATTTTCCCCCTGTGTGTCCCCCTTGTGTCTTCTATAGTTTTTTAGTGGGGCTGACGAAGAGCTCATCCCATTCGTTCCCTATTTAGGGCCCAGCACTAGGAATACCTAGGGTCAGGTAAAAAAAAAAAAAAAGAATCTGAATAATCCAGTCCATATTAAACTTTTCAGACATGGAGAATCCCCATTATGATTAGAAAAACCTACATTGAACCTCCATAAATATATAATACTGCTCAAATGTACACAGACAATAATCTCATTTGTAGAATTATTAGAAAATTTATTTATATGGTTTCAAGGGATACAAAAAGTGCAACACAAAGTGCAATGTGCATAAAAACATGTACTGAAAGTCAGGGCAGTATACCAGAGAGGGGCAGACTATGATGGTCACATTGAACCTTACAATTATCAAGAGTATACAATGAATATATATAGTCAAAGCTCATATGGCATAAACATGATGATCAAAAAGTCAGAAATACCATAATAAGACCATAAAACGAGCCTAAATAGACATACTCATCCATGGGCTAATTTCTAGGCAGTTTACAAACATGATAAATTTCAAGCATTGTTAAATTCATTAAATTACTGCCGAGATCGCCAGTGATAAGTAAGAGTCAATACAAAGAGAGGTAGACTAGCCCACCAGGATATATTCATTATATTGCTACCGAGATCGCCTGTGATAAGTAAGGGTTAATCCAGGAAGAGGTGTAATAGCCCACCAGGCTATTGGGTCACGTCCAGCCTGATACACCGCCCTGCACCTCAGACGCGTTTCGCTAACCGCTATCATGCTGGTGATGCTCTTCAGTTTATCCAAGCCCTGGGTGTAAGCAGGTGGCTTGTACTCATCTGTGGTATCCTTGCAGAAAGCTTTGCTGAACTTCTACCAGTGTCATCTGTGGAAAAGTAGTTCATACATTTTCCCCCAGTGTGTCCCCCTTGTGTCTTCTATAGTTTTTTAGTGGGGCTGATGAAGAGCTCATCCCATCCGTTCCCTATTTAGGGCTCAGCACTAGGGATACCTATGGTCAGGTATCTGGCTCGGCACATAGGTGCAAAAACTATCTAGGGTGGTGAGGTACCCCAGAGATCAGTGGTAGGTTCGGTCAGGGGTCACCATCTTCCCTTTCCCTACACACAGGGTTTGCCTTCCCTCTTGCCATGTGCTTGGTACCTTCCCATACCTAGCGTGACAATGCTCTGCTGGATTCTGTAGGCCAGAATGAGGTTCTAAAAATCTGATACTCTCCTCATATCTCGTGCCTGTGTCACTTCTCTCTTCTGTCTAATATCTTCTTCTGCTTCCTCCTCCTGTCTTCATTGCCGCCATTGATCACTTGACCCCACTTCATCACGTGAGGCACGATGCACATTATTGATATGCTTCAGCACTGTTCGCAGTCTCGTGAGTTACAACGTGAAGTGACTAGATTAATGAATAATGACAGCGCCAGAGGCCCAGAAATAGGAGACAGAACACAAAAGACAAAGGTCCCATTCGGACAGTTGTGGGGGAAATATGGGGAAGATTGAAGAGAGATGATTATAAGAGCTTATTTTTAACCCATCTCTTCACTGTATCAGTAACCTCCTGGTACCTTTCATTCTGCTTTCAGACATGCATCAATCACACCATGTGAAGAAACCATCCCTCGACCCAATCACTATGTCCTACTGTCACCCCATAGCTCTACTCCCTTTCACTTCAAAACTCCTCCAACAACACATTCACATTGAAATTTCTTCCCACCTCTCATTCATCTAACTTTTCGACAGCCTATATTCTGGCTTCCATCCCTACCACTGCACTAAATCTGCCCTAACTAAAATTACGAACGCGTTACTAACTACCAAAGCTAATAGACAGTTCTCCATACTCCTCCTTCTAGACCTGTGCTCTGTCTTCTACAAGGTTTACCACTCTCTTCTACTACACATCCTCTCTTCCCTTGGTATTACACACTTTGCCCTCTCCTGCATCTCCTCATACCTTACTAACCCCAAATTTAGTGTCTCCCACTCCCACATTACCTCCTCATCTTGCCCTTTCTCTGTTTGTGTCCTTCAAGGCTCTGTCCTGGGACCCCTACTCTTCACCATCTCTACGTTTGGCCTGGGACAACTCATAAAGTCCCATAGCTTTCAGTACTACCTATACGCTGATCAGGGCCGGCTCCAGGTTTTTGTGTGCCCTGGGCGGAAGAGTCCCGGTGGGCCCCATCCACACGCAGACACACACATACGTACACATACATATACATATTTAAAGACAAACTCACAAAAAGACGTATAGAACTGACATATCTATACAGTCATATACACTGACATACATAGATACACATCATACATGCATACAGACACACACAACACAACTCTGCTAGATACATACATACACACATAGCTCTGCTACATACATACACACATAGCTCTGCTACATACATACATACACAGCTCTGCTGCATACATACACACATAGCTCTGCTACATACATACACACATAGCTCTGCTACATACATACATACACAGCTCTGCTACATACATACACAGCTCTGCTACATACATACACAGCTCTGCTGCATACATACACACATAGCTCTGCTGCATACATACACACAAAGCTCTGCTACATACACACATAGCTCTGCTACATACATACACAGCTCTGCTGCATACATACACACATAGCTCTGCTACATACATACACAGCTCTGCTGCATACATACACACATAGCTCTGCTGCATACATACACACATAGCTCTGCTACATACACGCATAGCTCTGCTACATACATACACATATAGCTCTGCTACATACATACACACTTAGCTCTGCTACATACATACATACACAGCTCTGCTGCATACATACACACATAGCTCTGCTACATACATACACAGCTCTGCTGCATACATACACACATAGCTCTGCTGCATACATACACACATAGCTCTGCTACATACACGCATAGCTCTGCTACATACATACACATATAGCTCTGCTACATACATACACACATAGCTCTGCTACATACATACATACACAGCTCTGCTGCATACATACACACATAGCTCTGCTACATACATACACACATAGCTCTGCTACATACATACATACACAGCTCTGCTACATACATACACAGCTCTGCTGCATACATACACACATAGCTCTGCTGCATACATACACACATAGCTCTGCTACATACACACACAGCTCTGCTACATACATACACAGCTCTGCTGCATACATACACACATAGCTCTGCTACATACATACACAGCTCTGCTGCATACATACACACATAGCTCTGCTACATACATACACAGCTCTGCTGCATACATACACACATAGCTCTGCTGCATACATACACACATAGCTCTGCTACATACACGCATAGCTCTGCTACATACATACACACATAGCTCTGCTACATACATACACACACACACACGTGGCTCTGAGGGGCCCACACACATGGCTCTGGGGGGCCCACACACAGCTCCAGGGGCCAGCACATACAGCACCGGGGGGGGGGGGGCATACAGCTCACCAGGGCCCATAACTCGGGGGCGGGGAGGGCACATACCGCTCAGGTCACGGTGGAGAGGGGGCCCACACGGCGCCAGAGAGAAGAGCTGTCCTGGGGGTCGCTGGCTGGCACTGCAACTCCTTCATCTGTGGGACTGAGCAGGCCGGTCGGTAGCTCCGCCCACAGATGAAGTTCAAACCAGGAAGTCTGCGCGCCTTAAAGGGACGGCGCTGCAGATTCCTGCCGAGGACTGCGGTCCCCGGGGCAGCAGAACTAAGGCGAGGGGGCCCCGGCCAAGGGGCACCAGAACTGATGAGGCCGAGTGGGCCCCCCCGGCTCTCCAGGGCCCCGGCATTTGCCCGGGTATGCCGCGTGCTGACGCCGGCCCTGACGCTGATGACACTCAGATCTACCTCTCTGGACCAGATGTCACCTCTCTGCTGTCCAGAATCTCACAGTGTCAATAAGCCATATCCTCCTTCTTCTCTTTTTGCTTCCTATAGCTCAATGTGGTCAAAATCAAGCTCCTAACCTTCCCTCCAACTCACTCAACACCCTATCAGACCTCTCTATCAATATATAGGATATTGCGCTTTCCCTTGTATCACAAGTCCACTGCCTTGGAATAACCATAGACTCTGAATTGTCCTTCAAATAAAACATCAAAGCTCTCACCACCCCCTGCTGCCTCCAACTCAAAAATATTTCTGTTATTTGTACTTTCCGCAACACCAAATCAGCTAATGTTTTAGTGCATGTTCTCATCATCTCCCACTCCAACTACTGCAACATTCTCCCAACTAACACTCTCGCACCTGTCCAGTCCATTCTTAACTCTATTGCCCAAATTAGTCCACCTCTCCCCTACTTAACCCTACCTCTCTACTCCTCTGCCTTTGCCCTCTCCAAATCCATTCATGGGCTTCCAATTCCCCAACAAATTCTGTACAAATGACTAGCAATGACTTATAAGGCTGTCCATATGTAACAGGATGGCCAGAATAAAATACTCATATTCAGTGCTATACGGCATTTGTGCACCAACATCACCATTTGCTGGAGGACCAGTGTCACCAGGAACTAATCTGGAAGTGCGTTTCCTCGAGGGAGCAGTTAGAAGGGGACGCCAAGTAAGGTGACAACTATGGCGCAGTTACTAAAGGCTGGGCAGTGGAAAAGTGGCGTAGGAACCAAGATCATGAGGGGAACACAATTCTGTGCAGCAGAGCTGGCCTGAGTCCTCTGCAGCAGAAGAATCAACTGAAACTGCACTGAGTCCATAGGATCCCAAGGGCTGAATACCATTCCTAGAGGAGCTCTAAGCCTGCAAACCATTGCTAGAGGAACCCAAAGCCTGCAACCATTGCTAGAGGAATCCAAAGCCTGCAATCCATTGCTAGAGGAATCCAAAGCCTGCAATCCATTGCTAGAGGAACCCAAAGCCTGCAAACCATTGCTAGAGGAACCCAAAGCCTGCAACCATTGCTAGAGGAATCCAAAGCCTGCAAACCATTGCTAGAGGAATCCAAAGCCTGCAAACCATTGCTAGAGGAATCCAAAGCCTGCAAACCATTGCTAGAGGAATCCAAAGCCTGCAAACCATTGCTAGAGGAACCCAAAGCCTGCAACCATTGCTAGAGGAATCCAAAGCCTGCAATCCATTGCTAGAGGAATCCAAAGCCTGCCAACCATTGCTAGAGGAACCCAAAGCCTGCAAACCATTGCTAGAGGAACCCAAAGCCTGCAACCATTGCTAGAGGAATCCAAAGCCTGCAAACCATTGCTAGAGGAATCCAAAGCCTGCAAACCATTGCTAGAGGAATCCAAAGCCTGCAAACCATTGCTAGAGGAATCCAAAGCCTGCAAACCATTGCTAGAGGAATCCAAAGTCTGCAAACCATTGCTTGAGGAACCCAAACCTGCATACCATTGCCAAAGGAACCCGAAGATTTCATATCATTCCCAAAGGAACTCAAAGACTGCATCCAAAGACAGAGGACCCCAAAGCCTGCGTAAGAGGAACTCGAAGACTGAATATTATCGGCAAAAGAACCCAAATGTTGAATATCATTGTGACGACATGGACTCTCATGGGTTAAAGTGTCTTAAAATTCATCCAGACAGCATGATAGATTGTTTATAGACGGGGGATAAGTCCCTCATTGTTTCTACAAGACTCTTGTTGACTCATGTAATTGTGTTGGGCACTGAAAGCCAAACGCATTGTTTCTCCAGACTCTTTCAGTAACCATTGTAACGTAGTTGTGTATTGCTATGTGATTACCTTAGTAGCCATTGTCGAGTCTGTGACTTGCAGACTCCATGTAGATATCCTCAGTCATTCTATGCACATCATTTAAATGAACATTGTCCATGCAGCTTGAGATTCATCCAATGGGAGAGGCGATCTTGTCCAACCAATCGATGAGGACGCAGTGTATCCAAGTGGAAGGCTGTGGCTATAAAAGGGATTTCTTTAAGCCACCAGGTGGTTTATGGATGCTGATGGATCCAGTCTAAGCTCTTTGGAGCTGACTAGAGGATCAGGATATCTTATGGCTTCAATCTAGGGACTCCGGTTCCGGTTGGAGACCATATCCACAGCCTAGGGATTTCGACTCCGGCTGCCAGGATTGTAACATCATATCAGGACTACCTAAGGAGGACATTCAGGTTGGGACAAACCGGTCACCTGGTTACAGACTTTGCAGACCTCAGACAGCTTCCTAAATCTGGCATTATTCCTTTCTCGGTGGGTGCCCGCCAAAAGCGGGGTGCTGCTGGATTGGAGTAAGCGGCCCTGGAACCTCTGAGGCAAGGACATTCTAAATCCCTGGTGAGCCAGCGGAAGGGTGAGACTCTGTTGCCTGTTACATTTGTGTTTTGCTGGTTATGTGTTATGTGCCGTTAATTGTTTGGGGATCCAATAAAGTCTAATTATTGTGGTTCCCTCACCCTGTGTTGTCTGAGCAGTGTTACGCCCTCGGTTAAGGAGGCCGGTGTTCAGTTGGGATGAGCCCTAAGCCACGCTGCCTTTCTAAAGGCGGCGGGTTTTAGTGGACGAGAGCACCCACTGAGCCCCGTGTCTCCACAATCATCACCAAAGGAACTCGTAGACCGAATACTGTCACCAGAGGAACCCACAGATCGAACACCTAATATCGGTACCAGAAAAGCATGTGCCTACATAATCAAGCACCGAAGATTGGATATCAAGAACCAGAGACTGGAAAATATCAGGCTCTGCACCCCACACCACATATGGCTCTGCACCCCACACCACATCGGGCTCTGCACCACACACACGCACATCGGACTCTGCACCGCACACGCACATCGGACTCTGCACCGCACACGCACATCGGGCTCTGCACCGCACACGCACATCGGGCTCTGCACCGCACACGCACATCGGGCTCTGCACCGCACACGTACATAGGGCTCTGCACCGCACACGCACATAGGGCTCTGCACTGCACACGCACATAGGGCTCTGCACCGCACACGCACATAGGGCTCTGCACCGCACACGCACATAGGGCTCTGCACCCCACACGCACATAGGGCTCTGTACCCCACACGCACATAGGGCTCTGCACCCCAGACGCACAATAGGGCTCTGCACCCCACACGCACATATGGCTCTGCACCGCACACGCACATCGGACTCTGCACCGCACACGCACATCGGACTCTGCACCGCACACGCACATATGGCTCTGCACCGCACACGCACATAGGGCTCTGCACCCCACACGCACATCGGACTCTGCACCGCACATATCGCTCTGCACCGCTCACGCACATATGGCTCTGCACCACACACGCACATATGGCTCTGCACCGCACACGCACATCGGACTCTGCACCGCACACGCACATCGGACTCTGCACCGCACGCACACATATGGCTCTGCACCGCACACGCACATATGGCTCTGCATCGCACACGCACATATGGCTCTGCACCGCACACGCACATAGGGCTCTGCACCCCACATGCACATAGGGCTCTGCACCGCACACGCACATAGGGCTCTGCACCGCACACGCACATCGGATTCTGCACCGCACACGCACATATGGCTCTGCACCGCACACGCACATCGGACTCTGCACCGCACACGCACATCGGACTCTGCACCGCACACGCACATCGGGCTCTGCACCGCACACGCACATCGGGCTCTGCACCGCACACGCACATCGGGCTCTGCACCGCACACGCACATCGGGCTCTGCACCGCACACGCACATATGGCTCTGCACCGCACACGCACATCGGACTCTGCACCGCACACGCACATCGGACTCTGCACCGCACACGCACATCGGGCTCTGCACCGCACACGCACATCGGGCTCTGCACCGCACACGCACATCGGGCTCTGCACCGCACACGCACATCGGGCTCTGCACCGCACACGCACATAGGGCTCTGCACCGCACACGCACATAGGGCTCTGCACCCCACATGCACATAGGGCTCTGCACCGCACACGCACATAGGGCTCTGCACCCCACACGCACATATGGCTCTGCACCGCACACGCACATCGGACTCTGCCCCGCACACGCACATCGGACTCTGCACCGCACACGCACATATGGCTCTGCACCGCACACGCACATAGGGCTCTGCACCCCACATGCACATAGGGCTCTGCACCCCACAGGCACATAGGGCTCTGCACGGCACACAGGGCTCTGCACCGCACACGCACATAGGGCTCGGCACCGCACACGCACATAGGGCTCTGCACCCCATACACACATAGGGCTCTGCACTGCACACACACATAGGGCTCTGCACCGCGCACACACACACACACAGGGCTCTGCACCACACATACACACAGGGCTCTGCACCGCACACACACACAGGGCTCTGCACCGCACACACACACAGGGCTCTGCACCGCACACACACAGGGCTCTGCACCGCACACACACAGGGCTCTACACTGCACACACACACACATATGGCTCTGCACCGCACACACACACATATGGCTCTGCACTGCACGCACACACGGCGCTCTGTACCAACCCCCCTATCCCCATAGGGAACACATGTAGGGAATACATACTCACCCGTCCTCGGTCCCCGCCGCTCCTGCACGTTCACACGCTGTCTGTGCTCTGGACATATCAGCACAGTAGTGACATCACCGCTGTGCTGAAGAGAGCACAGACAGCCGGGCAATGATGAGAAGCAGCGCAACGCTCCCTCTCATCAGCGCTTTCAAATATACCGGCATCTGTGATCTGCGATGCCGGTACATTTGAATGTGCGATCCTGAGCAGGGGCCCGGTGCTGGCGCTGACACCACGGCAGCCGCCGCCAGGCCCCTCCCCCAGGTGACGGATCCCACAGCAGTGCAGGGGGAGGTTGCGGGGAGAGTGCGGGGTGCGGGGGAATGTGTGGGAGGGTGCAGGGAAGGGGGGCGGGGCTCATCGCACTGTAGCCGCCCAGCAGGGAGGCGACATGCTGTTCCAGATTTGCATGTCAACATGGCCCTGCCCATGTTGACATGAAATGACCGGAAGCAGCAAAATTGCGGCAGGAGTGGTCACATGATCGCTCTGAGCCGGGGGAGAGGGGCTGACAGCAGGGCAGGTAAGTGCTCTCTATCTACTTACCTGCCCCAATGTAGCCCAATAGGGTAATAAAAAAAAAAGTCAAAGGAAGCCGGATAACACCTTTAAAGTGTTAAAAAGTCTTTCACTTCTGGCTGAGAACTTGTAGCCTTTATCTCAGCTGCAGCACTTTAAGGCCAAGCCTGTCTGCTATATATACGCACTCCTGGCTGCCTTCTGGTGCACTTTAGGGCCATGCCCTTCCGCTATATATACGCACTCCTGACTGCCTTCTGGTGCACTTTAGGGCCATGCCCTTCCGCTATATATACGCACTCCTGACTGCCTTCTGGTGCACTTTAGGGCCATGCCCTTCCTCTATATATACGCACTCCTGGATGCCTTCTGGTGCACTTTAGGGCCATGCCCTTCTGCTAAATACACGCACCCATGGCTGCCTTCCGGTGCAATTTAGGGCCATGCCCTTCCGTTATATATACGCACTCCTGGCTGCCTTCCGGTGCAATTTAGGGCCATGCCCTTCCGTTATATATACGCACTCCTGGCTGCCTTCCGGTGCACTTTAGGGCCATGCCCTTCCGCTATATATGCACACTCCTGGCTGCCTTGTGGTGCACTTTAGGGCCATGCCCTTCCGTTATATATACACACTCCTGGTTGCCTTCCGGTGCCGGGTATATTCTTTGTACTGACCACTTTGGAGGAGCCTGTCTCTGGAGAAGTTTAGGAGTTTGTTGCTCTTGCTTCAGCTTAGCTCCTGCTGTAGCATCTGAAGATTGTTGTTTGTTGTGTATTTTCCCATCTGTCTTTCTTACCTACTTCATCTTGTCTTATTGTGGTAGAGAGACTAATGTCTCTCTCTCCTGCACACTAGTCAGGGTGAGTCCAGGGCTATGGAGGGCCTAGACACGTGATGGCAATAGGGGAAGGACCTGTATAGGGACATTAGGGGAATGCAGGGATCAGCCGCAAGTGAGTGTTAGGAGGTGACCCCTCTGTCCCTCTGCCTAACACCAGAGCTTTCCATTATCATTTTTCCTAGTGTTCCCATCTATCTTGCACCGCATACTGTGCATTCCCTCTCCCAGGCGGGACATAGTGATCATGTGTGACCATTTCTCCTATAGACTAATGGATGGAGCAGTGATTGCACATGCTTACTAAAGCTCATTACACAGAGGGTACTTTGGAACTCCTGATTTCATGATCAGTGGCAGCCATAGCAATCAGATCACTAGCAATCATACATTGATATTTGTTGTTTATGAGACAACTGTTTTTAGTCCCTAAGAGGCTACATCCACAGGCCGCTGTCAAAGGTGCGCTCCTGCTAGACCTTATAGGACAATCCTATCATAGAATCATAGAAAGGTAGAGTTGGGAGGGACCTAAAGAGCCATCGGGTCCAACCCCCTGCGAGTGCAGGATTTCCTAATCATCCCAGCTATATGTCTGCCAGGGTGCCACGTGTATAAGGGCAGGCTCAGGGTTAACCTTCTCATTTATCATCTGAGAACATGCACATTTAAATGTTGCTTTTTTTCATTTGGGCACATAAGGGTTAACTTCTTCTCCGGTGCAGCAGCAGATTTGCTCAGCTGTCAGCAGTTGATCATTTCCGGCCTGTATATAATCCCTCTTCTTCCTGGAGAGGTTGCTCGTTATTCTAATCATTTAGGAGCTAGCCAGGAAACAGAGAGGACATGTTTCTGCTGCTGCTATCTGCTGTATTTGCTGGTGCTGTAAGTTGTTTCTACTACCTCTTTTTCTTTATACCCTTACCTGTGATGCTCCTACACTAGTCAGGGTGTCACAGGAAACTGCACTCCTGTCCTTATAGTGCAGAACCCACCCTCCTTGGTTCCAGGTTCCACCCTATGGTATTGCTACCAACCACATTCAAACCCCCAATCCACACTCACATCAGTACAGGACAGACAAGCCAGTGGGTAGGTCTAGCAGGAGAGTGCCGCCCACCTTGAGGGTCAGGCAGACTGGTGGGAGGTGGCAAGTCAGTCGGCTCCAGGGGAACAAAGGGAGAGGAAGTGCAGTAGAAACTCTCAAAGGGAGAGGGAACCGGGGGTTGGAGCCCCCAGGGAAAGGGAAGTAGTGCCCCTCATAGTGTGAGGGGCCGAGGAGTCGAAGCTCCGGAAAAGTCGGACTAAATTGGGACACAGCAAAAGCAATACTATTGGGAGCAGATACCTGGACGTGCTCTCCTTCCCAAGCGGCAGTGGTGCACTGGGACTTTTGGTTCACCTGCAGCATGTGTGTGTAATGACTTTACAAAACATCATCCAGCACCACAATAACTGGCCTGAGTGAGTACATGGTTATCCCCTGCTTTCAGCAAGCCTGCGCTCCCCTGCATCCCACCATACAGAGTCTCGGGGCCTTCCCTACCCGTGGAGGGAAAATGTCATCTAGCTTCCCCATTCCATCAACCCCGGTACTCCCATCGGCAGCGGCGGTACTCTCCGTTACCGGACAGCACGGGTGGCATCACGAACTATATCTCCCCTGCAAAGAGCCCCTTCTTCATTTGAGTGTGGCCCCTAGCCCCCGGGTCCTGAGACCCTCGAGCCATGAGTAATCACCCCCGGATCCGAGCGGTTCGACCGCAGCAGGGGCGGCACATACCCATACACCCTTGTTTATCCCCGGGTGTTTAGATGTGTATGAGTTTTTGTTACCCGATCTGTTGTTCTGTGTTGGTGGATTGTTGGGCTCCATCCAGGTCAATCCCCTGGGTGGTGGGGACTTCGTTGTTAGGGCTTGGACAGGAGACAGGGCCACATTGGAGGCTCGACCCTGACTACCTCTAAGTCTAGTGAACCAAAAGGGATGAAATGAGGTATTTCACCTATTGTTACCTAACAAAAAAATCAAACCAAAACAAAGTGCAAATTAAAAACAATGTTGTTTGGAATGCATATTCAGGTCACAGGGATGATTCTGGGCAAATCCCTATTCTCCCCCTTCCTGACCGCGGGGGTTGGCACCCTATTTTAATATACACAGTGGCGCCCCCGCTCGACGTGGACTGACCCTTCAGGCTCTATCCTGACAATCTTATAAGTGCTGCTGATCACTATATGGGCCTACGCATAGTATCTCAGTGAGATTCTCACACATCCATTCAGACACTTTCAAGAACCCTATATTGGATAGATATTCCAGGTTTTACCCTTATCTATATTTAGATCCAATGTTATACAAAACACATAATCAGTTTCTCCAGCCTAAAGGCACAGTCCATGTCGCCTATGCACCAAAATTGCTAGATGTCAATCAAGAATAATGTAGCCAAATGACTACTGCTTCGCTACTGCACGTAGCTCACTGCCCGACGCGTTTCTCCTCCCGGACCATAAATCGAACGGAGGTTCATCAGGGGCTGTCCATAGCGGAATTGCATAGATGGCAGAATTATTATTGTGCCATGAATAATCAATTGATCCTCCAATGAGGTGCAGTACCTGGTTAGAAATTTCACTGTCCAATTGTACACATTTTGTTTGTTCCACAGAACATAAAACGATCCTCCGATAAGGTGCTGTAATCAGTCAGATGTCTCACCAGGTGTACAGGCAGGACGCATGCCGATGATATGGAGTGTAATGGCGTCAATGGCGTCAATCCCCTGGGTGGTGGGGACTTCGTTGTTAGGGCTTGGACAGGAGACAGGGCCACATTGGAGGCTTGACCCTGACTACCTCTAAGTCTACCATCGGGAGAAGGGACAGCGCAGGGTCCCTAGTCGCAGGGTCAGCTTAGGAGTCCTGTACCATCTGTTCCTTCAGCCGTTACACAGGGCCTCCTTGGCAAGCTTACCATAACCTGAGGTAAAAGTATGTATCCTTGGAAACAATATCCAAATTCTTTAACATAAGACTCACAGGTATTGAAAAGACAACCCAAATCTGTAGAACAAGCAGTTGTTTCAGTCATTTTCCATTTCTTATTCCCAAGATAATGTCAAGACGTCCATTCTTTCCTCTCGTTGAGCATCTGTTGGAGGAGTTTCAATATCTGATAAGGCAAAAATGATTGCAGAAACCGAAACACATGACAATCTCACCGCCAAGAAAGACAGAATTTAATAAATCAAATCAGGCTTGAGTGTTTGCAGCGTAATCTTTCTTCGCACATTCCTTAAGTCAAGTTCCAGTCTGTGTGATTGGACCGGCTGATAGTTAAAGGCTGCAGGCAATCTTCGCAAAGAGAGATAGAGGAAATGTTTTCTTGCTGAGTAGAGTCATTATTTTATACCAGTCATGACAATTGATATAGATCATTAGCACTTAAGTACGTGCACGTTAAGGCTGAGGATTGCAGAACAATTCCGGACCATGCCTGGGACCAAACGCACTTATCGAGAAGAGTTAAAAAGATAACAAAGTTTTGTAAAAAGTAAAATAACTTTCACATTTATTTTTACATTGACACCAACCAAGTGAGCAGACAATGATGAAAAACTATATGTATATAGAATATATGTACCACCCCGTGCTCGGCTGCCAGCCAAGTCGCTCGGATCTGGGCTCGTTTTGGTGGGTGGCTTGAGCGCCTCCGGACCCGGGGGTCACGTTGCTCTGAAGGGAAGCTGGCGCTACGTGTAGGGATTTCGGTGGGGAGGTTCACGGCCGAGGCCGTGGTGTTTTAGGGATGTAAGTTCGTGACGCCACCCACGGGTTGTGGTGAATGTGGACACCACCGCTGCCGGTAACTAGGCTTCCGGGGACGGTGTTGTGCAGCCTGGTGTTGACCCCTCCGTGGGCAGGGGGGTGATGGTCCCGGGGCCCGGTGGTTGTGAGGTGCGGGCGTGTTGGTGCGGTGCGGTGCGCAGTCCGAGGGCACTGGTGTACTCACTATGACAGATACACCGGAGTCTCTGGTAAACCAAAAGGATGATGTTCGGTGCCCGCAGCCGGCTGCGCTTGGTCCCCCACCAGGTTGGTGATCCCCGCCTTTCTCCTGCACCTCTTTTTATAGAATTTGACTGCCTATGCTTCAGCAACAGTAGTCTGCTTCCCGGCTTTATGTGTGTCAGGGAACCCGTTTGCCCGCAGGCGCTGGCCCGTGGGATCTCTCTGCCTGTGCGGTGGCTTTCTATCCCCCTCGGTGGGCTGTTGCCGTCTTTCGGGTCTTGGGACTGGAAAGGACCTAAGGTCCAGACCTCAATCAGTAAATTTGACGTGGTCCAGTGGCTTCTGGACCTCGTACTGGGTCTGAGTACTTCTCCTGGTGCTCCGGTTTCCACTTGGTTCCCCGATTCGGTTCCGGCGGGCCACTACCCTGTCCCGGTCCCTTTAAGGTTCCACCAGCCGTCTTCCCGGCTCCTGCAGGCGGCAACCACCATCTGCCTCCTGGTCACAGGGTATCTGGGCTACGACCCAGACCCCTGACAGACGTTGACACTTGGCTACTGCTCTCCTTCACCTCCACAACTTCTCTTCTCCTCCTCTCCTCAACAACAACTGTTCTCTTTTTCCCGCCTCAGGCTCTCCGAACTCCTCGGTGGGCATGGCCAACCGCCTGGCTCCGCCCTCTGGTGTGAACGTCAAGACCTGAGAGGGGTGACTCAGGGTTTTAGGTTGGCTGATGTTACCTTATTAGGGGAAGGGTGTTTGTGCAAGGGCCTACCTGTGACTACCTGGCTAGTCCAGGGCGTCACATATATACACTAGTATCCAAAATCTTTCATATGTGGTCTATTGCTAGGATGATGGGACTAATTTTATGAAGCATCACATAATCGTAATTGGCTTTGTAGCAGCTGCTTGACATTGGCTGTTGCTAGAGCTGAACAATTGTATACACGCAGAAGCGATTGCCAAGGGACCACCGCGGTGCAGAGTACAAATACGGCACACAAGGTGAGGTTGTAGAAACAAGGACGAAGCTTTGTTTACAAGCAGGATGTAAACGGTTATGCAAGCAAATAGGGGTATGCTATAAAACGTAACAAGCTTCAGATTCTAGCTGGAACGTGCCAATAGTGCATCAGCCCAACTATCACAAACACTGGTAGGTGATGTACGACACAGACAAAGTGGATTAACAACCACACTGCAGTACTGTCACGCTAGGTACAGGGAAGTACCAAGCACATGGTGAAAGGGAAGGGAAACCCTGTGTCTATGGAGAGGGTAGATGGTGACCACTAACTAAACCTACTGCTGGTCCCTGGGGTAGCTCACCAACCTAGATAGGTTCTGCAGCTATGCGCCGAGCCGGATACCTGACCCTAGGTATCCCTAGTGCTAAACCCTAAATAGGGAACGGATGGGAAGCGCTCTTCGTTAACTCCACTAAACAACTATAGAAGACACAAGAAGGACACACCGGGGGAAAAGCATGAACTACTTATCATTAGATGACTTAGGTAGAAGTTCAGCAGAGCTTTCAGCAACGATACCACAAAGGAGTACAAACCACCTGCTTGCAACCTCGGCTTCAAGGAACTGAAAATATCACCAGCACCAGTCCAAAGAAAGCAAGGGGTATTTAAACACCAAGGGAATACTGACAATCAACAGCTGGGTGGAAGTCGAGCTCCTGCTGGGTCCAAAAGGGAGAGAGGTGAACCCAGCAGGATAGGTACCTATAACAGTGAATACTGACAGTAGAAACAATGGAAAGTCAGGGAGCATTCTGCACAGCCAAACGCTATAACCTTTCATGGCCAGAAGCCACATGACTGTTTGTTACATGTGACACCCCACGACAACTACGACCTAGCTGTCCTCCACTATCGGGGGTGCGTGGATGTCGCGCTCTGGCTATTGAGGTCTATGCTATGCCCTACAAAGTGCACACAGCCGGCACTGTACCTCTTCCAACATCGTAGTTCTCAAACTTCACACAGGCAGAGTACCCCTCTCTTGCTCTCTCGCTCCCTGCACACACAAGCCTAGCTTGTCCTATTCCCACCCTAAGCTCTCTGAACCATCTTCTTCCTTTTCCCGCACTTTTAGGCCCGATTAATCCAAAAATTCTCAGCTCAGAAGGGATGGCACCGGCTAAACTGGCCAGTCCATGGTAAACAAGTAAAGGAGCACGGTCTCTTAAAATCAAAGCGTTTCTTAACCATTCGAAGGGGCGATACCCCTTCAACGCAACCGTGATCCAACATTCAGTTCGATCCGTCATGGCAGCCGGTATCTACTTATGTGCTAGTATCCTCAGCCATGAAATCCTGGGTGTCTCTGACGATTAATAGGCTCTTATTGACTGTTTGAAGGAGACAAGTCAGTAGCCCTTAAGCAATATTTTGGTGCTATATTGGCCATACAGTTTCCCAATGCGTTGGTTTCCTAATCATCCTGATACATTGCAAGAGCAGAAGGAAAGTGGTCAGTGGATGGTCCCTGCAATGAATGTCATCTGCGCATGCGCTATATTTTTGGAGCTGCGCATGTGCAATTGAAAATAAATATGGAACTTTTAAGACAGCACAAGGATGAGAACCTGCAATTACTTTGCATTAATACAAGTAGGCAGGTATGTGGGCTGCATTGCAGATGACAGGCAAGTACATAAGTGATGGTGCAGCATGATGTGAATGTGCAAATTTCAGTAACCTCTTATACAGCCCACTGCTCATAGCACTAGAACTAATGAGTGGAGTCAAGTTATTTGAGGTAAATGTATGGTGTGAGAGAACAGAATCCATTTTGTTCTTAAAAAAAAATCTTGTCTTATAACTGAATGATGTCATCATGGGGCTCAGCTTATGCTGATGGGCAGGGAAGTTTCACACTTCCATTCACGCTCCTACTATTCTTATGGCCTCTTTTACACGTCTGTGAAAATCACGTACGGGTGCGAATTGCCCTCGGTGTGCCGTGTGTATGGCACACGTGTGTTCTCCGTGTGTTATCCGTGATAACACATGGTGAACGGGTACTTTCTACTCACCTGTCCCTGGCTTCGCTGTCTGTGGTGCTGATCTTCGGTCTCCGGTCCTGTCGACTCCCCGCTGCTGCTGCTTCCGGCCGCAGTGAAGTGAATATTCAATTAGCATAATGAGCGGTGGTCGGAAGCAAGTGACAGCAGCGGCAGAGACTGCAAGGCTGGAGAAGGTGAGTAAAGGGTTTATTTTTTCTCGCAGACACATGTGTTTTCTCCGGCGCGTGTCACACGGAACACATCCGTGTGGTCCGTTTGTGTTCCGTGTGACCCGTTTGCATTCCGTGTGACACCCGTGATGCTGGAGAAAATGTGGACATGTCTACGTGTGGAGCACACGGACACACGTATCCTCCACACGTACACACGGTCCATGGCAGAATACGCACGTGAACGCAGACCCATTGATTTTAATGGGTCTACGTGTGTGCCCGTGTCTCCGGTACATGAGAAAACTGACCATACACGTACTGGAGGCACAGACGTGTGAAAGAGGCCTATTGGTGCATAGTTCAGAGGAGTTATTTCTTTGTTTGGGATACTATATAAACTAGTCACATGATGTAATAAAGCAGAAACTTTCAGTACACCACAAAGCATGTGTGTGCTGCAATGATTTCCTGAGCGCTCGTAAAACAAATCTTATTAATTTGGAGTTTCAGAGGTATAGAAGGAGTGTATTTCGCTCACAATGGCTTTGTTTTAGTATTGTGGTCCAGGAGCTTCAAATTATGCCAGTGGTGGCACGCCATACATTTTATAAGAGAGCCTTGTATCTCTGAGGGTCATCTAGCAGTTGACAGCATTATGCTTTTTACGTGTTGGAGGTAGCAGTATGGAGTAGGTGACATGAAAGGCTAGACAATGCAAATACGGTTTTCTTTGCAATATTTCTCAGCCCACACTGTAAACACTAAGTAGCACAACTCGTCTTCAAACATTTTCCGTGTTCACGTAGTCTTGGCAGCGCATTCACACAATTATTTTCATAATTGGGAGCTTCTCATAAGAGACATTGTTTTGTGCCAACACAAGCCTATATGCCACCAGTATTCAACACCTTGTTGAATCTCTAAAAGAATAGTACAGTGGAACCTTACTTAACGAGAACAATCCGTTCTGGGACTGTGCTTGTTAACCAAGTTACTCGTCTAGCAAAGCAAGATTTCCCATAGGAAATCATTGCAATGCAGACAATTCGTTCCACAACTAGTTAAATGTCCCATCCTGGTCCCCTATTGTGCCATTCCACACATGCACAAACACACACAAACACGTACAAACACGCAAAAACAAGCACAACCACACATATTATGCTCACCTTACCTTCCGTTCCATCGCCGGCCTCCTGATTCTTGCAGTTCGCCGGTACAGGATGTGTATCAGGTAACCATTGCGACCAATGCCGGAACTTCCGCTGCCAATGGCTGACGTCAAAGGAGGGAGCTGCTTGCCTCTGATTGGTCAGCGCGCTGCCTTTGAGTAGCATCTGACAGCGGACGTTCCTCCCTCATCGCGATGGTTACTGATACACATCCTGTAGCGGCGAACTACAAGAATCGAGAGGCCGGCGATGGAACGGAAGGTAAGGTGAGCATAATATGTGTGTTTGCGTGTGTTTGTGCGTGTTTATGTGAGCTTGTGTGTGTTTGTGCGGACTGCAAGAGCAGGTTAGAGAGCGGTGGATGTACGGAACCGGAAGTGTGTGCGGTGACTATTTGCTCGTACGGCAAAGCTTGCTCGTAAACTGAGTTACAAATTTACAGCAAGCTTTGCTCGTTAAGCGAAATACTCGCTTAGGCTAAGTTCACACTTCAGTTGTTTTCAATCCGTCAGGTCCGTCAGCAACGGATCAGTTGTTTTTTAGATGTCAACTGATGCAACTGATGTGTTTTTCACAGGATTCCTTTCACAGGAATCCTGTGAAAAAACGGATCAGTTGCGTCCGTTACATCCGTTGTGCGTCCGTTTTTTGACGGATCAGTCATGATCCGTCTGTGTTTGGGACAGCCCAGTGGGCGTGCCAAACATGCTGGGCATGCTCAGTAGAGCATGACGGAATCCTGCGCTGGATTCCGTTGTAAGACGGATTACGACGGAATCCAGCACCATAGACATACATTACAAGCTTGACGGATGGCGACGGATTCCTGTGCGGCGCGTTAATTTTGACGGCCCGAAAAACGTTACATTCTGCGTTGCTCCCCGCTCGGCGGTCAGTCAAAAACGACGGACCGCGACGCAGCGGATGCAACGCAGGGTCATCAGTCGCAATCCGTCACTAATAGAAGTCTATGGGGAAATACTGGATTCCTGCAAAATATTTTGCAGGATTCCTTAATTCCTCAAGGCGACAGATTGTGACTGATGCAAAACAACTGAAGTGTGAACTTAGCCTAACTGAGTTACTCGTTAACCGAGGTTCCACTGTATAATAATGCCCATGTCCAAATCAATGACTTGGTGCCCATGGGTATATGGGTCATTTTCTTTACATAGTTTCTTCCATCTGGCCCATCTTCAAGCATGAAAGTCAGGGGCAAAGATATAGAGATGGTAACAATATTTGCAAATGACATGCAGTGCTCAGTATAAATAAAGTACACCCCATATCAAAAGTACTACGTCTAGTATTTTATGTGCCATCCATGATTTTTAACGACAGCACCAAGTCTTCTAGGCCTGGAATAAACAAATTGGAACATGTATCTTTTACCATTCTTTGAGAACTACGTCTTTTAGAGCTCGGATGCTGGATGGAGAGTGAAGACAACTTGTCTCTTCAGAATTCCCCAGAGGTGTTCATTTGGGATCAGATCAGAAGACAATTAGCCAGTAAGTTACTTTTACCCTGTTCTTCAGGAATGCAGCTGTGGTCTTAGATGAATGTTTTGTATAAATGCCATTTTGGAAAAGTGCACGTCTACCAAAAGCACAGAGTGTTGGTAACAAGCTTGTCTTTCAATATGGAGCAGAAAATCTATGAATTCATTATACCATCAATGAAATGTAGCTCCCAACACCAGCAGCTAAAACCGCACCACATAAGGACATGGTCACCACCATGTCTCACTGTAGGCACCCGGCTTTTTACTTTGTCTTCCTCACCTTTGCCACATCATACAGTTTTGAAGGCATCAGTTACAAAAACATTTATCTTGGTCTTGTCACTCCAGAATATAGAGTCCCAGGATTCTTCATATTTTCCAGAATGGGCCCTGCACATTGTAGGTGCCTTTTTTGTTCGGCTTCCTTTGTGGACAACACCCATGCATGCCATTCCTCTGCAGTGTGTGCCATATTGTGTCACAGAAAAAACACCCCAATTTGGCTTTTAATTTTTTAGATAACTGCAGTGAACTTGCCTGTGGATTATCTTCAACCCTTCTCATTAGAAAACGCTCCTGTGTAAGTGGTGACTTTCATAGTTGGCTTGGACATCTCTGTGAGATGGCTACAGTTCTATATTTGTTACATTTTTGTATCACTTTTGCTCTAGTATCTGACTGATAAGTAAAGGTTTGCTGATTTTCTTGTATCTTTCACCCTTCCTGTGTAAATAAATTATTTTCTTTCTCAGGCCTTGTAACATTTCTCTTCCATGTGGTGCCATGGCTGCCAGCATAAAAAAGGAAGAGGTTTCCTTAGTAAAGTAACAGTCTTTTATAGTCACTTGTCTGCCGGACACCAGTGTAATGAATAATTAAAATTACCTGTGGCTGAATTCTTGTTAATTAGAATTCTGTAGTCCTAACATTTTCATTGGGGTGTATTCATTTTTGCAATTAGTCTTGAATTATTTTGTTTGGAAAATGTCACACTCGGACAAGGGGATGTCCGATGCATGGCACAACACAGAGGTTGCAACAGGGATGGAAAGAGGGAGGAAGGTCCTGATAATAGGGGGCAGAGACACCTTCTGACACTAACCTGTGTCTGAACCCTGACCTCCCCTAATGTCCCTATATGAGTGCGTAGTTCCTATCTGTCCCTCCACTCACCCTGACTAGTCTGAAGGATGGTAAGTACAGTAGACTGCACCACTACAATAGTCCAATACAGGGGAAGGTAGAAAGACAGGGGAACATAGACAAAAGGCATATACTTCAACTTCAAAGCTGCAGCCAGACACCAGGGCTGCAGGCAACATGACTGCAACAGTTAAAAGAAGCTTTCTTCCTCCAAGGTGGTCAGTTCAGAATGAATCTATAACCGGCATCAAGTGATTGAACATGTGACTTTTTAAGATGTAGTGGTCACAAACCGGCTGCACCTGAGATGAACTAATAAGAAGCTACCAACAAGGGAAGAATCATTAACCCTAAGTAGCTACATAGAAAATCCAGAGTCTCACAAGACAACATGAGACTCAGATCCCAAGCCTCCTGTCACAAGTCTGTGAAGGACAGGAGATCCTTGTCACAAAAAAATTACATTTTTGGGTGTGCAAAACCCAAAACCTTGTTTGCAATCAAGTGAGCTTTTCAGTAAGGTGCAAATGAGGGTGGAGAACTGTCCTAATGTTCATGGAAATACCAAATGCTAGGTTCTTCTGTTTCTTCTGGCAAAACCTGACACCATCATGGGGTCCATTTTGATCGTTGTTGTGGCCTCCCATCTTTTTTGTGGCCATCACTGGCTACTAGTTAGAGCAATAAAGATCATATAATGTTAGTCTGATACTAGATACGTGTTGTTTATACCGTATAGCCTAAATAACTTGCATTTTTCTGGAATCCTATAAATCACGTTATCTCGTATATGGGTGTCAGTAGAAATATTTGTACAATTTAAAAAAAAATGACAGCGGAAGAGACGTCTTTTCTCCTACGTGTCAATCAGTACATCCAACATGGGCTGAAGTCCTCTACATGCAGCTACAATGTAGTGTAGATGCTCAGACGGCCACAACGTGGACCACACATCGTGCATAGCTGAGTGGTTGCAAGACATTCATTATCTATTATCCTCAGGGACCAAGAGGAAGTTGATAATTATTCTTTTTTTTTTTTTTCAAGGAGCTTATACTTTTAGCTTGTTTGTACATTTTTATAGTAAAGCTGGGAACTATTTATGGCTTTTCTGAAAATCTTGTGAAAGTCTACATTCACCTACCTGATGGACTTATACCACCATGCAGGGATACAATGTCGCTTGTTACTTATAGGCCCCCCCCATGTTAAAAAAAATAAATAAATATATATATATATATATATATATATATATATGTATATATATATATATATATATATATATATATATATATATATATACATACAGTACAGGCCAAAAGTTTGGACACACCTTCTCATTCAAAGAGTTTTCTTTATTTTCATGACTCAAATCTATGAATTAACACATGTGGAATGAAATTCTTCACAAAAAAGTGTGAAACAACTGAAAATATGTCTTATATTCTAGGTTCTTCAAAGTAGCCATCTTTTGCTTTGATTACTGCTTTGCACACTCTTGGCATTCTCTTGATGAGCTTCAAGATGTAGTCACCGGAAATGGTTTTCCAACAGTCTTGAAGGCGTTCCCAGAGATGCTTAGCACTTGTTGGCCCTTTTGCCTTCACTCTGCGGTCCAGCTCACCCCAAACCATCTCAATTGGGTTCAGGTCTGGTGACTATGGAGACCAGGTCATCTGGCGTAGCACTGCATCACTCTCCTCACAGAGCTCTTAGCTGGATTTGCACCCCAGCTCCTGGCTTCTTCATTAGCCTCCTTTTTGTTCACCAACCGATCTTGTAGGTTTTTAAAACCCAGAGAAGATGCAGTGTAGTGTAGGACCCAGCAAAGGAGGTTGCCGTGAAGGGGCGCTGGGCTGGTATTGTATTGCAATGGCCATTATAAATACCTCCATTTATGTTATAAGATACAATTTATTTTGGTTTTTCACAGTGTGCGGCTGGAATTTTTTCATATATATTTATATGTATATGCTTGCTAACCCGCAAAAGGGTAACAATATTTCCAATCTTTGACTTTCAGGCTCCATATCTCACCAGCCACTACAGCTGTGAGCGTGAGACGACCTTCATTTTATAGAAAATCATCTTGGCTATCTCAGACATAAATGTGACTTGCAGCTATTTAGCATATGATTAGTTATGCAGATTCTCGTCAGGTCACAGCATTGTTACGGTTTATCTCCAGTTGGTGGAAAAATCTTTTTCTTTCTGTATACTACAAATTACAACCTGTTCTCACATTCCCTAACACCTCAGTGTGTTATTAGGTTGATTTCCCAGTGAAAGGTCACTGGTTTGATTAATGGAGCAGACATGAAGAAGATTTCCCAAGAAACAAGAAACATTATCCAGCTCATCGATAGCAGTCTCTTGGTCTAGTAAATTGACAATCTGCGTCATGTGAGGCCATGACAGTAGGAAGAATATGAAATGAAGTCCGTCCGTTCATTCAAAAGCCAAGAGGAGGACATCTAGGCAAAATATGGAGTCAACAAGTTGCTCATCACAAGGTCTATAAGTCCTTTCGAGACAAACCCGGCAGTGGAGGTGACTCGTATGCATTGTAATAGTGAGATCACAGACGTCCATGCAAGCACCGTGCGACGCACGTTACACCAGTCTGGAATGGTGGCCAGAAAAATGATGAAGAAACCTCAATATCAATATCGTCAGAAGAAGCATCGGCTTGAGTTTGCATAGAAGTTCGAAAAGTAGACAGTAGAAGATCGGAAACGGGTGATTTGGAGCAATGAGACAAAAGTCAATAGATGGCTCTGATGGGTGCAAATGGGTCTAGAAGTAACAGCGGAAAAGGGGCTAACGGAGATGATATGTGGGTGTTTCACAGCCAAAAGCATTAGATACTTGACCAGGAACGATGGTGGTCTCAATGCTGAGCTATATGTGAGCATCCTACAAGATGAGTTACTTTATACACTAGAGTACTACGGGTATGAAAAGCACGACATAGTGTTCCAGCAGCGACCCAAAGCATACAGCAAGATTGGAGAAGAAATGGTTCAACGACAATGAAGTAGAGGAGCTGGATTGTGCCCACAGTCCCCAGCCCTCAACCCAATCCAACACTTGTGGGTAGAGTTGAAGAAAAAGCTGTATACATACCTGGAAGCTAAAGGTGGAATTACCTAATACTAACAAAAAAGAATTTAGATATTTAGATTTTTAGGAGCAAAACAGTAACAATGCAGTGACATAACAAGAATCAGCATAAATAATTAAATAGCTGCAAGTCACATTTGTGTATGAGATATCCAAGACGATTGTCTATAAAATGAAGGTCGTCTCATGCTCCAAGCTGTAGTGGATGGTGAGATATGGAGCCTGAAAGTGAACAGCTCGAAACATATTTTATATATATATATATATATATATATATTATATTATATGCTAAACCAATATACTAGACCAACAAAGACCAAAAGCGCACTCTTTTGGTCTCTGTGGGTCTGTAGGGAGAGAATTGGATATTGTTTACTTGGCACATGCACACAATGGCTTGGCTTGGGTTGCTAGCTCCCAAGTGCCTCCTAACCGAGTAATTAATGACCCTTGAGTGCCCCTTTAAAATGAATGATGCCCCCTAAGTGTGCCATTTAGGAAGTATTAATGTCCGCTTAGTTCCCTTTTAAAAAGTAATGTTGCCTCTTGAGCAATCTCTCCAAAAGCAATATTAACATCTTTCCGCAACAATTCACAAAAAATGAAGTTGATATTCACCTAATCATGGCATTTCAGTTTTCCTCCCATGTACTCAAAGCCTGCCGGTGCATGCAGGGATATGTAGTGACTTCATTGCGCCACCTGTGCCAGGAGACCAATGTCTTGTAGGCCACATGATGGAGAGTGGTAGGGCATGGAACTTATGGATCTGATTTTCTGTGATTAAATGGCAAGCAGGTGGACTGAAACAAGATAGATGGGCTAACGAGGTCTGGATCTTCAATTCCTTAGAGATGAGGCTCTGCTACACAGGACTTGCAGATCACGACCCTTGAGATGACCTTTCAGTAGGAAGAAGATCCTTTAACGGCATCCTGTTTGGTGTTGGCCAAACAGAGGTATAAAGAATGTATAAAGAATCTCAACTTTAACTTTGACCCTTTACTGATCAGATACCCAGCTTGTAGTCTCCCAATTATTAATTGATTGGTGGTGGGTACAATACTCATAGGGGCACTTTGCAAGTTGCGACATCGCAGGCCAATGCTGCGATGCTGAGCGCGATAGTGCCCGCATCCATCGCAACTGCGATACCCGAACATTATCGCTACGGCAGCTTCACATGGACTCATCTGTCCTGCGACCGTCGCTCTGGCCGGCGACCCGCCTCCTTATTAAGGGGGAGGGTCGTGCGGCGTCACTGCGACGTCACACGGCAGGCGGCCAATAGGAGCGGAGGGGCGGAGATGAGCGGGATGTAAACATCCCGCCCACCTCCTTCCTTCCGCATATCCTACGGAAGCCGCAGTGACGCCGGTAGGAGATGTTCCTCGCTCCTGCGACTTCACACACAGCGATGTGTGCTGCCGCAGTAGCGAGGAACAACATCGGACTGTCGCGTCAGCGTAATCATGGATTACGCCGATGCTGCACCGATGATACGATTACGACGCTTTTGCGCTCGTTAATCGTATCATCGAGCCTTTACACACTACGATGTCGCATGCGATGCCGGAAGTGCGTCATTTTCAATTTGACCCCACCGACATCGCACCTGCGATGTCGTAGTGTGCAAAGCCCGCCTTAATGTCTGAAGCAATGACTATGTCAATTTCAGGAATGAATCCAATGGTCCTCCCCATGTGAGCAGTGAAGAGCTATTGCAACCAAAGGATATTATAAAAATATGGCCAGTGGTCAAAACAGAACTACCGGTGTGACGCTGAGTCATCTCTCATGGACAAGGAAAGGAAAAAGAGTCAAGAAGTCCAGGGTCAAATACCAGGAGAGCACGTCAATGGTAAAAGGGTCATACAAAAGAATGGTCAGAAGGCAAACTTCAAAGTCAGGCAACAAAGATCAGAATAACAGAACACTAAGCACTAAGCACACACACCGAGCAAAGCTATGACTGGCAATGGTCTGACCATTGTCAGTCAGCTGACAAGCCAGGTAATCATCCTGAATGGTCGACACCTGGAGGAAACCCAGAAGACCCGACCAGATTTACAGCTGGGCTGTCACTCCCAATACTGACTGTCCACCACCCTTCGATTCGATAGGATATCTGAGTTATCACTCACTGTGTCCTTAGGACACCATGAGTGGTGAAATCATGACACCCTAGACACAGAACTAAGGGTAAGATGAAGACTCAGAGGTCAGAGTCATTAAAAATACAAAAAAGCAGTTGTAAAATAAAACTGTTTTAATTTCCACTCAGTGGTATTGGCCTAATTCTATTTTAAACAGGAAAGATTAGGTGATATTGCAACTCGGCAGAGATGGGAGCCACCACCAAAAGTGGAAGAGGCGTTGACGGTTGAAGGTAAAGGTGGAGGACATAGCAGATCACTGTGGCTGTGAAAGCTTACTGGTCAGACACCAAATAAATTGATTAGTGTACAACAGATAACAAAGACTTCACGTTAGCACTGATAGCCAGAAGGACCTAATACAGTCTGTGATGTCTTAGCGCTGGTGTCTCTGCAGAGACGTCGACTTAATCACTGCTCTGTCCGGGTCACATCCTCCCCCTCACTCCCCCGGCCACCCACATGTGCTGCTGACTCCTTCCCCAACTGAGCCTTGTACATGCCGCACAGGGTTCCCGAGATTGCTCCTAAGACGCGCGCGCATGCCAGCCCTCCTCTTAAATGTCCGGCGTGCCATTTTCCGGAAATGCCTCTCAAGCTATGGCTGAGAGGCACTGTGTATTTAAGGCACCCTTCTATCAGGGAAGGTGCCTGCACAATACATTCAGTTAGTCAGTATACCAGTCTGCTTGCTATTTGTCAAGTCCTGTTATCCATGTGTCATGTGTCCGTCACCTGATTCTGCCTTCCCATACCTATCATTTCCTGCCATGCCAACCATTCCTGTTCGTACCTGCCTGTCCAGCCTGCCTCAGTCATCTCGCCTGAACCTGAGTCCTTCATCTGTCCTGGGGGTCAGCTACCACAGTCCTGGTCACTGCCCTGGGAGTGGAACCAAGCGTCGGCCTCGCGGTTAAGCTCCTCCCACTAAAGGGTGAGCCTGGGTTTCCCCTGGGGTCCAGTGGGTCCATAATCCCGTTCGCTGCCCTGCCGTGAGTGTTACAGATGTTAACAAAAGACATTGCTCATCTTACTGGTCCTTAAAATTGTTATCCTCCAAAAATCAAGTTTTTCCCTATCCATCAGAATAGAGCTGTGGAACCCCAAGAATGTGTCCTAAACAGAGCAGAGGTGCATACGTGAGGCCTTCTTTTCCCCATTAACTGTATTGGACTGATGGAAGTAGCCCAGTGCTGTACTTGGCAGTCCCATATACAATAAATGGAGCTGAGGCCACACATGTCCACCTCTGCTCCATTGAGGACAGGTCTTCAGAGCCCCATTCTTTGGGTTCCACATCTTTTTTCTCAGGATTGTTGGGGTCTCAGCGGACGGTCCACCAGTGATCAGTAAGTTATCCCCTATCCTATGGAAAGGAGATTAGTTGATTAATGGTGAATAAGCCTTTAAAGGTACTATCCGGTCATCCGGTGCACCGGATGATTGTTCAAACCAAGTACAAGTGCTTGGTGCACCATGGTGAGGCCAAAAATGTATGTGAACTTTCCCACCGACTTGTTTTCCATCTATCTTTGCCCTTCTCTGGAACTATAAAGCCAGAGCTGTCAATCAAGTACTAAGCAGGGGTGGGGGGTGTAGATAGAGGGGAAAAAATATATTTTTTTGCAAAATGCTTAGATAGCAGTGATCTGGTTAGTTTTTACCTTAAACCATTGACACCATTTTCTGGAATCGTTACTGACCTTCTATCGGGCAAAGATTTAGTTCTATATGTAAATTCTCAGACTTAGGGGTACTTTACACGCTGCGACATCGCTAGCCGATGCTTGCGATGCCGAGCGCGATAGTCCCCGCCCCCGTCACACATGCGACATCTTGTGATAGCTGCCGTAGTGAACATTATCGCTACGGCAGCTTCACACGCACTTACCTGCCCTGCGACGTCGCTCTGGCCGGCGACCCGCCTCCTTCCTAAGGGGGCGGGTTGTGCGGCGTCACACGGCAGGCGGCCAATAGAAGCGGAGGGGCGGAGATGAGCGGGACGTAAACATCCCGTCCACCTCCTTCCTTCCTCATTGCAGCCGGGACCCAGGTAAGGAGATGTTCCTCGCTCCTGCGGCTTCACACAAAGCGATGTGCGCTGCCGCAGGAACGAGGAACAACATTGTACCTGTCGCTGCAGCGAAATTATGAAAATGTCCGACACTACACAGATCACCGATTTTCGATGCTTTTGCGATCGTTTATCGGTGCATCTAGGCTTTACACGTTGCGACGTCGTTACCGGCGCCGGATGTGCGTCACTTTCGATTTGACCCCGACGAGATCGCAGTAGCGATGTCGCAACGTGCAAAGCCCCCCTAAGGCATAGGGGTTTGTTGGGATCTCCCAGTTTCATCTATGCTGTAACCAAAGGAGGGTCATGGTGGGGCTTTGAAGAGGGGGTAACCTATAGAAATCCTTGTGGTATGTATTGAAGAATGGCTGTCACCGCCAGTGCTAGATAATTATGGGTATATATGTATTTTTTGGGTATTTTTCACAGTTTAGAATTGGGCATGGGGCAGGGGCTTATGGCCATGGGTGTGCGCTTAGAGCATATTTACACATTTCTGAATTAATGCTATGTATTCCTCTGTATTGACGTGTTCTACCGCCTGTCACATACCTTTGTGTTGAGTAACGTGATATACAGCCATGTTTCGCCTTGTATTCGGATATTCTGAGGTTTTGATGACAGCTACTGCAGTTAGGATCATGATGTCTTTCAAAGCGGGTGGTGCCGTTCTGTGTATATCCAGAGCAATGACGTACCCGCATAGCAATAAATACACAAGAAGAAACACATGATTCATACATGACATGGGCAGATTTTCAATTCACATTATTTCCTAATAGTAAAACCTAGGTCATCATTAAAGAGCTTTTTCTGGATTATTTTCAGGAAACAGCGCCACTCTTGTTTATAGGTTGTGGCTGGTATTGCACCTTACAACCTTTCACTAAAATGGGGTTTGGGCTGCAATATCCGACACTATCCAAGGACAGAAGTAGTGCAGATAAAACAGTATATTGTGGAATACTGTTACCAGGGGCTCTAGGGGGCGCTGTTCAGACTTCTATATGGTTATATATACAGTGTACTGTAATCTAATAGTTAAATTCTTGGGTAATGCAATCATTGCTACTCCACTATTATGAAGCGGAAATTTTTTCCTATGTAAGAAAAATATCAGTTTTCCCTGTGGTCTTATATGAAGTCGAGATAGTAACGTTAAAATATCACATTACCCAGAATGTTGCGCAACTAATGAAATCTTTGGTGGGAAAGTAAATCAGCAATGTATTTGTGTTCAGATGGTACGACTAACTGGTTTTTTTTGGGGATAGTAAAGAGTTAAAGTAATCTGAGAAATATACACATATACAAAGTGCAAACATGTGTGTGTGTATATATATATATATATATATATATATATATATATATATATATATATATATAGTATATCACAAAAGTGAGTATGTGACGCCCTGGACTAGCCAGGTAGTCAGAGTTAGAGCCCCGCACAACACCTGTCCCATAACAAGGTGTCAGCAGCCAAACGCTTTAAACCCTAGTCACCCACCTCGGGGTTTGATGGGCACACCAGGGGGCGGAGCCAGGTGGTTGGCCCCACCCACCGAGGAGTCCTGAGAGCCTGAGGCAGGAAAACAGTCAGTTAGTTGCTAGTCAGTGAGTGAGTTCAGTGGAGAGAGGAAGCCGGCCTGTGCCCAGGTCTGCAGCAACCTGACAGGTGCCAGGGTTGGAGCCCGGGCACCTTTGGCTAGGAGGCATACGGAGGCCTCTGCCTGCAGGAGCCGGGAAGACGGCTCGGTGGAACCGTGGTGGACTGGGACAGGGTAGTGGCCCGCCGGTACTGACCCGGGGAACCGACTCGGAAACCGGAGCACCAAGGGGGGTACTCAGACCCTGAAACGAGGTCCAGAAGCTACTGGACTGAGTTAATTAACTGATTGCGGCCAAGACTATAGGTCCTTTCCCACCCAAAGTCCCGACTGAAGACAACAGCCCAACGAGGGGGATAGAAAGCCACCGCTCAGGCAGAGAGATCCCACGGGCCAGCGTCTGTGGGCAAAGGGCTCCTCCAACATACACAAGCCGGGGAGCGGACTTCTGTATTGCAAGTTCAGGTAGTTCATCAACACTCAAAAAGGTGCAGGAGAAAGGCAGAGACCACCAACCGGGTGGGGGACCAGACTGCAGCCGGCTGCGGGCAACGACCACCATCACCTTGGTTTACCAGAGACTTGTGTGTGTTTCTAATCGTGAGAACACCAGTGCCCTCCGGCCGCGCACCTCCCTGCACCGCCCAACTACTCCCCCAACGGGTCCCAGGGCCACCATCCCTACCCACGGAGGGGTTAACATGTTGCTGCGCAACATCTCCCCCGGGTGCCCCGTAACCGCAGCGGTGGTGTCCACCTTCACACACAACCCATGGGTGACGTCACGAACTTACCCACGGTTCCGGCCGTAAACCTACGTTCCCCAAAACGCCAGCCCCTTTCAGATCGGAGTGACCACAGGTCCCCCGGGTCTGGAGATGCACGAGCCACCCACCAGCGAGCCCGGATCCGAGCGGCTCGGTTGCAGTCGAGCCCGGGGCGGTACAAGTACACCCCTCACATTATTGTAAATAGTTTATTATATCTTTTCCTGAGACAGCACTGAGGATCTGACCCTGTGATTCAATGTACGGTGTCAGTGTGGTTTGTATAACAGGGTAAATCTGGTGTCCTCTAAATAACTCATCACACAGCCATTAATGTCTAAACCGCTGGCAACAAAGGTGAGTACACCCCTAAGTGAAAATGGCCAAATTGTGCCCAATAAGTGAATATGTTGTGTGGCCATCATTATTTTCTAGCACTGCCTTACCTCTCTTGGGCATGGAGGCCACCAGAGCTTCAGAGGAGCTGCTGGATTTTCTTCCCTTGTCCATGATGACATCACAGAGCTGGTGGGTGTTACAGACGTTGCGCTCCTCCACCTTCTGTTTGAGAAGGCCCCATGCGCTTTAGGTCTGGAGATGCTTCGCCAATCCAGCACCTTTACACTCAGTTTCTTTAACGAGGCAGTGGTTGACTTGGAGATGTTTGGGGTCATTATCATTTTGGAATATGAAGGAAGGGAATCATGCTCTGCTTCAGTTTGTCACAGGACATGTTGGCATTCATGGCTGCCTCAATGATCTGTGGCTCCTCACAGCTGGCAGCACTCATAGCTGCAAACCATGAACTTTCACCACCATGTCTGATTGTAGGCAGGACACACTTGTCTTTCCTCACCTGGTTGCTGCCGCACACGCTGACACCATCTGAACCAAATACATTTATCTTGATCTCATCAGACCACAGAATGGTTCCAGTAATCCATGTCTTTATTCTGCTTGTCTTCAGCGAGGTGTTTGCAGAAGTTCTTATGCATCCTCTTTAGAAGAGGCTTCCTTCTAGGATGACATCCATGCAGACCAACGTGATGCAGTGTGCAGTGTATGGTCTGAGCACTGACACACAGATTCCCCCCATCCTTGTAACCTCTGCAGTAATGTTGGCAGCACTCATACTTCTATTCTGAACAAATGACCTCTGGATATAACACTGAGCATGTATTCTTGGCTACTATGGTCGACCATGGCCAGGCCTGTTCTGAGTGGATCCTGTCTTGTTATACCACTGTATAGTCTTGTCTATCGTGCTGCAGCTCAGTGTCAGGGTGTCCGCTGTGTCCCTGTGGCCATAGATTGGCTGCAGTGGTCACCTGTGTAGGCTGCATGTGATCACTGCAGCACAGTAAAGAAGAGTTGGGGGAACACCATAGTGGTAGCACTGAAATTGAGGGGAATTATCTTGTGGGTATAGGTTAAATAAAATTATAATATAGGTTTTATGTTTATGATATTCTCTCTCTTTGGACAGTTTTTTCCTGTTATTGAGGACTGTTACTTAAGTGACCCTCAGATTCCCCTGACTAGATAGTCATGGGAACTATAGTATTTGATGTGTAGATGTCTATAACTGTGCCTAGTCGATACGGTCAGAGGGGTGTACAATGGCTGTTCCTACGCCAATCACGTCATGTACTGTAATGTGAATAATGTCATGCATCCTTTGTAAATATTGTGTTATGTGAATTGTATTATAATGTGATATTTGCTTGTGTAATGTGTGGTAATATGGAATGTATAATGTCTAGTAGTGTTATATGTAGGAATGTAATGAGATGTTTTGTAATGAAGTTCTGCCCAGCAACAGACAGCAGGGTCAAAGACAGTTAAGTGTTATGACTCGCCCACTCTGGGAGGGGTCCAGTGAGAGGGAAAGTGACTGATTATTCTAGAGACGTCAGTGAAGCCCTAGTGAGCAAACATGACAGAGGTATAGTCGGACAGTCGTGAAGGTCACATACAGTGGATGACCTGTGGCAAAGAAGGAGAAGAGATTGAAGTCAAGATAGCATCAACATCAAGTGTGAACAGAGACACAGGGTGTTACCAGCATTGTGACCAGACACCATTCCTCGAGAGGAGGAAGCCGGAGGCCAGAACCGTAGAAGTCAGGCTCCTTATCCGTCAAGGTACTGGGTGACTTCTACTAAGGCAGGACTCTAGTTACCAGGCCCCTTATCCATCAAGGTACCAGGTGACTTCTACTGGTGCCGGATCTAGTGGCCAGGCCTCTTATTCATCAAGGTACTGGGTGACTTTTTCTGGTGCAGGACTCTAGGGACCAGGCCCCTTATCAGTCAAGGGATGAGTGACTCCTACTAAGGCAGGACTCTAGTCGCCAGATCCCTTATTCGTCAAGGTACCAAGGGTAGCTTCTACTGGTGCAGCACTCTAGTGGCAAGGCCTCTTAGCCATCAAGGTACTGGGTGACTTCTACTGGTGCAGGACTCTAATGGCCAGGCCTCTTATCCGTCAAGGTACTGGGTGACTTCTACTGGTGCAGAACTCTAGTGGCCAGTTCTCTTATCCGTCAAGGTACTGGGTGACTTCTACTGGTGCAGGACTCTAGTGGTCAGGCCCCTTAAACGTCAAGGTACTGGGTGACTTCTACTGGTGCAAGACTCTAGTGGCCAGGCCTCTTATCTGTCAAAGTACTTGGTGAATTTTACTGGTGCAGGACTGTAGTGGCCAGGCCCCTTAATCGTCAAGGTACCCGGTCTCTTCTACTGGTGCAGGACTCTAGTGGCCAGGCCTCTTATCCGTCAAGGTACTGGGTGACTTCTACTGGTGCAGTACTCTAGTGACCAGGCCCCTTATCAGTCAAGGTACGAGTGACTTATACTAAAGCCGGACTCTAGTCGCCAGACCCCTTATCCATCAAGGTACTGGGTGACGTCTACTGGTGCAGGACTCTAGTAGCCAGGCCTCTTATTCATCAAGGTACTGGGTGACTTCTACTGGTGCAGAACTCTAGTGGCCAGTCCTCTTATCTGTCAAGGTACTGGGTGACTTCTACTGGTGCAGGACGCTAGTGGTCAGGCCCCTTAACCGTCAAGGTACTGGGTGACGTCTACTGGTGCAAGACTGTAGTGGCCAGGCCCCTTAACCGTCAAGGTACCCGGTGACATCTACTGGTGCAGGACTCTAGTTGTCAGGCCCCCTGGCAAGTTATCGTGTGGATCTTAACTGGTGTGTGACGCAGTCGACAACCTGAGCGGTGTCCTGCTCAACGTCCGGAAGGGTAAAGCTTTGCTCTGTTCATTATAGAACCTCTGAGGAGACATGGGACTGCGGGAAAGGAAGGTGACTGTCATGGTGTATACTGTAACGCTGGACTGGGCTGTGTTGGGGCTCACAGGACCAATTTGATGGAAGCAACCCAGTGGCAGTATGCGACCTACATGGGTTCCCAGCCCACACGGCTGCAGCAGTTCACACACCCAGCCAGGACCGGGTATTTCATGTAGTATAGTGGGGTGTCCGGAGTCAATCCTCTGCCCATGACTACCGCCCTGTGCCACTCTTTTGGGGGGAAATCCATCACTATCTCTACCTCTGGGATCCTTTTGAATAAAAGCCATCAGGACCTGATATACCCCAGGTTTTTAGACCTAACATCCTACCTGAAATGATGAATATCTTAAAGGAGTTGTCTACCTTTGGGGATGTTTTTTGTTTTACTTGGTTGTATTTGGAGATAAACATGATTTTTGCAATTAGTTTTAATTAAAAATGAGGCACCCTTTTGATTTTACAGGTTTTTTGTTTCCCTGCACTGTCAACTGTAATGTGATTTATGGTCATAAATCAGAAAGCCAGAAAAAAGAATTGCAATCTCCCCATCACACTGTGATAGTGAGCTCACTGACGGATTCTCAGTTAACTCAGCAGTAGATAGTGCCAGACAAAAAGGCTATAGAAGGCAAACGCTGCACAATTTTTAACGAAACCCAATTGTAAAAATGATTTTTAGTCCCTTTTACATTCATTTAAGTACAAAAAAAGTCTACAAAGGTGGATAACCCCTTTAAATTTTTGCCACCAATTACTTCTAGTAAACTTTTTTGTAAGGATTTTGGCCAGGTAAATTACGCTGACTGTATTCAGCATCGCCAGCCGCCATGTTTGTATAGTCATATGTGGACCCATATCCTAAGAGACCATGTGATCCTTATAGACACCTCCTTGGATAGTAAAAGTAGCATGCACGCTCCGTCTCGGAGGGTCTTAGAAAATTTGGTTCCTTTCCTAAATCTTCATGGAGTTGGGGTTGCGCGAACTTTCCCCGGCCATTTTTGGAAAGGCGATGAAGTGACTTCATACTGTGTAATGGAACATAAATGTTTATTATGCTATAAGTCTGTTTATACAGCAGTTAACATAACACAGAATTTACTGTTTGACTTTCCCACCGTTAACTGATCTCTTTGTGAGAGCTTGCCAATTTTTGGTAGGCATTTTGGCGAAAAAAGAGGTTGATCTAGCTCGCACACTTCACAGCGTCCTCATTTTAAAAGGAATCCATCTTGATCTTGGTCCAGAGCATCCGAGACGGTTCCAAGTAACAAACTCTCGGCAGCTTACTTGTTTTATTTTTCTTCTAGCTCTTATTAGATAATTAAAGTTTTAATAAACAATGTGATAAGCCAAAACTGTAAGATAAACATTGAAATGACAGCAGTAATCTATCTGCATCTCCAGAGAGAGTTCCTGCAAATGGAAGATGGTAGGACACTTGGCCCTCCGCTCCTATGGTGTACAATAAGGGGGCCAAACCATCCAATTATAGCATTCAAACATAATATTATAATCAGAATGTGCTCATATAATACCATATCATATAATCATTTAGTGCACAATAATACAATATTATAATATGGACGAACAGTGCCCAAATTATACCATTATATAGTGCCCAAATGATACAATAAATATATTATCAATAATGCAATTGGATTTTGTCCCTATACTACTATAATTTAACACCCAATTATATAAATAGTCTAGTTTCGGCTTGTGTATAGTCTGGTCTTGGCTCTTACATAGTTTGGTTTCAGCTTAAGCATAGTCTGGTCTTGGCTCGTGCATAGTCTGGTCTTGGCTCGTGCATAGTCTGGTCTTGGCTCGTGCATAGTCTGGTGTTGGCTCATGCATAGTCTGGTCTTGGCTCATGCATAGTCTGGTGTCGGCTCGTGCTTAGTCTGGTCTCAGCTCATGCATAGTCTGGTCTCTTCACTCGTGCATAGTCTGGTCTCGGCTCAAGAATAGTCTGGTCTCGTCTTGTGCATAGTCTGGTCTCAGCTCTTGCATAGTCTGGTCTCGGCTCAAGCATAGTCTGGTCTCGTCTTGTGCATAGTCTGGTCTCGGCTCATGCTTAGTCTGGTCTCGGCTCGTGTATAGTCTGGTCTTGGCTCTTGCATAGTCTGGTCTCAGCTCGTGTATAGTCTGGTCTCGGCAAATGCATAGTCTTGTCTTGGCTCTTGCATAGTCTGGTCTCGGCTCAAGCAAAGTCTGGTCTCGGCTTGTGCATAGTCTGGTCTCGGCTTGTGCATAGTCTGGTCTCGGCTCATACATAGTCTGGTCTCGGCTCATACATAGTCTGGTCTCGGCTCGTGAATAGTCTGGTCTTGGCTCTTGCATAGTCTGGTCTCGACTCTTACATAGTCTGATCTCAGCACGTACATAGTCTGGTCTTTTTTGTAGTCACATATCGATGCGAAACCTAGACAATAAAGAGACGAGACAGAAGAAGAACCAACAACTTAGAAGTATGGTGCTGGAGAAGGATGTTATCAATACTGTGGATGGCAAGAAGAACATACAAATCAATTTTGGAACAAATCAAGCCAGACATGTCATTCGAACAAAGATCACCAATTTACGACTTGCCTACTTTGGACACACCATACAAAGCGAGCAATCACTGGATATCATGGTAAAGAGAATAGAAGGAATAAGGTGAAGAGAAAGATCAGCAATCTGCAGGATTGATTGAATCAATAAAATGGCCAGGAAGACCCTAGTGGACCTATGTAGGCTGCACAAGATCGATCTTCCTACAGAGCGTTCATCCATTGAGTTACCATTGCTTGAGATTGAGCCGAAGGTAATTAAAAAAAGAAAGAAGTGCCAAAACTACACCATTACATAAAGTCACAATAATACTATCATATTGTTTCGAAACAATACTCCTATATCATGGTTTCATAATGCAACTACATAGTGTCCAAACATATATTCATAGTGTGCTCATATAACCCCTTATAAAAGAATAATTTAGTACTCAATAATACAGTCTTATAGTGCCCAAATAATATGGTCAAATAGTGCCCAAATTATAAAAGTATATACTGCCCCAACTAAATTGCTTTGCTGGATCAGTGCTACCTGCCTGTGCTGCATTAGTAATGGTCTTCCAGCCAAGGGCTTCAAGAATCCACCCCTCCAAGTGAGACATAAGATAAACACACATTATTATGGGATTTTCATATGATCATGATCATCCTTGTCATCAAAGATCCTCACAGTGTCCATCACTGTTAAAGCTTGTTGATCCAGGATAAAGACCAAAGTGGCAGTAGAGATGGATTCTTCAACATCTTAGGACCATACATAGATCAATCATCAAATCAAATTTTATGTACCATTGTCATGAGTGTATCCCGCTCTTGAGGGACCTATGGCGCATGTGGGACCAGAAGGTCAAAATGTATTATTGTTCGCAAGTCTACAACTGGTACTTGACTGTATCTACTTTCTTTTAGTGCTGCAGGGGTTAGGGACTCTTTCCTACCTGGCAGTTCTTTGTAGCCTTAATCTCATGTGCAGCTCCTTTGTGACCACTACCCTTCGCTATAAAAAGTCATGTGTCTTACCATCTGATGCCGGTTATAGATTCTCATTCTATTGCTGACCACTTTGGAAGGAGCTTGTCTCTGTAAGAAGCTGAAAAGTCGTGACTATGGCAGCTGCATTGAAGAAACTTGGAGTGTTTTTCTTTTTGAGTCTTTTTTTCCTCTTTCTGTCTCCCTTATCTTATGTCGTATTATTGCAGTAGCGAGACTAGTGCTCTCGTCGGTCTTCTCACTAGCCAGTATGAGTTCAGGGAAAACGAGGGCCCAGGCCCTTGACGGCGATGGGGGGAAGGACCCATATAGGGAATTTAGGGAGCTTAAGGCACAGCCTCAGGTGAGTTGCAGAAGGTGTCCCGTCTCCCTATTGCCAGAGCCTTCCTTCTATACCCTCCCCATTGTCATCTGTGTGTTGCATTGCATGATTAATGTCTGTATGCTCTGGCATGACAACCATCAAATAGCTCTGACCTTTGAGACATGGGCTCCATAAGGCTATGTGCGCACGTTGCGTACAGTTCACTGCAGACATTTCTGCAGCGATCTGAAGAGCACACATGCGCTTCTAATCGCTGCAGAAAATGTCCGTAGTGAAGCCGATTCCATGCGCTCTGCCTGCAGCTCCTGCCATAGACAGAGCAGGAGCTGCCGGCAAAGCGCAGGAAAGAAGTGACATGTCACTTCTTTTTACGCAGCGCTTCGGCAGTAGCCGAAGCGCTGCGCTCTAAAGCGCCACGTGCGCATGGCCCCTGCACAATCTCCATAGACTGTGCAGGGGACGCAGGACGCATGCAGTTACGCTGCGCTACAAAGCGCAGCGTAACTGCATGTATTTGCGCAACGTGCGCACATAGCCTAAGACCTCAGAAGGTTTCCTGTAGTTTCTGCATCAAGAATCTAGAAACAGATCTTAGTCAAATAAGTTGTAGCCTTAATTAGTCAGACTTGTTTTTCCTGCACATCCCATAGATGAGTGATTAGATTTAGATCTTGAGAATTTGAAGACAAGTCATCACCTTGAACTCTTGTCATGTTTCTCAAACCATTCCTAAACAATTTTTGCAGTGTGATATTGGCGATATTGTAAGCCCACAGCCATTAAGTAATGCCCTGGCCATGAAGGGGATCTTAACAATCTTAGGTAGGAGATACATACAGTTAGGTCCAGAAATATTTGGACAGTGACACAATTTTCGCGAGTTGGGCTCTGCATGCCACCACATTGGATTTGAAATGAAACCTCTACAACAGAATTCAAGTGCAGATTGTAACGTTTAATTTGAAGGTTTGAACAAAAATATCTGATAGAAATTGTAGGAATTGGACACATTTCTTTACAAACACTCCACATTTTAGGAGGTCAAAAGTAATTGGACAAATAAACCAAACCCAAACAAAATATTTTTATTTTCAATATTTTGTTGCAAATCCTTTGGAGGCAATCACTGCCTTAAGTCTGGAACCCATGGACATCACCAAACGCTGGGTTTCCTCCTTCTTAATGCTTTGCCAGGCATTTACAGCCGCAGCCTTCAGGTCTTGCTTGTTTGTGGGTCTTTCCGTTTTAAGTCTGGATTTGAGCAAGTGAAATGCATGCTCAATTGGGTTAAGATCTGGTGATTGACTTGGCCATTGCAGAATGTTCCACTTTTTTGCACTCATGAACTCCTGGGTAGCTTTGGCTGTATGCTTGGGGTCATTGTCCATCTGTACTATGAAGCGCCGTCCGATCAACTTTGTGGCATTTGGCTGAATCTGGGCTGAAAGTATATCCCGGTACACTTCAGAATTCATCCGGCTACTCTTGTCTGCTGTTATGTCATCAATAAACACAAGTGACCCAGTGCCATTGAAAGCCATGCATGCCCATGCCATCACGTTGCCTCCACCATGTTTTACAGAGGATGTGGTGTGCCTTGGATCATGTGCCGTTCCCTTTCTTCTCCAAACTTTTTTCTTCCCATCATTCTGGTACAGGTTGATCTTGGTCTCATCTGTCCATAGAATACTTTTCCAGAACTGAGCTGGCTTCATGAGGTGTTTTTCAGCAAATGTAACTCTGGCCTGTCTATTTTTGGAATTGATGAATGGTTTGCATCTAGATGTGAACCCTTTGTATTTACTTTCATGGAGTCTTCTCTTTACTGTTGACTTAGAGACAGATACACCTACTTCACTGAGAGTGTTCTGGACTTCAGTTGATGTTGTGAACGGGTTCTTCTTCACCAAAGAAAGTATGCGGCGATCATCCACCACTGTTGTCATCCGTGGACGCCCAGGCCTTTTTGAGTTCCCAAGCTCACCAGTTAATTCCTTTTTTCTCAGAATGTACCCGACTGTTGATTTTGCTACTCCAAGCATGTCTGCTATCTCTCTGATGGATTTTTTTCTTTTTTTTCAGCCTCAGGATGTTCTGCTTCACCTCAATTGAGAGTTCCTTAGACCGCATGTTGTCTGGTCACAGCAACAGCTTCCAAATGCAAAACCACACACCTGTAATCAACCCCAGACCTTTTAACTACTTCATTGATTACAGGTTAACGAGGGAGACGCCTTCAAAGTTAATTGCAGCCCTTAGAGTCCCTTGTCCAATTACTTTTGGTCCCTTGAAAAAGAGGAGGCTATGCATTACAGAGCTATGATTCCTAAACCCTTTCTCCGATTTGGATGTGAAAACTCTCATATTGCAGCTGGGAGTGTTCACTTTCAGCCCATATTATATATATAATTGTATTTCTGAACATGTTTTTGTAAACAGCTAAAATAACAAAACTTGTGTCACTGTCCAAATATTTCTGCACCTAACTGTATCACACCCATATTATGCAGGACTTAAAGCAAACCTGTCACCAGATTTGGCCTCTATAAGTTGCCACCACCAGACAGCACTTACCATATTTTTCGTTTTATAAGACGCACCCCAAGTTTAGAGGAGGAAAATAGGAAAAAATAATTGTTAATGTTAAAATAAGGGTCGGTCTTATAATCCTAGTTCGTTCTAATACTCACCAGGGGGAGTGGCAGTGGTGGAGTGGCTCAGAAAGATTACAGGAGGCAGGGTCAGCGATGCTGCGGGCTTAGAGGAGGCGGTGTTGTGGCTCAGGAGGGTCAGCGATCCTGCAGGCTCAAGGGTATTGTGGTGGCGCCAGGCACCATTGATCTGCCGGCAGGCTTCGGGGGTGTCGCGGCGGGCGCCATTCATCTGCTGAAGGGCTGTGGTGGTGTCACAGCGGATGCCATTGATCTGCTGGTGTGCTGCAGGGGTGTCACTGCAATGGAGTGACTCAGGAGGGTCACAGGAGACAGGGGTGTCTTGGCGGCAGGTGCCATTGATCAGACTGTGGGCTCCGTTGAATCGACCGCTGTTGATGAGATGGACTTCAAGAAAATGGCCACAGAGGCGGCGCGCACGCAGATAGGACTACGAGGCTATTTTCTTGAAGTCCATTGCATCAACTGGGGGCGATTCACTGCACCCGCTGAAGAGACAACCCTTTCTGTGACCCTCAGGAGCCGCTGCACTGCTCCTCCGTGCCCTCAGTATCGCCGACCATGCCTCCTATGATCCCATTCCACCACCACCGCCCCAGTAAGCCATATCCAAATTGTAAGATGCACCCCCATTTTACCCCCAGTTTTGGGGGGAAAATGTGTGTTTTATAATCCGGAAAATACGGTATATACAACATTCTAGAATACTGTATATAAGAGCACAGGCCGATCTGTATAATACAATAAACAGCTTTTATTATACTCACTTGCAGGGCAGTCAAGTCTGATGGGCATCACTGGTCTCGGTCTGGCGCCTCCTTACTTCTTGCAATCGCCATCCTCCTTCCCTGCTCTGTGTGGATGATGCATCCTAAATGATCCACACAGTTTGCCATTGTGCTCCTGCGCACGTGCACTTCTCTCTCCCCTGCTGCGAGCAGAGCAAAGTACTGTAATGTGCAGATGCGGAGAAAGGTCAAAGACTGCCCACTCATGCACACTACCCACACTACAATACCTTGATCTGCCTTCAGTAGGGTAGAGAGAAGTGCGCGTGCGCAGGAGCGCAATGGAGGACTCTTTGGGGATGACGTAGGATGCAACAGCAGGGAAGGACGGTGATTGCAAAAAGATAGAAGGCGTCGGATCGAGACCATTAATGCCCATTGGACCGAGCCATGCTGCAGGTGAGTATAATAAAACATCTTTTTTCCAGGGGTCTCATATACAGTATTCTACAACGCTGTATATAAGGGCTTACTGGTGGTGGCTGTAGCTTATAAGAGACAAATCTGATAACAGGTTCCTTTTAAGATTTCCCAGTAGAAAATTGCCCCATCACATCAGCTCTGTCACCTTGTCTTCTTCCCTTAGTCCATCTCGGGGCCATCTCTTACCCAGGTAAGTATAAATAATAAGGAATAACGTTTGAAACACCATTCTAAGTCTGAACTGGGTGCAAAAACCTAAAAAAACCTAAAAAAAATAGTTACCCAGGTAAGTGACACACACACGGCTGTCCATGTGATGTAACACAAGGTTCCTCAGGCCAGGCTGCCTTCTTGGTTCAGTTTGGTAGAAGTAAATCCATAAATTTAATAACATCCAACAATTGGCCACTCAACTATGGAGCGGTCCATCAGGTCCAGTCATTGTTGGGTCTTCCTTACCCTAATTGTTCCCTGGCCACCAATTCATCCATCCATGCTACAGTCCCCCCATGTTGACTACCACTTACGGAAGAAGCTTAGGTGAACATTTCCTAATAACATTGGATTTGTTAATTTTGGCCAATTTTCTCCTCCCGTGAAGTTGACAAGCTCACAGTCAGACCGAATTATTTTTCAGACATGTTGTTTCTCTATAAATGCCGAAGTTTTCAACAAGTGCTTTCCTGCGATAAACCGAGTCTATTGGAATGAACCAATGACTCTAAGAATGTGAGTAAAATATACTGTTACTTCAAATATCAAAAATAATTTGGGTTTTGGAACTTGAGAAAAATGTGCAGAATGAGTGCGGTATGGAAACCATTGCGGAGGGGAAAATCAAGACGGCTTAATTTTAACTCGCTAAAAGAAATGCAATAAAGCATTAAATCATTTCCATGTACAGTAAATCTATTCCTCCAAAGAACGGCCTCTTAAACCATCTCCAGCCTCACTGACTTCTAATTCCATGTTATTTTTGGACCATTGTGCTTCCTCTGTGTGTTCAATAATGGATTGAGGACTTTGTGAAAGAGAACTTGTACAATAAAAGTAAAAAAAAAAACAACTTGTGCCTATGTACTGGCCTAGGAGTATTACACGTGGCCATGGGGCCCCATAGCAGAACTCGGAGAAAATGACCATTCCTCCATGTCCATCATATTTACAGCTACCTGGCATCTTAAAGCTCTGCAAGGTGTTAACCAATGCCTACTCAACCACCAACCTAAATCCAGCAAAAGGAAGTGATGGCAAATAGCCCCAGACCTCTAAACGTGCCCATAGAGATGAGATAGTTATCTTTCATGACCGCACCGTATACACTCTGAGCTTGGGCAAGGGTTCATGCATACAAACATTGAAAGACAAGAAAAGTAGACACATACTGCGGTGGATGTAAAGCTCTGCAGCATTAACTAGTACCCTAACCTCGCAAACTATTTTATAAGGTGCCCACACAGAAATATTACTCCTAGTGAAGACAATTAATGTTCTCACATAGTATGGTACCCTTTCATGGCCCCCCAATAGTATAATGCCTCCATAACTCTTGACTGCCCTACTGCAGAGGCTTTCTTCATATTGTCAGCAGAACCCCCCACCCCAAACCCCCCCCCCTTTTCCCAACCGCTAATAAAAACACAACACCCTTCTTTGGATAAATTGGCCAAATCGGCCCGGTTTATTAACAAACATTATAACAGATAATAAATAACAATTTTACCAATGCAAGGGCGGTTGTTGGAGCCCCAAAACCTGGCGGACACCAAATATTGTTACCAAACCATCCGGCATATTTTTGCCCCCAGCCGCGCCTACAAGCTCGGGGGCACCACCTTTGCCGGAAACCTTCTCTAATGGTACCTCGCGCCGAAGTAGTGCCCCCCCCTCTCTCCCTGGACATATATACAGCCCCCACCCTGTCCCCTCCCCTGGCCCTATAGATCCACCCCCCCTAAACTTTTGACCCCGCACAAGCCCGCTCTTTCTACAGAAAACATTAACCCCTTGCTGCCCTGCAAAGGTGAGTCATGGGTCACTACGCCCATGGCTCTGCCCTGGCTCCGTTCAGCCTGCACATACAGTATGAGGCTTCAGTCCATTTCTCCCACACAGTATGATGTCCTTTAAAAAGTCCAACACACAGTATGATGCACCCCACACAATGTGGTGCATACACAGCTACTCACACATAGCCTGATGACCCCTCACAGTCAACCCTCCATACAATATAAAGCTCCCAGTGTCCACCAACCACATGGTATAATGCCTCTATTGGATTCCAAACAGTATGTTGTACTTGTGCCGCCCCTGCAGCGGTTGAACTACTCGGATCCGGGGGTGATTACTCGTGGCTCGAGGGTCTCCGGACCCAGGGGCTCGGGGCCACACTCAAATGAACAAGGGGCTATTTACAGGGGAGGTATAGTTCGTGATGCCACCCGTGGTGTGCGGTAACGGAGAGTACCGCCGCTGCCGATGGGAGTACCAGGGTTGATGGAAAGGGGCAGCTAGATGACGTTTTCCCTCCACAGGTAGGAAGAGCCCGGGACCCCGGATGGTGGTATGGGGTGCAGGGGGAGCGCAGGCTTGCTGGTTGCAGGGGTTAATCAGGTACTCACTCAGCAAGAAAGCAGACGCTGACAACGTAGTAAACCCAGTCTCTGGGTGCCACTGCCCTCTTGGGGAACTCGTCCGGGTCCCGTCCCCCGCAGTACTGCCTGGTGGTCTGTGACCTGCCGCCTGGCACTGTATTTTAGAGTGTTCAGTTAGCCCGTCAGCTTGGAGCTTTCTGGACCCCGCTCCCTGCCAAGAGTAGCAGAGGAGCTTGCTCTCAGGAGCTCACGCTTGGGATTTCAGTGGGCTGCTTTGCTTGGAAAGCCCTATCCCCCTCGTTGCGCTAGTGCCGCTGATCTCTGAGCTTTGTGGGAACAGTCCACATAGACCCTGTCCTCCGCAGGTTAATTGTCAGTTTGCTTGAAGCTTCTCCCCGACCTAGGGTCCATGTACCCCGACATGCCTTCGGTCCCAGCCTGGCTATTGAACTGCGGCTGCTGGCTATCCTCCAAGACTAGCCAAGCACCCAGTCCCAATGTCCCACGACCGGGTCTCCGACTCCTCCTGGTCCAGACCACCGTCTACGACCTAGTCTGCTGCTCCCCTGGGTGCTCCATCTCCCAGCTTCCTCTGAGTTCCTCACATCTCGAGGGCTACCACTCAACTTCCTCTCGCTTTGCTCCCCTGGAGCCGACTGCTCTCTTCGCTCCCCTGGAGCTAACTAACTTGTCACCTCCCACCTCCCTGCCTGACCCCTAGGTGGGCGGCCTTATTCCAGCTTAGCAGCCCACTGCTGTGCCTGACAGTGTGTGGTGTGAGGTGTAACTAGGATTTGTGAATGCTGGTGGAGGCAGTACCGTAAGAGGGGGACCCAGAACCATGGGGGTTTGAACCCTGCACGGGGAGAGAGAGATTGTGCAGAACCCTGTGATGACCTGACTAGTCCAGGGCATCACATACTGACATCTATTCTAACAGTATATTTCCTCCCACAGTACTTTCCCCCATAGCCCTCCATAGTGTATGATGACCCCACAGTCCCTGTCCACCCTACATCAGTAAGGTACCCCCACAAAAACATCCATCTTGCTTTTGTGTCCTTCTCCGTTGATTGAGACGATCTCCACTGCTTGGTATGTGACCTACTGAGAAACTGTGGAAAAAAAGCGCACATAGGGTTTTACCCGATATGGGGTTAACGCAGGTAATGGGACAGGGACTCACCTGCTATAGTTATGACAGGCACAACTCCTTAAAGGCACAAAAGAAATAAGAATGGTGGTCAGCAGCAGCCCCGATACAAGCGGTGAATTCAAAACGGGTTTTAAAAGAAAACGGGTTAAATGCTGCGCTAAAAACCACAGATCCAATATATATGATGAATTCCTTTTTCTTTATTTTCACAGGTCAACGCGTTTCAAAGACATCTTCGTCTTCTTCATCAGGACAAAAATAATGGTGCCGTTCCTTTTATTTTTGTCCTGATGAAGAAGACGGAGATGTCTTTGAAAGGAATTCATCATATATATTGGACCTGTGGTTTTTAGCGCAGCATTTAACCCGTTTTCTTTTAAAACCCGTTTTGAATTTACTGGTATGTGACCTGAGAATTTCACATGACCTGAAGGACCTTACAGATCTCATGGTTCCTTGATCCAACATTGTAATCAACCTTATGGAATTCAACTGATTCTGTGTCCTGACCTCCTGTGATAATGGGACAGCTCACCAAATTCAGGACTGGACCGCTGGATTTGGAATGGTCGTGAGGCATGATTCATCTATTTTCATAGGGCAAGGACTGGATGCCTCTGTTAGATTTGTCTGGCAGTGACACATCTCCATTAAAAACTAAAGGATCGTGAACTGGCCAATCCCTCTCCCCCCGGTATCATCTGTCAGGCGAGCATTGAGGGGATTCCTTACAGATTGGATGGTAAGTCTGTTTTGACTGACTTCAATCTAATATATTGGGGACGTAACATCCCCCATACACATTCTATAAAATTCAGCCAAACCCACCATTTTCAGCGGGATTGACCAACCTTTTAATTTTTAAACAGGGCCTCTTTAGTCTCGACCAAGGTTGCAAATCTGATATTTTTTTTCTGGACACTATATACAAAAATCCCAGACAGCTATAATTTTTTGGGGGCAACCTGTTGAATTTTATTGGCTGTTCCTTTGGTTTGGCACATAGGTGTCATGATCCAGGCCGGTATCAGCCGCTGTGGTATCTCCTAGCTCCGGCCTGGTCATGTCTGGGGTTAATTTCTCACTGCCCCGTTCTGCTTTCCGATACACTATATCTGGGTGCTGCACCTCTGGTTCACTGCCAGTGATAGTCTATGTCTCATAGTGTGTGTAGCTGACTTTGTTGAGGTACCTGATCTGTCCTGCCGTGCACCCGCTCCCACCTAACCTGTGTCTGTCTGTCCTTCCCGGCCCTGTCCTGCTTGTCATATCTTTGTAGTTTGGACTTACTGGTACTTGACTTACCCTCCCGTCTCTAACTTGTCTCTCTCTCCCTTTGGCTTTCTCTATTACCGTTCGACTCCTGATCCCTTTGCTTACTTCTGACTCTGAGTTTGTTCACCCCTCATACATTGTTTTGACTTCCTGTTGTTGACTCGGCTCTCTGACTACTCTGCTGCCACCCTGTGGTGATTTTGTTGTACTACTCTGGGTCACGTCTTAGTGCAGAGTGACAATAGGTAAGTGGAGGCTGGCAGAGGATCTCCGATAGCAAAAACAAGAACGTTAACCAAGTCGAGAGAGATGACTGTCAGCTAAACGAACATTAGGCCAACAGTTAAGTAATTTGAATGGCCATCTGTAGGCTTCTCAAAGGAGTAATCTCATGAAGACAGCCCCTTTACAATTGAATCATCCAAGGTCTTACGATCAGCTGTCGTTGTGAGCTGGAGGTAGTGGCACGCACATTATTTCACTGCAGGGGCTTCTGTGGGTGAAACATAGCAATATCCATCACTTAAGTGTGTGGACAACTGAGTAATAAATGGATGTTTTCATCAGAAAAAAAATCTCAGACAACTCCTAAGGAGGACCTCTCTGCTCTCCTGACATGTCAGTTCTGGAAAACACTTCCCCGTGAAAAATAAATTCTGGTTCATCTGTTGTTACCATTTTATATTGTTCATTTCCTTTATTACTCCAGGTGGAAGTGAACAATTGGGCATCACCAGTCCCTGGTTAATAGGGAATGGCCATGTACCGTATGACAACACAGATCGCATCATATCAAAGTGTACTGGGGCAAGTTTCCTTAGCCATGTAATGGTAAAGGCCATTTGCTAAATTATTCATACATTTTCAAGATCCTCGTTCTAGTGATTTGGGTAAATACCAGTAGTCGGTCCCAGATACCAGACGTTTATCGGCAATAAATGGTGATCATGGAAAAGCCCTTTAATTATGTGTTTTTGTGTTGTACAACCCTGTTTATTGTGAGCCACTTGTTTCATTAATAAATTATAATCAAGATAAACCCCTTTAATCCTAGAACGCGCAACCATAGAAATCTACAATACAAAACAAGTAACCTAGCAGGCCTGTGAGGCCCCAGGTATGCGTTCTAGGATTAAAGGCTCATTTGTAATGATCACATTGCATTAAAATAACTATGTTGTATTTAAAGGGGTTGTCCACTTATTGGACAGTCTTTTCTCAGTTACAATATTCTCTGACATAGAAAAAAAAGTCTTATACTCAACTTCACTTCATTCCAGCAATGGTCTCCCAGGGATCTTGTGACATTTTTATGTCATGTGAGTCCTGCAGCTAATCAGTGGCCACTTCACTCTCACGTCCTTGAGATGAAACTGACAACTGGAATAAGTCAGAGAGCAGGAATAGCTCTCACTTCTTCCGGTTGTCAGTTACGTCCAAATGAAGTGAGAGTGAAGAAGCCCCTGATTGGCTGCAGGGCTCATGTGACATAAAAACGTCACACAATCCCTAGGAGGCCCGGCACCGATGGTGCTGGAAGGGTGCCAGCACCAGAGGTGAGTGCAAGGTGTTATTATTCTACGTGGGGGAATATTGTAACTAAGAAGGAATTGTCTGAGTAGTAAACAACCCCCTTAATTATGGGTTTTCATTAATAGGGTAATAGGTGAGAAGAAAATGATCTGTGCATAAGAAATGATATGTTATTCAGAGATCAAGGAGAATTTACAGTGGTTTAACCTGCACCTGACGGGCCCAAATGCAAATGTTAAACAGGGCCCCAACTATCATGAGCCTTTATTAGTGTTGATTGGACATTGCAGGACCTTAGGTATCCATGGTTACGACCACGCATATAGTCACAGTTAGCTGAAAGTGGATACCTAAGGTCCTGTAATGCTCTGAACATGAGGTAAGCAACATCGTGAATCAGGAGAACTATACTACATTTCTAATTGGAGGTACAGTATGTGCTAATTATTATTATTACAGCTACTAAATATTGGGATAAGATCTTGGAGATGGAAATACCCCTTTAAGTCTAAAATTTTAAGTACACCCCTTCTTGCTCTTCTCACGCTGTCAACCGCATTCTGAGAATCACAATTATCTCTGCTGCAATTATTTCTCCCGGATACATCACTGAGAGCTCAGATAAGCGGGCGAGTGCTGAGTGACGCGGGCGTGCATAGGGTTACTGAGGTAATGTGTATGTATCCGTCAACACGGCAAAATATTAACGCACACTGCACGGCCTCCTGATGGGTTTATTTTGCGGTGCAAAGACTATAGGAGACTGGTTTTATATAGATCACTGGTGTTAAAAGCTTACAAGACACCAGCTGTGAATCATCATCAGACACAATGCGGCTCATCACATCCAGGACGTTTCTCCCTGAGAAACCGGGCCCCACACACACAATGACTTCATATCACTGGCAGACATTTACAGCGGTCTCGGCAAATATTTAAAGGGGAAGTGAAGCCGTTGGTTTCAGAAAGAAAGGTCCATTTGGTTCAGCAAGGTTTTGTTTCGCTCGCTAAGGTGGATCCTCAAAGCAATTGAGAATGAGAAGTTATTATGCAGCACGGACTGATTATGCCGGTGCAGCAGGGAGATCCAGATGGCACAATGGAAGTTTCAGTGGCAAAACAGCAATCATAGGAGCAAATTCAAAATCACAGGAACCAAAGACACAGAGTAGATTCAGCTGTGAGCAGAGCCCAATTGCACAGTGATATGGCAGAGATAACTCAGTGAGAAAGCAAAGCTGAGTTTGTCATGTACCGCCCTGAGAGGGGCCCGGCCGCTTCTCCGCTTGCTCGGGCCGAGCCGCTCGAGGTCCGGGCTCGGGTGTCGGTGGCACGAGCGCCTCCGGACCGGGGGCCACGTCGCTCTGTTAAAGGGAAGGCAGTAAGGTGGTTGGTGGTGGTGTGGGACGAGGCGCGCAGCCAGGGAGGGCCGCGTTGTGGTCCTACGGGTCGTGACGCCACCCACGGGTCGTGGTGACGGGATGTGTGGCGCCCTGGACAAGCCAGGGACCACAGAGCACGACACCCACACACCCCACACTCCCAGCAGGCACACCAAAGCCAAAACATAAAACCCTTGTTGCCTTCCTTCAGGGGCTGATGATCACACCAGAGGGTGGGCCAGGCGGTTGGTCCCACCCACCAAGGAGTTCACAGTCATGGAGGCGGGAAAACCAGGCAGTTGAGAGTTTGCAGTGAAAGTGGAAGGAGGGAGAGTAGTGAGAGAGGAGAAAAGTGACAGCTAAGCAGCCTGAAGTTGGTCCGGGTGTGTGGCCCGGACAGATCAGCAAGGTTGGCAGACGGTGGTGACCGTCTGCAGGAGTGGCCGATTGGAGTCTACCGTAAGGACCGTGGATGGGCGGTGGCCCGGCGGTACCGGACCGGTACACAAAGAGAAGTCAGCACCATCTGGCAGGGGCTTTTCGGACCCCGGCAAGGCTAGGAGTCGCCGTGAATTTGCCGAATCCGTTAGTGAAGGGGACCTCCTGGGTTTCCAAACAGTCAAGTCCCGACAGAAGGCAACAGTCCAACCCAGTGAGAGAGACACCACCACCGCCAAGGCAACCGTTTCTCAGGGCCAGCACCTGCGGGCAAAAAGGGGCTCCTCCGGCCCATATCCAAGCCGGGGAGCGAGTTACTGGTGGGAACCCATTGGAACCGTACAAACATCGTAGGTGCAGGGAAAGGCAGTTGCCACCAACCTGCCGGGAGCAACAACACCGCAGCCGTCTGTGGGACCCGTCCATCCAGCCGTGTGTTTTACAGAGAACTGTGTCTTCATCATTGAGCTGAGTGAGTACCACCGTGCCGTGCGGCACAGCGCTGCCCCCGCGACCCTGCACCTCTCCAGGCCCTGTAACCTGCCTGTCACTCATCCCTACCCCATCACCGGGCCCAGGGACAACCAACCCCCTACCCACGGAGGGGAGAACTAACAACCAAGCTGCTTCCAGTCACCGCTCCCGGGATCCCTGTCCAGAGCAGCGGTGGTGTTACCAAAATCACCACAACCGTGGGTGGCGTCACGGACAATATCCATAATCAAAACCCCCACAACCAATCATCCCCTTTTCACTCACGGGCGAGGAGCGCCGCTCGAGTCCCCGGGATCCGGCCCACCGCTCGAGCCACCACCGAGCAGCAGCAGCAGCCGCAGCAGCAGCGGCAGCCGGACCCGAGCAGTGGGAGAGCGCAGCGTCCCCTCCTCCTCCCGCGACAGATGCACCACCGCTGCGGCTGGAGTGAAGGCGGGCTCGTCCGGGATCAGTGTTGCGGTCGCAGCTCAGATGTTAGTCCCTCCGTGGGTAGGAGCGGTGTGTCCCGGGGCCCGGTGGTGGGGGACCAATGGCAACGGTGTTGTTGTCGGGGTGCAGGGTGCCATGCTGCGGTGCAGTGACGTGCCCGGATGGCACTGGTGTACTCACGATTAATTCACACTCAGAGTCACTGGTAAACCAAAGTTCGGGTATGGTTGGGTCCTGCAGCCGGCTGCTGGTGTCCCCTGTGAGGTTGATGGTGGCCCCTTTCCCTTGCACTTCTTGTGTGGTTTTTTGGCTCCCCTGCCTGGGCAGTGGTAGCCCGCTCCCCGGCGTTGAGCTGCCGGAGGAGCCCTCGGTTGCCCGCAGGCGCTGGCTCGTCAGGTGTTTGGCCCTTGGCGGTGGCTCTCACCTGGAATCGGTGGGCTTTTGCCTTCTTTCGGGACTTTGGGTGTGGATGAACCCGTGAGGTCCAACCAGAAATCAGTCAATTTGCCTAAACTCAGTGGCTTCTAAGCTAGGAAGGGGTCTGAGTGTCGCGGGCGGAGGAGGGGACGCCACGCTCTCCCACTGCTCGGGTCCGGCTGCCGCGGCTGCTGCGGCCTGCTGCTGCTCGGTGGCTCGAGCGATGGGCCGGATCCCGGGGACTCGAGCGGCGCTCCTCGCCCGTGAGTGAAAGGGGATTGGTTGTTGGGATAGTTTATTGTCCGTGAAGCCACCCACGGTTGTCGTGATTAAGTGGACACCACCGCTGCTCTGTCTGGGGAGCCCGGGAGTGATGGTATGGAGCAGCCAGTTGTTGATTTGCCCCTCCGTGGGTAGGGGGTTTGGTGGTCCCGGGGCCCAGTGATGGGTTTGGTATGGTGGACAGGCGGGTATGGGGCCTGTGGAGGTGCAGGGGCGCAGGGGCAGCGCTGTGCCGCACGGCACGGAGGTACTCACTCAGCCAGTAAACACGACACAGTTCTCAGTAAACAAACGGCTGGTTGGACGGGTCCCTCGGACGGTTACGCTGCTGATGTTCCCTGCAGTTAGCGGTGACGGTCTCTTCCCTGCACCTATGTAAAGTCTTTTTGAGCGATGGGTTCCCACCGGTTACCCGCTCCCCGACCTGGACATGAGCCGGAGGAGCCCCTCTCTTGCCTGCAGGCATTGGCCCTGGGAAACTGGTGCCTTGGCGGTGGCGGTGTCTCCCCTTAACGGTCGGACTGTTGCCTTCAATCGGGACTTGGTTGTTAGGAGACAGAGGTCCCCTTCACTGATGGATTTGGCAAATTATGGCGACTCCTAGCCTTGCCGGGATCCGAAAGGCCCCTGCCCTGATACTGACTGTTCTTCGTATACCGCTCCGGTACCGCCGGGTCACCACCCGTCCGCGGTCCTTCCAGCAACCTCCAAGCAGTCCCCCTGCAGACTGTCACCGCCGTCTGCTGACCTTGCTGTCTCAGTCCGGGGCACACACCCGGACCAACTTCAGGCTCTCTTAACTGTTCCTTCTCTTCCTTAACCACTTCCTTCTCAGACCCTAGTCTGACTTCAACTCCTCTCACTTCCTCCTCCAAACTCTATCTGCCTGGTTTTCCCACCTCCAGGGCTGTGAACTCCTCAGTGGGCGGAGCGAACCGCCTGGCCCACCCCCTGGTGTGGACATCAGCCTCTGGAGGAAGGCAACAAGGATTTTAGGTTAGCCTTGGTGTACCTGCCGGGAATGTGGGGTGCATGTGATGTTGTGACCTGTGACCCCTGGCTTGCCCAGGGCGTCACATGAGTACCCAGTTTCTGGTGCTCCGGTACACGGTTGACTCCCCGGTTCAGGGCCGGCGGGCTCCAACCCTGGCCCGGTCCCTACGGTTCCGCCGGTTGCTGTACCGGTACTCCTGCAGACGGCCACCACCATCTGCCTGCCTGACGGTTCAAGGGTCCCAGGCTCCTACCTGGGTCCCTGACAGCTCTACAACTCCACTCCTCTCCCTGTCACTCTCCAAAACTGTTCTGTTTGTATTTCCTGCCTCAGGACAGTAGTCTCCTCGGTGGGCGTGCCTTTCTGCCTCACTCCGCCCACCTGGTGTGCCCTACTGGCCCTGAGTAAGGCATCAGGTCTCCCTTTCGGGAGCCGAATGTGTCCTCACAGGGGATGGGGGTGTGTGTGTAATGTGGTAGATGTTGTTACCTGTGACCCCTGGGGTCCAGGGCGTCAGTCACAGATTCCAATACCTAGCACAGTAGAGCTGAAAATGGGTCTTTGCAAAGCCTGTTCATGCACTTCTCTATGGGACTGCCAGAGATAGTCAAGTACAGCGTGGCATGCATTTGCGACTTCTGCTCCGTTGTGACTGTGATGTGTCAGTTCAGATTCGCATTGTTTGGATCCTGTTAAAAAATAAAGGGAATGTGGCCCTTTAAAAAAACTGATTGACAGGGTTTTGCAATGGTATACCCACTGCTATGATATTAATAATCTGTCCTCGGTATAGTCCATCTAGTTTGTAATGTTAGAAAATCCCTTTAACCCCTTCACCCCCGGCCACTAAAACACCCTAATGACCGGGCCATTTTTTGCAATTCTGACCAGTGTCACTTTGACAGGTTATAACTCTGGAACGCTTCAACGGATCCTGGCGATTCTGAGATTGTTTTTTCGTGACATATTGTACTTCATGTCAGTGGTAAATTTAGGCCGATACTTTTTGCGTTTATTTGTGAAAATTTAGGAAATTGTGCGAAAATTTGGAAAATTTCGCAATTTTCAAACTTTGAAAATGTATGCCCATAAATCTGAGAGATATGTCACACAAAATAGTTACTAAATAACATTTCCCACTTGTCAACTTTACATCAGCGCAATTTTCGAAAGAAATTTTTTTTTCGTTAGGAAGTTAGAAGGGGTCAAAGGTCATCAGCAATTTCTAATTTTTTCAACAAAATTTACAAAATATTTTTTTTAGGGACCACATCACATTTGAAGTGACTTTGAGAGGCCGAGGTGACAGAAAATACCCAAAAGTGACCCCATTCTAAAAACTGCACCCCTCACACTGCTCAAAACCACATCCAAGAAGTTTATTAACCCTTTAGGTGCGTCACAGGAACCAAAGCAATGTGGAAGGAAAAAATGAAAATTTTACTTTTTAACACAAAAATGTTACTTTAGCCATAAAATTTTCATTTTTACAAGGGAGAAAAGAGAAAGTGCACCCTACAATTTATTGTGCATGTTCTCCTGAGTACGCTGATACCCCATATGTGGTAAAAATCAATTGTTTGGGCGCACGGCAGAGCTCGGAAGGGAAGGAGCGCCATTTGAATTTTTGAACACAAAATTAGCTGCACTCATTAGCGGACGCCATGTCGGGTTTGAAGACTCCCTGAGGTGCCTAAACAATGGAGCTCCCCCACAAGTGACCCCATTTTGGAAACTAGAGCCCTCAAATATTTTTTCTAGATGTTTGATGAGCACTTTGAACACCTGGGGGCTTCACAGAAATTTATAACGTTGAGCCGTGAAAAGAAAAAAAATTTTTTTTACCACAAAACTGTTGCTTCAACTAGGTAGCTTTTTTTTTCACAAGGGTATCGGGAAAAAATGCAACATAAAATGTATTGTCCATTTTCTCCTGAGTACGCAGATACCTCATATGTGGTGGAAATCAAATGTTTGGACACACGGCAGTGCTCGGAAGGCAAGGAGCGCCATTTGAATTTTTGAACGCAAAATTAGCTGCACTAATTAGCGGACGCCATGTTGGGTTTGAAGACCCCCTGAGGTGCCTAAACAATGGAGCTCCCCCACAAGTGACCCCATTTTGGAAACTAGAGCCCTCAAATATTTTTTCTAGATGTTTGGTGAGCACTTTGAACACCTGGGGGCTTCACAGAAGTTTATAACGTTGAGCCGTGAAAAGAAAAAATTTTTTTTTTACCACAAAACTGTTGCTTCAACTAGGTAGCTTTTTTTTTCACAAGGGTATCGTTAAAAAATGCAACATAAAATGTATTGTCCATTTTCTCCTGAGTACGCAGATACCTCATATGTGGTGGAAATCAAATGTTTGGACACACGGCAGTGCTCGAAAGGCAAGGAGCGCCATTTGAATGCAAAATTAGCTGCACTAATTAGCGGACGCCATGTCAGGTTTGAAGACCCCCTGAGGTGCCTAAACAATGGAGCTCCCCCACAAGTGACCCCATTTTGGAAACTAGAGCCCTCAAATATTTTTTCTAGATGTTTGATGAGCACTTTGAACACCTGGGGGCTTCACAGAAGTTTATAACGTTGAGCCGTGAAAAGAAAAAAAATTTTTTTTTACCACAAAACTGTTGCTTCAACTAGGTAGCTTTTTTTTTCACAAGGCTATCAGGAAAAAATGCACCATAAAATGTATTGTGCATTTTCTCCTGAGTACGCAGATACCTCATATGTGGTGGAAAGTTATTGTTTGGGCGCATGGCGGGGCTCAGAAGAGAAGGAGCGCCATTTGACAGCAAAATTGGTTGGAATCATTAGCGGACGCCATGTCACGTTTGGAGACCCCCTATGGTGCCTAAACAATGGAGCTCCCCCACAAGTGACACCATTTTGGAAACTAGAGCCCTCAAATAATTTTTCTAGATGTTTGGTGAGCACTTTGAACACCTGGGGGCTTCACAGAAGTTTATAGCGTTGAGCCGTGAAAAGAAAATTTTTTTTTTTTACCACAAAACGGTTGCTTCAACTAGGTAGCTTTTTTTTTCACAAGGGTAACAGGAAAAAATGCACCATAAAACGTATTGTGCAATTTCTCCTGAGTACACAGACACCTCATATGTGGTGGAAAGTAATTGTTTGGGCGCACGGCGGGGCTCAGAAGAGAAGGTGCGCCATTTGACTTTTCAAACGCACAGACGCAGTGCACTGATCGGCCGCTGCAGGACGCACGGTCGGATGCGATAAAAAAAAGCGTCGGGGATACGTAAAAAAAAAGTCACGCCAAAAATTGACCATGGATGCAGATACGTTATGTGCATCCCTGATCAGCGCTTGGCGGGACGCACGGACGGATGCGATACAAAAAGCGTCGCAAATACGGAAAAAAGTCACGTCAAAAATTGAGCAGGGATGCCGATCCGTTATCTGCATCCCTAATCAGCGCTCGGCGGGACGCACGGACGGATGTGATACAAAAAGCGTCGTGAATACGGAAAAAAGTCACGCCAAAAACTGACCACGGATGCATATCCGTTATCTGCATCCCTGATCAGCGCTCGGCGGGACGCACGGACGGATGCGATACAAAAAGCGTCGTGAATACGGAAAAAAGTCACGCCAAAAATTGACCATGGATGTCGATCCGTTATGTGCATCCCTGATCAGCGCTTGGCGGGACGCACGGACGGATGCGATACAAAAAGCGTCGGGGATACGGAAAAAAAAGTCACGCCAAAAATTGAGCAGGGATGCCGATCCGTTATCTGCATCCCTGATCAGCGCTTGGCGGGACGCACGGACGGATGAGGTGTAAAAATGGACAGGGGATACGGGAAAAAAAAAAAAAAAGTTATACTCACAGTACCCAGAGGACTAGCAGGAGAATCACTGACCAGAAGAGCTGCAGAGGAACAGATGGCAGAGAGATGGACAGCTTTACAGGAGCAGCAGGCAGATCAGCAGAATGCCCAGGAAGGACCCAGCGATGGACGCAGATGTGATCAGGCCGGTGAAGACAGGTAAGAGGACGTCGGGGGAGAGGGGGGGGTGAGAGCAGAGGGGGGGGTGAGAGCAGAGGGGGGGTTGAGAGCAGAGGGGGGGGAGAGCAGAGGGGGGGGAGAGCAGAGGGGGGGGGAGAGCAGAGGGGGAGGGGGGAGAGCAGAGGGGGAGACCGGAGAGGGAGCTGCAGAAGCAGAATAGAGATAATGGGGGAGGCAGTCAGATCGCGGGGGGAGCAGATCGGGATGTCGGGGGGGGGGGGTTGGGGGGAGCAGATCGGGATGTCGGGGGGGGCAGATCGCAGGGGGGGCACGGCAGGGGCTATCACGGCAGCGCGCAGGGGCACCACGGGAGCGCGCACGGGCTGCAAAGTGAGCACAGTACTCACGTGCAGCAGCAGCAGCGGTGACCTCAGCTACGGCGGCGGCGGCAGCAGCAGCGGTGACGTGGTACCACAAGTACCAGCCACTCCACGCTGCAGACATGTTGGGGGAGGGCTCACAGGCCAGCACAGGCCTGGGGAGGGCGGCCACCGGCAGATCAGACCGCCCCACTGCACACTGATTGGAGCGATTGCGCGTCATAGCACGATCGCTCCAATCAGTGCTGCAGGGGCTGGGGGCGGCATGTTTGAGGTCCACCTATGATATGCTGCAGCAGCTGCGGCATCTCATAGCTGGATCTCACAGGATCGCACTAATTCGGGCATTATTTTTGCCGAAATTAGTGCGATCGATGTGGTTGGCGGTTCAGATTTGAACAGCCAATCACATCGATCGTCGATAGGGGGTGGCGATGCCGCCCCCCCTGGGGTCAAGCAAAGGTCCCCTGCTGTAAGAAACAGCAGGGGACATCATTTGAAAGCCGTTGCTATGGCCACGGCAATCAAATGAAGTTTAGGCCGTAAAATTACGTCCCTGGTCGTTAAGTCACGTTAAAATAGGACGTAATTTTACGGCCCGCGGTCGTGAAGGGGTTAAGTCTCCTTCCGTTTTATTTCTTCTGATGTATTTGTCGCGCTCTGGGGGAGCCAGGCTGCTCTGATCCGGGTGGTCCATGGCTCGAGGGGTACCAGATCCGGGGGCACCATCGACCAGTTTTAAATGAAAAATAAAAAAAAAAATAAAAAGTCTGACTACGCCACTCGCGGTTTGCGCCAAGCGATGATAGGGCCGCCATTGCAGGTTCCCACTGGGGGTGATGGATGGGGGCAGCGTGGATGGTGGAGCCCTCCGCGAGCAGGTCTTTTCCTCAGGGGTAGGTGAAGGGTTAACGTGGAGAGGCAGCGCAAAGAAAAAGTCCAGACAGGGAGAGCAGTTTGATGGTTTTTACTCACTGGATTTACGCCCAGGAGACGTACTGGATTCCAGGTGCACCCGTGTTCTGATGGCTGTGCCTGCCAACCTGGTGCCACTCTCACCCTGTGCACTCTGGTGTATGTGGGTCCTTCCTGGCGTGGAGCACTTGGAGGTCCTCCTGGTGTCTGGGTCCTGCCGCAGGCAGCTTGGACTATTTAAGGGAATATGTCCCGGTCCCCTCTTTGCTGCTGATGCCTCGGACGTTAATGGTGGCAGATGAGTCCTGTAAACCCACCCCCCTGGCACGGTTAACAGATGGCTTGAAGTCCTTGTCTGTTCTGGGACCTGCAACCCGTGCGTGCAAAGTACTGTGAGCCCTGGATGTCCACCCCACAGGATCCCTCTGTCCTTGGAGCTTGCTCTCTCACTCTTCAGCTACTTTCCTCCTCTCAGTAGCTGTTCTTTCTACTCAGGTATTTGCAGTGTCTTTGCTTCCACTCCGACAACTTTCTTACTCCTCTCTTTCCTTTCTGTTTCCTTCCACTTTCTCTGTGTCTCAAGAGTCTCTTGTCTGTCTTGACACCTTTCTGACAACTCCCCTCCTCACTCCTTCCTCTTTCACTTCCTTTCTCAGATTGCTCACTAACACTTCCCAGGTCACTCTCTCCTCCCCCAGGTCTGGTCCCTCCCTTCCCACTTGGCTGCCTGTTAACTTACAGTGCCCAGCCATGTCATCTGGCTCTAAGGGGGGTCTCCCACCCTGGTTGTGCGTGTATATGTCCTGGTGTACTGGTGTGTGTGAAATGACTGGCACAGTCGTGTAGGACCCGAGCTGTTACCTTATTGTTACCTTATTTTTGTGACACCTGGTTACCGCAAGGGCATCATATATTGCTGTGTTGATCTATAATTCCCTTGCTCCAGCTTTTAGTAGAAGTATACAATTCTGATCCTTCTGATTTTCACAATTTTTGGTTTAAAATTTTAGAACTTTTCTTGCTGAAAGAGTTTGTGCTAATCGATTTATAAGAATCGACAGTGTCAGTAATCTGTGGTCACTGGATGGGATCCTTAACCACCTCCTACTGTCATACGGAGTTTTGCACAAACTTCGTCAACTGTCATGACGGCATTGGGCTCTGTTCAGATTGCAGATTCTGACACTCCACCCGATGGTTTCTCTGGTGTCCGGGATCAACACAGGCAGATCTTCTGTGTGCTAATTCATAGACAGGCTAGTAAGAGTTAATCTCTGCTGGTCTGCTTGATCCTTTGATCACATGTTGTGGGGAGACCTATCACATTTGCCCCCTTCCTATTTCTGCTGGATGAAATATTCTACCCATGCCAGCTATAGTTTATTCTATGTTGGTCTGTGAGGTGTGGTGTCCCAGACTCACTGATAAAAGTTGTGCTCATTGCTTGGTTTGGTTGTGGAAATATACCTCTGTTGTCTTGTTGCTTCCCTCCTGCTCTTGTATTTCCTCCTGAATCTCTTATTGTTTTTACCTTTGTGTGTGCCCTGTGTGACAGAATTTTGTTTTTTCCTTGTCCCTGAGGGGAGAGGGAATCGGATCAGGTCTAGTCAGGAATAGGGCCAGGACGGAGACTCGGGTCTCTCCACCATCAAGAGTATCCCTGAGCATAGAGATAGCATAGGGATCCCTAGATTGAGGGACAACTTAGGAACCCCGGTTTCCTGCTATCCCATAGTCTTCATGACACCTACCTCCTGGCATTTGTAGCTCTTATTTTGATTAGTCAGCCTCCCACATTCTCATCATTGCGTGGTGCCACGTATGTGACGTTGCTCCAGGATGTCTCATCAGAAGAAGAGCCAATGATGCCAGAATGTAGGAGGTGGTTCTCAGGGCACAGACTACTGACTCAGCTGATTAACTTATTCGTACGAATCGATTCTCACTAACTATACTTGGTGACGCTTTCAGAGTTAGTACAGTAGAAGAGCAGGAGCCACGACTGATTTACCTCTACAACCATATAACCATGTCACTTGCATGCTGTTGTAAGCTAGGTGACAACCTCCATACTGGTAAGGGTGCACTAGGTATTTTGTGCTTGGAATTTTACCGTTCCCATTACAATTTGGTCCCTAGAATAACAGCGTACGCGTGGTATTGTAAGGCAGCAAGAGGCTCCTGGAGATAGAGACATTGATAACAGGCTTGGGCTGAGTGACAAAAACCTGTCTCCATTCATTCACGGAATGATTGCTGCGCCTCTCAATCTGACTAGTCGGCACTGGTCTTTTGGAATATGTCTCCACTACACACCCATTATGTAATCCCTTTCAACACTTGCTCAGTTATTTTAATGGATTATTATTTAATGTATTTCGTGGGATCGTATTTGTTTGGGGCATTGACACAGACAGACGGGCTTAGAGATAACCAACTCTATCAGCAAAGAGATCGCTACTAGTTTCACCAGTCACCATTCACTATAGAGAAAGGATTTATAGGGAAATTCCTTGTCCAGCAGCCAGGTCCGGATTCTGTGGCCATTAAACAGGAGCCCTGTGAAGCACCTCCTTCCAAATGTCACGCCACAATGGCCTTAAGAAGAGTCGCGGTGCCGTGAGGTAAGAGGTGGCTTTCAGGGCTCATCTCCCCTGAATTCTCACCTGTCCGCTGGACCAGGGTCTTGTGAATCACTACTCAATAGCTTTCTAAAACATTTGTCAAGTTTTCTAAAGATGACGTTTTACCTACATACTGTTACTATTGGATCATTTGGATAGAGGTACAACAAATATTCGAGACCAGTGTTCTTTTCCAACAGGGAACACGGGAACCCTGTTCTGCCAAACGTTGGAGGTTCCACCAGACTGATATCCATACCGTCCTTCGCATCAACCATGTCATCAGTAATTTAGTGCATAAAGTACTTAATGGATATGGCACTGCCGACTCTAGTGGATGGTACATTAGACATCATCAATACTACCCAAAGCATTGTGCCGAGGCAATATTCAACTTAGCATATCTCCCTTTGTACCTCTCAGCTCTGATATCATGCAAGGGAGAAAGATTCAGGGGCGCACATATCATTGGTGCAAACTATGCAGCTGTCGCGGGCGGCGGGGCGCTGCGCTCGCTAACGCTCCGGTCCGGCGCTGCTGCTCGGTGGCTTGAGCGGTGGGCCGGATACGGGGACTCGAGCGGCGCTCCTCGCCCGTGAGTGAAAAGGGGGTGGTTTGTTTGGGGGATTTAGTCTGTGACGCCACCCACGGGTTGTGGTAAATATGGGCACCACCGCTGCTGATGATGGGGATCCCGGGAGCGATGGTAGGGAGCAGCTGGGATGTTGTTTTCCCCCTCCATTGGTAGGGGTTGGTGGTCCCGGGGCCCGGTGGTGAGATGGGGGGGCGGTGAGGTGCAGGGTTGCAGGGACAGCGCGGCGAGGTGCCGGATGGCACGGGTGTACTCACTCAGCAAGAGATGCACAAAGTCTTCGGTAAACCAAACGGCTGGATGGACGGGTCCCGCAGCCGGCTGCTGGGTCTCTCCCCGGACAGGTGATGGTGGCTGTCTCTCCCTGAACCTTTGTGTACTGTTTGACTCCAATGGCTTCCCAACGGTAGTCCGCTCCCCGGTGTATAGATACTGGAGGAGCCCGTTTTGCCCGCAGGCGCTGGCCCTTGGACTTCTAGCCGGTGGCAGTGGCTGTATGTCCTCACGGTGTGAGCGGTTGCCTTCAATCGGGACTTGATTGTTAGGGAACCCCGGGGGTTCCTGTCACACTCGGATTTGACTGTTAATGGCGGCTCCAAGCCTGGTTGGGGTCCGATGGCCCTGCCTGGGTGTGCTTAGCTTCACTCCGTTCCCCGGTCCGGTACTGTTGGGCCACCGCCCAGCCTCGGTCCTTACGGCTCTGCGGAGTTCCACCAAAACCTGCAGACGGCCACCACCATCTGCCAACCTTTCTTTCCAACCCAGACACTCGCAGTACGTGACCTCTCACTTTCACCTCCAAACTAGACTCCACTGTCTGCTTTCCCGCCTCCAGGCCTGTGAACTCCTCGGTGGGTGGGGCCAACCACCTGGCTCCGCCCCACCTGGTGTGGACATCAGACCCTGGAGGGAGGCAACAAGGATTTTGTGTCTGACTAATGTAACTGTCCGGGTGTGTGTGTGTGTGTGTGTTTTGTCTGTGGCTACCTGGCTAGTCCAGGGCGCCACACAGCCTCACAGGGGTCCAAGAGGTTACAGGGCACATTTGTACCTTCAAACCCAATTGAATTGTGCATGATGAGGAGCTTTTGGACTGTGGATGGCGCATATATTGTTCCTGTCTAAAGGGGTGCTGGGCTTTGAAGGCCCCACCCTGAAGACATCAATCGTCGCCACAAGACAAATATGTAAATAGTGTTGATGTAAATACTCGTAATATGTTGATGCTTAATTTATGTATTTGGCCACCTAGTGGCTGATTTTAGATGCTGCTCCATAGCATAGTGTTGGAGCTCGCCTAGTAACAGGGGCGATAAGCGAATAGACAGTTAAACAAATTTGGGATGAGTTAGATTCAATATATTTTTTCACAAGCAAAATACATGGGGTTGTTGAGAGAGTGAGGTTGAAACCAGTTGTGTGCAGGCCAGCTGATACCGAAGGCCCAGAAATGGGGGTTGTTGTCGCAAGGCCCAAAACCAGTATTAGAAACTCAAGCACAGGATGGGACAGCAGAGTACCCCTATCCCACCGTAGTGAGTACCAGACCTCAACTATGGCAACTCAGTTGCGACTGTTTCGAGTGGTACTAGTCCTATAATGGAGGCCTGACATAAAGTTGGTCAAACAGGTCAACATGGAGAAACCCAGTAGATGAGCTTTGTCCAACGGAGGTCAGAAACCTTTAGCAGGAGCAGGACCTCAAGGGCTGAAGGCGACCATGACTGTGCAGAACTTCATGATTTTACTGAGTGGAACTGTGGTGTCAGATACTGAGGAAGAGAACAGCAGTAGTATCAGGAGCCGGTAGCAGGTGTGAGGTGTGCTTTGAAGTCAAATGTTCCGTACCTACAATGTTCAATTGCTGTGCCCATAGTGATGATGTGAAAGAAATACTGTGCATAACTATTAGTAAAAGACTGTTGAATGAGAACAAGGCATCTGTCTCCATTAATCCCAGGTGGGAAACCTGGTTCAAACGAGGACCTGAACAGAAGTATGGCTGCACACACAAAGTCCACACACCCCACCAGAAATCATCCCTTCCCCCATGCTCTGTGGAAGTTACCGGAGAGCAGGGCAAGGAGAGGTAGCGACTGAGCTGAAGCAGAGTGAGCCCCTTGTCCGCGGGTCACCCCCAACCGTCCCTCTTCATCTGCACAGGAGCCATCTTCTGTTTGTGTCCACCACTGGAATGATTACAGAATCTGGGGCAAGATTAGTCTGGGCTTGTCCCAAATTAATTTGCTAATAATAACCTACGCATTAAAACTCCTTTTTTTTTTATAAGATTTGTGAGGCACACAAAAGAGTAACAATCCTATTTTATGAGGTTTTCGAGTTTCAGAAAAGTCTTCTTAGGCCCCTTTCACACTGCGTTCATCTCCCCGTTCAGTGGTCCCAATTGTCTTCCATCCGAACAGGTTTTGGATGTAAGTACCAATGGGGCCATTGTCTATAATGGTGCAGACGGAGTCACTGTGTGCTCTGTCGTGCTCCATTTTCGTGAGTATACGCTCACTGGAGGCGGACACCAAGACGCAGTCTACTACATTTGGGTGTCCACCTCCAATATGCGTGTACTCCTGAAAATGGGGCACGACTGAGCACATAGTGACTCCGTCTGCACCATTATAGTCTATGGCCCTATCGGCTCATACATTGGAAACTCGTTTTTCGGGGGTGTTTGGTCGAAAGCCCTGACGTGACCACTGAACAGGGGAGAGGAACGAAGTGTGAAAGTGGCCTAACTGGCACCGTTTGTACAAACAAACCTGTGCTTTAGTCACCCTTGGGTCCAGTGCTGAGTTTGTGTCACGCTATTGTCCGTTATTGTTTGCAGCTCTGACATCACGTAGACAGTGCTGCAGCCAATCAGTGATCTAATAAGCTTTGCCTGATTAGATGGCTCAAGTTTTTGGGCTGCTTAGCTCGCTGACTGCAGCGCTGTCCATGTGATGTTAATGCTGCAGACAATAACAGTGTTGCACCTGGGGAGGGTGAGTAAAGCACAAATGGCTTTTTAAAACAAAATGCAGACAGGGACCAGAGGTTTTCTAAAACCAGAAAACCCCTTTAATTATATGGCGGTGGTTTGGGGTCCTTAAGAATTCTTGCATTTGCATATTGAATTAAATTAATTTTCCTGTTATATCAATATTAACAATAGCAAAAAAACACAATAATAATATATAACAATAATTAAAGTATTTTCCCCCATAACATGAGTTAGTAATACAGTCATTAGCTTTACTCAGATATTACAAATTCCGTCCATATTTTATTTTCTGACTTAGTTACTTCTACGGTTCCAAATGCCCTTGTGTTATAGCAGAAAGAACAACATCAAAAGTAGCTTTCAACTTTCCAATTCTTTCTAAATTTCTTTAAACTTATAGGCCATATTGCTGACTCCAGAACTTCAAAGGTGGATTAGGATCAGGCTCAACAAAAAAAATCTTACGATTTCATAAAATATGCATGTGGATTTTGTGCCCATTACAGTAATTATTCATGTTTTAATTATTTCAAAAAAATCAATTTTCAGGTTATTTTTATGCAGGTGAAGACTGAAGGATTTTTGTTGGTGCCATCTATGAGTAAGAACAAGGAATACGCTCTGAGGTTTCTTTAATACTAATGGGAAAGCGGCACTTGTCCTGTAAGTTCAGAAAATGATATGAGAATTGGCTAAAAAAAAATCTCATGGGTTTCAAGCTCATGCTGGATAAATTGGACAAACATTTCTCAGACACTAGACAAGTCCTATTACCTGGAAGTGACCCCTGAGGTCAGGAATCCCCTGAAGGTATTTAAGGCACCCTCCCCTTAGGGGAGGTGCTAAAGCAACGTTGCCTATCCATAGTGCTTTGCTAGTTCTCAGGTCCTGTACCTATTACTGTGTCTAGCCCTGTTTCTCGTGTTCTAGAGCCAGTCAGCTATACCCGCTATCTGTGTCTTTTTCTAGAGCCTACTCCTACCACCACCTCCGTGCTACCTTCCCACTGGGTTGCAGATCTTACTGGGCCAGTGATTCCCAGTGCAAACCAGTCCAGTGTTACAGCACACACTGTGGCAGTCACCTTCTATTCCTGCACTCCCACGTCCAGTCTCCTCAGGCATCCCATAATGACCAGAGAAAAGCTTTGCATTCCTGTTCGTCTAGTGGGAATACGCTTGGTTGGTTGAGAACGCCACACATCAGATGAGGTTAATCTAGTACCTTGATGTTAAAGGGGTCTGGCCACTGGAGCCTTCCACCAGTAGAAGTCAACCGGTACCTTGGCGGTTTAAGGGGCCTGGTTTCTTGGGTTCAGTCCTTCATCTCCTATCATCTGGGGCCACTCCGTTCAAGAATAAATCTCTAGATACGTTGTTCACACCCTTTGTCTCCAGCCATCCCTGAGGATCTCGCTATCTTACCTTCTATCTCCGCTCTCCATTGCCATAAACCACTCGCTCTATTCGACCATCACAATCATCCGACTATACGTCTGTCACATTCGCTCACTAGGCCTTTACTGACTCTTCTAGAATTAACAGTCTTTGTCCCTATCCACTGACCCCTCCCATCACGGGTTAGTCCCAACATTAACTGTTTCTAACCCTGTTAGCTGTTACTGGGCAGACTTAACCTTTTACACATGTTCTTAACAAACATTAAAATACTGTACTAAACAGTCTACATTACATCTTATACAATACATTATCTCTATTACATATAACATTACATTACAATACAATTCACATGACACAAAACATCACAATATTTATAAAAGATGCAAACTTTGGCCATGTGTGGCCAACAAAAATAGAATGGATAAGAGGCACTCAGGTACTCAGCAAATTTCACCATCAAGGGTGCAACCAACACAACAGGGGCCTCCACGCATCCGAGTCCATCTTCTCAAACTGCAGTCCTGTTTCTGTTTCAACTGACATGTGCAGCACCGCTAGTGAGGTTGGTGGAAATACTTACTGGCAACTGGGCCTGTAAAGCCTTCAGTCGCTCAACACTTCTGTGGGCCAGGTAGCAGGCCGTGGCGCAGGCCTCTGCTTTTGACTGCTATGCTGGCTCAGGGGCCCAGGTAACCTTCTCCACCAAGCCACCCCATCTTACCTGCTCTGACATTGAAGCCATCAGCTGCCACCATCTGCTTAGTCCTGCTCCTCTGTAGGGCTACATGCCATACCACAACTCTTCATCGTCCAACTTCCTCTCAATTAAAGCAGCTTTATTGCTCTTTTTCACATAATTGAGCCAGCTTTGGAGCTCGCAGGGTGCAGTCATTGTTCTCTCCATCTGTTTCGACTTCTCACAAAATGCCGCTGTCCAATCACCTCTTGGTGGCCAATGTTGCGGATCCGCTTGAAACAGGGTGGGATCTCTTCAGGCTGACCCTCCAATTTCATCCAGTTATCCATGCCTTTTCCATCCTATGAGACTGTGGTGGGTGGACCCTCTCTTTCCACTTTGTATGACGGGGGCAGACACTGGTCATCATGGTTTGGAATCTCCAGGTCTGATACTTGTCCCGATGGGTATAGCATCTCCATTGCTGGCCAGATTTTCATGGCCTACCTCTCTGTTGCCACCCACGACAGGCGTGGTCTTCTTTTAGAGATGTCCACCACTGTCCACCTATTAGTGCCTATGCTCATCACCATCATTGACCTCACCATGGTTGCCATCTTCAATTTATCCTGTGCCTTCCTCGCTACACTTGATCTTACGTCGGCAAGGCTTGATTCTAATGACTACGTCAAGTGAAGAGTGGTGCAGGTGTAATTTGTGGGTGAGAGTAGTTGTGTAAAAGGGCAGCTTTAACCTTTTACATAGTTCTTTGCAAAGATTATATCTTACCAAACATCCTATATTACACCTTATAGTACTGTACATTATCTCTACTACATACTATATAACATTATATTAGAATACAATTTACATGACACAATACAACACAATATTTACAAAACAAAAACTTGTGAACAAGAAGGGGTATTTATCATGTTTTTTTTTAAGGAAAACTACTGTACCACAGTTGTGAAAAAGTATACAGTTTTTATTATTACAAAAAGTGCAAATATCAAAAATCACATGTGATGACAGTTAGTAGTTAGACATACATAGTTAAAATCCAATTAGATGAGACAGAGAGAGAAAAAAAGGTCCCAGGGAGGGAGACAGACTACCCCTTAACTAAAACTAGTAAGAAAGTAGTATTACTATATCCCGGGGGGGCATATAAGTAACCAAAAGATATCAATAGTATACCCCCTGGGCTAGTGGAGTGATGGAATGTCCATAGATTAAACAGTAACCAACAGGATAAGGTCCAGATCAGGGCCTGAATACACCAGTATGTAACACCACCAGAATAATCTCAGAGGAAAAAAAATAAAAAAATAAAAAATAAAAAGTCATATAGTGGTGGGTAAAATGGCACCTGAAGGACCTACCTGTGGTATGTATAGCACCCAGAAAGGGAGTCTGTCAGCCTCACATGTGGACCCGGTCCCGACACGTGTTTCGCATGTGTTTCAACAGGAGACACATGTTATATATAGTATATAGTACTATATATTATATAGTAATACTACTTTCTTACCAGTTTTAGTTAAGGGGTAGTCTGTCTCCCTCCCTGGGACCTTTTTTTCTCTCTCTGTCTCATCTAATTGGATTTTAACTATGTATGTCTAACTACTAACTGTCATCACATGTGATTTTTGATATTTGCACTTTTTGTAATAATAAAAACTGTATACTTTTTCACAACTGTGGTACAGTAGTTTTACTTAAAAAAAAACCATGATAAATACCCCTTCTTGTTCACAAGTTTTTGTATGTATTCTATGGGGTCCATGTATATTACAACAAATATGAGGTCCGCTCTACTTGGTCTCTGTTTTTCTTTTACAATATTTACAAAAGTTGCATGACAATATTCACTCCACATTACGTGATTGGTGTCTCAGGGGTAGGAGTGCGACCACCATTGTCCACCAATCTTACACTTGGATCAGTAAATATAAATTCTGAAACACTACCTCTGATTTCTAAATTCGTCTAGCCTCTGGCAACAGAAAAAAAGCTGCTGGTACTGCTCCTATCTGGGTTGTCGCCTATGGCAAAAATATGCAAATCATTTCTACAATAATAGTTTAAAAACATCTAATCATGTATCTAAAAAGTTGAAGCTCCAGGGCCCAGATGTAAAATTTATAACAGAGCCCCAATCTTCCATGTGTTATTTGTAATACTGTCGATGGTCTCCTTCAAGCACCATGCCCAATGTGCAAAGTAATGGTTTATATAAATCCACAATATGGTGAAAAGTATGTGCCCCCTCCACATTCCCCTCCATGAGTTTTTATGATCTCCCATTCTACATCCATATACCTTAAAGGGGTTATCCGGCTTATTTTGATGTTATACACTGGGGGTAATGGAGCTGAAGGAGAAACCTAAATTCAGTGATCAAGACATGTGCCTGATACTTTTATCTATATAGTATTAATGTACCATGGTATGTACTGTATATAACAAAAGAGGGAGAAGAGAAAAAACGATCAGGCGTCCATAAGGTGAAAAAAGATTTTTTATTGATCAGTGCAGGAGGTGAACACACAGATAAAAATACCATTAAAACACCAAGAAAGGAGCAACCGGCAAGGAGAATATTCACAGGATTTGGTAAATGCCAGACTTGAACAAACATCAGAATGTCACAATGATAATAAGTGCATAATTATAAGTATAAATTCATGCATGGCCACATATGTTACTAATATGGTACTGCAATATATACCCATGTGAAAATTATCAATGCTGTCATAAAACATTGCATAATATACATAATCACATATGTATGAGGGTAGGCGTATCTTCCGGCCAGGTCACATACTATCCTGCTGTACATGTGGTAAGGTTCATCGCCGCTTATCATCTAATGCTATGCCCGAATCTCTTACGGGTCTAATTGCCTTTTGGGGCTCATTACCTTCACTTAGTGGTGAACCTCTGCCTTCCTCCACAGCGGATTGTATGTGTGGGTAGATATATCCCCACGTGATCCATGCCTTTTTTGACTACATCGATGTCCACAATACAGCCCTATAGTGCAGCATTATATCCATGACATATGTGATTATGTATATTATGCAATGTTTTATGACAGCATTGATAATTTTGACATGGGTATATATTGCAGTACCATATTAGTAACATATGTGGCCATGCATGAATTTATACTTATAATTATGCACTTATTATCATTGTGACATTCTGATGTTTGTTCAAGTCTGGCATTTACCAAATCCTGTGAATATTCTCCTTGCCGGTTGCTCCTTTCTTGGTGTTTTAATGGTATTTTTATCTGTGTGTTCACCTCCTGCACTGATCAATAAAAAATCTTTTTTCACCTTATGGACGCCTGATCGTTTTTTCTCTTCTCCCTCTTCCGTCATATTCTTATGCGATTTGTCCAGTATGGATATGTAGCCTATGGTTGCACTATATAGAGGATCTCTAATTGTATATATTATGGTAATCATGCAACCTTATTTCCTGTGTGTTCTCTTTGTTTATAACTGTATATAACAAAAGTAAAATACTGTGGTTGCATAAATATGTAAACCCTCTTAATTGGGAATATGGTTGTGTTTAGAAATAGTCAATAACATATACACTCATGTTATAAAGTAGTCAGAGCACAGCTACTACAGTCATGGCCAAAAGTTTTGAGAATTACACCAAAATGATATTTTCACATGATCTGTTGCCGTCTGGTTTTTATTTGTGTTTGTCTGATGTTTACATCACATACAGAAATATAATTGCAATCATATTATGAGACCAAAAGGTTCTATTGACAGTTAGAATGAGTTAATGCAGCAAGTGAATATTTGCAGTGTTGACCCTTCTTCTTCAGGACCTCTGCAATTCTCCCTGGCAGCTGTCAATCAACTTCTGGAGCAAATCCTGACTGATAGCGGTCCATTCTTGCATAAGCAATGCTTGCATTTTGCCAGAATTTTTTGGTTTTTGTTTGTCCACCCGTCTCTTGATAATTGTCCACAAGTTCTCAATGGGATTAAGATCTGGGGAGTTTCCAGGCCATGGACCCAAAATCTCTATGTTTTGTTCCATGAGCCATTTAGTGATCACCTTTGCTTTATGGCAAGGTGCTCCATCATGCTGGAAAAGGCTGCTCCAAACTGCTCTTGGACAGTTTGGAGAAGTTGCTCTTGGAGGACATTCTGGTCCCATTCTTTATTCATGGCTGTGTTTTTAGGCAAGACTGTGAGTGAGCTTCCCTTAGCTGAGAAGCAACCCCACACATGAATCGTTTCAGGATGCTTAACAGTTGGCATGAGACAAGACTGGTGGTAGCGCTCACCTCTTCTTCTCCTAATAAGCTGTTTTCCAGATGTCCCAAACAATCGAAAGGGGGATTCATCTGAGAAAATGACTTTACCCCAGTCCTCAGCAGTCCACTCCCTGTTCCTTTTGCAGAATATCAGTCGGTCCCTGATGTTTTTTCTGGAGAGAAGTGGCTTCTTTGCTGCCCTCCTTGAAACCAGGCCTTGCTCAAGCAGTCTCCGCCTCACAGTGCGTGCAGAAGCACTCACACCAGCCTGCTGCCATTGCTGAGCTAGCTCGGCACTGCTGGTAGTCCCATCCAGCAGCTGAAACAGTTTTAAGATACGGTCCTGGCATTTGCTGGTCCTTCTTGGGCGCCCTGGAGCCTTTTTGGCAACAATGGAAGCTCTCTCCTTGAAGTTCTTGATGATGCGATAGATTGTTGACTGAGGTGCAATCTTTGTAGCTGCGATACTCTTCCCTGTTCGGCCATTTTTGTGCAGAGCAATGATGGCTGCACGTGTTTCTTTAGAGATAACCATGGTTAACTGAAGAGAAACAATGATACCAAGCACCAGCCTCCTTTTAAAGTGTCCAGTGGTGTCATTCTTACTTAATCATGACTGATTGATCGCCAGCCCTGTCCTCATCAACACCCACACCTGTGTTAATGGAACAATCACTAAAACAATGTTAGCTGCTCCTTTTAAGGCAGGAATGCAATGATGTTGAAATGTGTTTTGGGGGTTAAAGTTCATTTTCTTAGCCAATATTGACTTTGCAAGTAATTGCTGTTAAGCTGATCACTCTTTATGACATTCTGGAGTATATGCAAATTGCCATTAGAAAAACTTAAGCAGTAGACTTTGTAAAAATTAATATTTGTAGCATTCTCAAAACTTTTGGCCATGACTGTATAATGTTCTTGTAGGATTTTCCTGACATTTCTTTAGTTGCTGTTTACAGCAAAAGCCCTGTTCCATAAACAGCTTACAACACAACCAAGGGATCTCATCATTGTCTCACTGTTGAAAGTTATCATTCAGGAGAGGGGTATAATATTTTTTCCAAGGCATTTGATATGCCATGGAACACTGTAAAGACAGTCCTAAAAAGTGGCTTAAATTTGGCACAATAATGATATTACCTGGAAATCCCTCAAAAACTGATATTAAGACAAGAAGAACATTGGTCTTGGAGGCTGCCAAGAGGACAACATTAAAGGAGCTGCAGGAATTTTTGGCAAGTTACTGGTTGTGTATGGCATGTGACAACAATCTCCCTTATTTTTCATATGTCTGGCCTGTGGAGTAGGGTGGGAAAACAGAAGCATTTTCTTACAAAGAAAAACATACAAGCCTGACTCTGTTTTACCAAAAAATCTACATCAAATTTGACAAAAGCATGTGGGAACACGTTTTATGTTTATGGTCTGATGAGTTCAAGGTTGAAGGATTTGGCCATAAGTCCAAAACATATGTTTGGCGCAAGCCAACACTGTGTATCACCAAAAGAACACCATACCCACAGTGAGGCATGGTAGAGGCAACACTGTTTTGGGGCAACAACAACCCTAATCAACCTCCAAATCAAAAAATGGCTTCCCCAGAAGAAGATCAAAGTTTTGAAATGGCCCAGACAGATCCCAGACTTGTATGGAATGTAAAATCTGTGGGTGAACTGAAACGGGCACTGTACACAGGAGATGGCCTCACAATCTGACAGATGTGGAGTTACCACAAGAAAGAGGGGGCAAAGATCCCAAATTCTATATGTGCCATGGTGATGAACTCCTACCCAAAAATAATAAATGCTATAATAAATGGAAAGGGCACTTAAACAAAGTATTAGTTTAAGGGTGTGCATAATAATGCAACCACATTTTTTTTTTGTATTATCTTCTTTTCATATTTTTCTTATTTCAATCCTAAAAGTTTGTTTTTCAATTAAAAAATGAAAAAGTTTTGAATTGATTTGTCTTCTTGGTATAACTTCAAAACAAAAAGGGGTGTGTAAACTTTTAGATCCACTGTATATGTAAAATTATTTTATCTTTTCTCTTGGGGTGAAGAGGACGGTGCAGGTTTGTCGCTGATATATCGTAGAAAAGGTGACCTGCTATAACTGGCTGACATTTCAGCTGTGCAAACAATTTTGGCGGAGTAGGTAGTAATCTATAGTGACAATATGTAGGGATTAGAGGGAGGCTAATGCTGGACGTAAATCATGTTTGCATTTATAATACTTGAAGGCGGCAATTAAAGGCAGAAGGAATGCGACTTGCACTTAACTAAAGAATATGTTAAGTGAAAACCAATAAAGTATAACCCCGCAAGGTCGTATGAAATAACCCAGTGCAAATATGCCGAGGTCCCCTGGTGAATGAGCCGTACAAAAATCCTTTTAGTTTAATGCATTTTGACTAGAAGTATATGTTTTCTTCTTCTGCGTCCAAGTCTTTTCCAATGAAATTGTGAAGGGAAACAGATCCCCTTTAGTAGGCAGACAGAAGCTGACTGGGGCGAGGTGGAAATCTTTTTTTTTAACTCCAGTGTGTAGCAGAAGTTTTAATAGAATAGGATGACTCGGGAGGACTAGGTTCTAGGAGGAAACGTGAGGTGACAATCAATAAATATGACCACTAGTACAGCGTCCATATTCCAGATTGGTTTAGCTTACCCGTGTTTGGAATTACCTAAATGTAAATCCAGGGAAAATGATCCTCTAAAATGTCCCTCATATCATTGGTGTGTCCCTCATATCATTGGTGGTATGAGTGCTGTTATTGGGTCACTGTAATGTAGGAGCTGGTCGCCCCCCACTAGTGTTTTATATTGTTTGCATTGTAGAAGTAATGTGTTTAGGTACCAAGTACGCTGATACTGTATGGGGTAAAGTTACTGCTGCTAGTGAAGCACGGGTTCCCGATGTAGCAGAGCCAGGACCATGCCACCTAGCAGTCGGGTAAGAGGTGCACAAGAATAGATGTTAGGTAAAATATGAGGATGAGTGACAGATGGCTAAGGGGGTTGGTTAGAGAAATGGGCCTTGTGGGGAGTTAGTTCAGCAGAAGGATTTGAGGACTTAAGATGCGGCATGGAGTAAGGGCTGGTCAGGAAACAATGAGGCAACTTCTTAAAGGTCCGGAGCCTATGGCTCACCCCGACGATCCTAGGGAAGTCTTCTGACTAGACAGCCGTCGGGGCCCAGAAGCGGACAGCGGTGGGTATAAGAGTGGGGGAATGCAGGCACAGGTGTCCGGTAGCTTACAGACGAGTCCCAAGATAGCAAGGATCGGATGAGAGAGAGTACCCCAGAGAAAACAGCAGCAGAACCGTAGTAGTGAGGTCATATCTGTCATAATGGTGAAAAGGAAAATAAACTGTTCAAGTTTGGTTTGCCAAGAGAATTCCGGTGTCACATGTTTGTCTACTGCTTCTATGACGGGGACCGGCTATGGGATTCAGTGCTTCAAGAGCCACCACACACAGACGTTTCCAGGACATGGGCTACAAGTGTCACATTCCTTGTGTCACCACTCATGACCAATAGACAATGCCAGAAGCGTCTTACCTGGGACAAGAAGGAAAAGAACTGGACTGTTCTCAGGGGTGCAAGGTGTTGTTATCAGAAGAAAGTAAATTTTGCATTTCATTTGGAAATCGCGGTCCCAGAGTCTGGAGGAAGAGTGGAGGCCACAATCCAAGCTGCTGAGGTCTAGTGTGAAGTCTCCACAATCAGTGATGGTTTGGGGAGCCATGTCATCTGCTGGTGTAGAAACACTGTGTTTTATCAAGATCAAAGTCAGCGCAGCCGTCTACCAGGATATTTTAGAGCACTTCATGCTTCCCTCTGCCGACAAGCTTTTTGGAGATGGAAATTTTGTTTTCCTGCAGGACTTGGCCCCTGTCCCCACTGCCAAACGTACCAATACTGTTGCGTCCGGGTGGTGGAAACACTGGACCGTACACCGGATTCCCCTGGTGAGGCAGCCAGGCCGGTCACCCCGCCAGAGGGCCTTGATGCACGGCAGCCGAAGCACTACTAGTAGCAAGACAGTCCATATAGAGAGCTGGAAAGTAGATGTCCCTGGGAACACAGAGTTCTAGACAGTAGTCCGGGTGACGGGGCTCAGGGACCGAGGCCGGGTTGTAAGGTCAGGCGGAATCCGGAACCAGCTGAGCGAGATGGCAGGTCACCAAACGGAGCCAGGGACCGGAGACTGGCAGAACTGAAGAGGTGGTGGAACATCAGCCGACAGTCACCGTCAGGAGTATTGGAGCAGACGAGGTCAGGACCGGCTGGCGTGGCAGGACAGGCTCTGAGAGACAGACAGGGGTTAATACTGGACAAAGCAATACGGGGACCTGAACTCCTAGCTTAAGCTAAACACGTAGAACAGGCCCCGCCCACCAGGAAAGAGAATCAGCGGAGAATAAGCTCAGCGGAGAGGAAGCAGGGACCGGAGCGGTGAGCAGGGGGCGCCGCCGGGGACCAGAGAGCGGGGCACGGGAACCGGGAAGCGGGCCACGGGGACCGGAGAGTGTGACAAATACCTGGTTTACTAACCACAGAATCACTGTGCTTGATTGGCCAGCAAATTTGCCTGACCTAAACCCCATAGAGAATCTATGAGAGACACTAGAACCAACAATGGAGACGAGCTGAAGGCTGCTATCAAAGCAACCTGGGCTTCCATAACACCTCAGCAGCGCCACAGGATGATCACCTCCATGCCACGCCGCATTGATGCAGTAATTCATGCAAAAGGAGCCCTGACAAAGTATTGAGGCATTTACTGTACAGACTTTTCAGGAGGCGCCAACATTTATGAGTATAAAATCATTTTTCAGTTCGTCTTATATAATATTCTAATTATTTGAGATAATGACTTTCGGGTTTTCATTGGCTGTAAGCCATAATCATCAACATTAACAAAAAAACCCAAACACATGAAATAGATCTGACGCGCCCATGGGGTCAGGGGTTACTTGTTGCCAGGCCGCGGTGCTTCTCCAGGTATGCCGCGGTGGCCTTGCCCGGTTCCGTGACCCCAGGTGTCAATAAAATGGCTGGGTATGGGGACCGTGGGGGTAGTTGTTTGTGACGCCACCTGTGGTGTGCTGCCAATATAAGCCGCCGCTGCGGGACTTCTCTGCTGGGGTGGATGACTATGCAGCTTGGATGGTTCAACTCTCCACAGGCAAAGCCGTGCCCCAGGGAGGATGACAGTGGTGGTAGTCTGTCAGACGCTGATAGCGCTGGGGGCGCAATGGCATGGGCGCCAGCAATAATGGGTCGATACAAGCGGTGTAGTTCAAAATCTCTTTACTCACTGCTCACACATTCAGCCGTTGGAAAGTGCAGATCCCCGCTGTGATGGGCTCCAGCCGATCACGGCTACTTCGGAGGTCGTGACCGGCGGTCCCTTCTGTTAGTTTCCTTTCAATGGTCTCCCTCCAACCCTGCTCCTGGGCCATAGAACGGGTCATGGGTTTGTGGCGCCCCTGAGGCTTCCGTCGCCACAGAGATATTGCACCTCAGCCAGAGGTGTGATGTCCCATCCTGGGTAAGGACAAGGGTACATGCCGGTTCACAGGAAAATTCACACTACACCCATTGTTAGGCATATTTTGGGACCGGAGACAGTGGCAGCTACCCCCATGCTGTATTCTGGGGGGCCGTAAGACCCATCTCTTCTCCCATAGGGTGGGGCCTAGCAGCAGGAAAAGTGGGAGGAGCCAACTGAAAGGGAGAGTAGGAACAGGAAGTTCAAGGTCAGTCGTTGAGAGGGAGAAGAAGAGGGAGGTAGTTACCTCAGGAGAGAAAGTGACTGAGAGAGAAGTTTCCTGGTGGAGATCCTGGGGTCCAGCTAGGCCCAGGTGACACCACAGACAGTGAAGAAAGGATTCCAGGGTCACGGAAGGCCTGTTCTACTAAACATCGGGTGGAGGGATCAGGCTGCAATCGGGGACGGTCCCCATACAGAGGGAAGAAAGACATTTCCTCAGAAAGGGACACCTAGGCCCAGGGTGGTTGCAAGCGCCCCGGGCCACAACCTGCCATAGATCCCCTGGGAAGAGGGCAAGATCCCAGTCAGGCAAGCCCCCTTGACCAGACTCTATGGGGGAGGCCGAAACAAGTTTATCTACAGTCAGCGCCAGAAATATTTGGACAGTGACACAAGTTTTGTTATTTTAGCTGTTTACAAAAACATGTTCAGAAATACAATTATATATATAATATGGGCTGAAAGTGCACACTCCCAGCTGCAATATGAGAGTTTTCACATCCAAATCGGAGAAAGGGTTTAGGAATCATAGCTCTGTAATGCATAGCCTCCTCTTTTTCAAAGGACCAAAAGTAATTGGACAAGGGACTCTAAGGGCTGCAATTAACTCTGAAGGCGTCTCCCTCATTAACCTGTAATCAATGAAGTAGTTAGAAGGTCTGGGGTTGATTACAGGTGTGTGGTTTTGCATTTGGAAGCTGTTGCTGTGACCAGACAACATGCGGTCTAAGGAACTCTCAATTGAGGTGAAGCAGAACATCCTGAGGCTGAAAAAAAAAGAAAAAATCCATCAGAGAGATAGCAGACATGCTTGGAGTAGCAAAATCAACAGTCGGGTACATTCTGAGAAAAAAGGAATTGACTGGTGAGCTTGGGAACTCAAAAAGGCCTGGGCGTCCACGGATGACAACAGTGGTGGATGATCGCCGCATACTTTCTTTGGTGAAGAAGAACCCGTTCACAACATCAACTGAAGTCCAGAACACTCTCAGTGAAGTAGGTGTATCTGTCTCTAAGTCAACAGTAAAGAGAAGACTCCATGAAAGTAAATACAAAGGGTTCACATCTAGATGCAAACCATTCATCAATTCCAAAAATAGACAGGCCAGAGTTAAATTTGCTGAAAAACACCTCATGAAGCCAGCTCAGTTCTGGAAAAGTATTCTATGGACAGATGAGACAAAGATCAACCTGTACCAGAATGATGGGAAGAAAAAAGTTTGGAGAAGAAAGGGAACGGCACATGATCCAAGGCACACCACATCCTCTGTAAAACATGGTGGAGGCAACGTGATGGCATGGGCATGCATGGCTTTCAATGGCACTGGGTCACTGGTGTTTATTGATGACATAACAGCAGACAAGAGTAGCCGGATGAATTCTGAAGTGTACAGGGATATACTTTCAGCCCTGATTTAGCCAAATGCCGCAAAGTTGATTTGACGGCGCTTCATAGTACAGATGGACAATGACCCCAAGCATACAGCCAAAGCTACCCAGGAGTTCATGAGTGCAAAAAAGTGGAACATTCTGCAATGGCCAAGTCAATCACCAGATCTTAACCCAATTGAGCATGCATTTCACTTGCTCAAATCCAGACTTAAGACGGAAAGACCCACAAACAAGCAAGACCTGAAGGCTGCGGCTGTAAAGGCCTGGCAAAGCATTAAGAAGGAGGAAACCCAGCGTTTGGTGATGTCCATGGGTTCCAGACTTAAGGCAGTGATTGCCTCCAAAGGATTCGCAACAAAATACTGAAAATAAAAATATTTTGTTTGGGTTTGGTTTATTTGTCCAATTACTTTTGACCTCCTAAAATGTGGAGTGTTTGTAAAGAAATGTGTACAATTCCTACAATTTCTATCAGATATTTTTGTTCAAACCTTCAAATTAAACGTTACAATCTGCACTTGAATTCTGTTGTAGAGGTTTCATTTCAAATCCAATGTGGTGGCATGCAGAGCCCAACTCGCGAAAATTGTGTCACTGTCCAAAGATTTCTGGACCTAACTGTATAAAGGTCAAGGCTCTGAAGTCAGTCGAGGAAGGAGACACAACCAAGGGTGCACCGGCATTTACCTTAAGAACTACCCGGGATCGGCGGAGGTCCCTGACAGTGAATTTCAACACTCCAAAGGCAACCAGTCTGCTGCAGCCCTGGCAACAGTAAGTAAAGACCTTGAAACTGCACCGCCTGGTGTTGCTTCCTTTATTTCGCCCTGCACCGCACCATTTCCAAAGCACCATAGACTGTAATAAACACCAACGGAAGCCCCGGGGTACCGCTCCACCTGTGGGGAGCAGAACCATCCCAGCTGCTAATCCATCAGCCCCGGAGGTCTCATCCAGCAGCGGCGGCTCCATAGCCGCAATCCACAGGTGGCGTCACGAATATTTCCACAAACTTTAATTAAAGTTACCACCCTCACAACTGCCATATTAGTTGACCCCGCCAGGGTCACGGAGTCGGGCCCCGCCACCACTGACTACCCCCGGACTAGTCCGGCCCGACACCGGGTGTCCCAAAGCCCTGGGGTGGGCGAGTCAACCTTGGTGTCACGAACAGGATCTCGTGCCCAGTCCCACCGGGTACTGTGCGCCTTACAGAGCTGTGTTTGAAAGACTGTTTTACCGTGTGAAAACTGCCGCCATTGAGACTGCTGAGCGCAGGAAGAAGAGGGGCGTGCCTGAAGAAAGAGCGCGAAAATAAGCCCCGCCCCCTTGTCTTGGAAAAGAGCGCGAAGCTAAGCCTGCCTCCGCTATGCAAAGCGGAGGATGAAGAATGGCGTATAAAGAAGCTGTAAGGCTGGCAAAAAGATCCTAAATGCCAGACCAGCAGACCGCTAGAATGTACTGGATCGTAAGCGGAGTGATGCCGGCCGTGGTGGGCTGGGTGCCAGTCTGGCGCCAGGTGCTGGTACAGCCCCCTGCTCCGCCCCAGAAGGGAAAAGGGTGCAGCGGAGTGGTGTGGTCGAGCACTCGAGCAGGGCAGATGCGAGCAGGAACCAGGCCAGAAGCATGGCGGAAAAACTGCAGCCAGGCACCCTAGGGACCAAGCAATTGGACCCCGAGCTGAACTTCCTCCAGGAAGAAGTGGAGCTCCTCATCCGGAGGTAGAGCTCCTTGCAAGTGGAGGTGGAGAGGCGAATGGAGGACGGAGCAAGTGCTCCGGGAGGGGCAAGTGCCAAGGAGGATCGGGCGACACCCGAGGTCGTGGGCCACAGAGAGCAGGCCGTTGTGATACACCCGGGTAAGCCGTACGCCGCCCCTACCCGTCCAAGCCCAGGGCACTATGAAGCGCCATCGCCAAGCCCCCCTGCAGGCCTGCAGGGGGTCGCCGCTGACCACGCCGAGGCAAGGGCGAGTACCGCAGACCCCGACAGCGAGGATGACTCCCCAGACAGCGCAGGCCCCGAACATCTAGTGGGCCCCTTGCCGAGCCCTCCCACCGGCATACCTAGTGCGTCCTCACCTGGGGTAAACTGGGACGCAGCACCGGTCAGCGACCTGGGACTGGTCCGTCCGATACTCCCTACCTCGACCCCGCTTGCCACCCGCATAGCCTGCGCCCGACAGCTGGAGCAATTCCAATATGAAAGAGAACGCCGGGAGGAAGAAAGGAGGGCAATAGAGGCATGTAACCTGGCCTCCAAGGCCCGCATCCGAAAGTCATGAAAAGGGTCCCAGGGCCCAGTCAGGAGGGGCCAAGTTCTGGACTTTAGACTGGAGGAGGGCTGGGGCTTTATCCGGGAGCCCGGCCTGGGAAAGGACGTGTTCGTCTCCCGCAGGGATATCGAGGAGCATCTCTAGAGAGGCCACCAGGGCGCGTTGTCCAGCCTGGTGACCTGGTCGAATACACGCGGCTGATGGGAAACCGTGGCTGGTACGCTCTGAATGTTCACATACTACAGGAGGAAGCAGCCCTGGAGGAGCCAGAGTGGGGCCGTCCCAATCCAGCCAGCAGTCGTACTCCAGTCAGCAGTCCCACTCCAGCCTGAGCCCAGGCCGCAGCACCCTGCAGCAGGCCAGCAACCAGCACACGGGAGACCCAGACCATGATCTCCTCGGCCTACCTGTTGCCTGGAGTCATGCCGGAGTGGGATCCTCGCATTTACCCTCGTGATTAAAGAAAAGAAGAAGCATCAGAACTGTAAATAGCCCCTGTTTATTCCTCGTCATTCTGAAGATTTTCCTCTGCATCGCCCCGCCCCTTTGTTCTTTTTGAAGAAGTCACCCATCCCTGAATTCCTGCCCTTATGTGCTTTTCGAAGATGTCACCCCCCTTGTTTATGTGTACTAGGCCACTAGACTTGAAAGTGGTCCACAGTTAAATGTTAATTTATGTGTAATTGTTTAACCAGGCCACTGGACTTAGTGGCTGGTTCCCCCCCCTCTAAGTTAAAGTTGAAAAGACATTAGGGCCACAGGACTTGGTGTGGTCAGCAATCCCCATGTAAATATGTTGCACCAGTTGTGCCCCCTACCAGAATTCTGGTGGGAACGTGCCGCAGCACTTGTGCACTGGACTGTAAAAGTGCACCAAAGACTTTAAAGTTTTATTTTTACATGTTTGCAACGTTCAAGGAAAAGTGCCTCCCATAAAGGGATGAAATGTTTTAAAATTTTACTGTTATATGCATATAAAAATTTGCAGTTTCTTTCCACTGTATTTTCTTGTTTCAGCCCGCGGACATGCTGGGATTTGCTGTGGGGGAGTGTGCCACCCCTGAGGCTTCCGTCGCCACAGAGATATTGCACCTCAGCCAGAGGTGTGATGTCCCATCCTGCATAAGGACAAGGGTACATGCCGGTTCACAGGAAAATTCACACTACACCTATTGTTAGGCATATTTTGGGACTGGAGACAGTGGCAGCTACCCCCATGCTGTATGCTGGGGTGCCGTAAGACCCATCTCTTCACCCATAGGGTGGGACCTAGCAGCAGGAAAAGTGGGAGGAGCCAACTGAAAGGGAGAGTAGGAACAGGAAGTTCAAGGTCAGTCGTTGAGAGGGAGAAGGAGAGGGAGGTAGTTACCTCAGGAGAGAAAGTGACTGAGAGAGAAGTTTCCTGGTGGAGATCCTGGGGTCCAGCTAGGCCCAGGTGACACCACAGACAGTGAAGAAAGGATTCCAGGGTCACGGAAGGCTTTTAAGCTCGTGGCCTGTTCCACTAGAACATCGGGTGTCCCAAAGCCCTGGGGTGGGCGAGTCAGGTTCTTGCTGCACTCCCCGCAAACCCTGGGATTCTCCTTCTTGTCTTAAGAACCTGGGTCGAGCTTCCTGCTCCAAGCCACAGACCCCGAACTACTCGCTGCCTGCTGCTCCTCCAAAGTGCGACCTCACACGGATACTATCCGGTGTAGATTGCCTATTGTGTCGGAGGGCTCTTAACTTCCCCCTGTGGGTTCCCCACCTCCCGGGTCCCTGACTAGTGGGCACGAGGTCCCACACCTCATGATGGCTACCCCAGCTCCTACCTTAGCCCGGTCCCAGTGACAGAACCCCCGTGTTATGTGTTGGTTGTGGTTGTTACCGGGGATGACCTCCTCCGCATCCAAAATGAATACTGCACCTTAAGTGAGGTGCAGTACCCTGTGGTGCCTGAAGCCGCAGGGGAGCCACTGATCCCTCAGTGTGTAATGACTCTATATAATATATAGGAATAGATCCCTCTGTGTGTAAATGTAGCGCCCCACGGGGCAGGTGGTTAACCTACTCGTTGCCGGGCCGTTGCGGGTCGGGTCAGGCGATGTCACGAGTGGCCTTGCCTGGTTCCGTTGCCTCGAGGCGTACAGAAAATAGTGAGGAAAGTGGGGTGTTGGGGAAAGTTTGTCATGACGCCACCTGTGGTATATGGCCAGGGAGTAGCCACTGCAGAATATCCTCCCTGGGGAAGGTGTTATGGCAGCAGGGATGGTGTCGCTCCCCACAGGTGGAATCAGAGTCTGAGTCGGCAACTGCGGTAACAGGTTCTTTTACTCACTGATTTAAAGCTGCACCCAGCTGCTGGTCTCTGCCGTCGAGGGCTCCGGTCCATCCCAAGGAAGTAAGGGGGCCACCACCGGTGTTTGAAGAGAGAAAGAGAGAGAGTGTCCTTTTCCTAGAATGTCTCCCTCAGTAGTTAGGTACCCACTGAGGTCCCACTCCAAGCTCCGGGCCTAGCGAAGTCCAAGCGTTCCAGAGATGTCTTGTGAGAATGATGGTCCCGACTTGTCTGAGTTGTGTGAGTGTGTTGCGCCTCTTTCTACCCCCAGTGGAACCCGCCAACCAGGTGGCTGGCTTAAGTAACCGGGGAAGTCCCATGCATCGTGATGGCCACCCCCTGCCTATCCTGACCCATCCCACCCTGTGTGAAGGCCTAAGCTGTATGTAGAATGTGAAAGTGGAATACCGGTGATTGAACCTCTCCTTACCTGAGATGGATACCGCACCTTAATTGAGGTGCAGTACCCTGTGGCGACCAGAGCCTCAGGGGCACCACATAATGACTCTATATAATATATAGGAATAGATCCCTCTGTGTGTAATGACTCTATATAATATATAGGAATAGATCCCTTTGTGTGTAATGACTCTATATAATATATGCTTTTCCCTTTTTGTATTGAATTACTGACATAAATTAACTTTTTGATGATATTCTAATTTATTGAGATGCACCTGTATCATAATTATACACCGTGTGCAGAATTATTAGACACGTTATATTTTAGAGGATTTTTTTTTATTATTGATCAACAACTATGTTCTCAATCAACCCAGAAGACTCATAAGTATCAAAGCTTAATATTTTTGGAAGTTGGAGTGTTTTTTTTCTTTAATAATAAAAACCAAATATATTCCCATCTCACTTGTTTATTTTCACCAGGTAATCCAATATAACTGCACAAAATTTAGAAATAAACATTTCTGACATGCAAAAACAAAACCCCCAAAAATCAGTGACCAATATAGCCACCTTTCTTTATGATGACACTCAGCAGCCGACCATCCATACGTTCTGTCAGTTGCTTGATCTGTTTACGATCAACATTGCGTGCAGCAGCCACCACAGCCTCCAGACACTGCTCCCAGAGGTGCACTGTTTTCCCTCCCTGTAGATCTCACATTTTATGAGGGACCACAGGTTCTCTATGGGGTTCACATCAGGTGAACAAGGGGGCCATGTCATTATTTTATCATCTTTTAGACCTTTACTGGCCAGCCACGCTGTGGAGTAGTAGTATGCAAGTGATAGAGCATTGTCCTGCATGAAAATCATGTTTATTTTGAACGATACCGACTTCTACCTGTACCACTGCTTGAAGATGTCTTCCAGAAACTGGCAGTAGGTCTGGGAGTTGAGCTTCACTTCATCCTCACCCCGAAAAAATCCCACAAGTTCATCTTTGATGATACCAGCCCATTCCAGTACCCCACCTCCACCTTGCTGGCATCTGAGTGGACCTCTCTGCCCTTTACTGATCCAGCCTCTGGCCCATCCATCTGGCCCATCAAGAGTCACTCTCATTTCATCAGTCCATAAAACCTTTGAAAAATCAGTCTTAAGATATTTCTTGGCCCAGACTTGATGTTTTATCTTCTGTTTCTTGTTCAGAGGTGGTGGTTTTTCAGCCTTCCTTACCTTGGCCATGTCCCTGAGTATGGCACACCTTGTGCTTTTTGATACTCCAGTAACATTGCAGCTCTGAAATATGGCCAAACTGGTGGCAAATGGCATCTTGGCAGCTTCACGCTTGATTTTCCTCAATTCATGGGCAGTTATTTTGCGCCTTTTTTGCCCAACACGCTTCTTGCGACCCTGTTGGCTATTTGCCATGAAACGCTTAATTGTTCAGTGATCACGCTTCAAAAGTTTGGCAATTTCAAGACTGCTGCATCCCTCTGCAAGACATCTCACAATTTTGGACTTTTCAGAGCCTGGCAAATCACTTTTCAGACCCATTTTGCCAAAGGAAAGGAAGTTGCCTAATAAGTATGCACTCCTTATATAGGGTGTTGGTGTCATTACACCGCACCCCTCCTCATTACAGAGATGCACATCACCTGATTTACTTAATTGGTAGTTGGCTCTCAGCCTATACAGCTTGGAGGAGGACGACATGTATATAAGTATCATGTGAGCAAAATACTCATTTGCCTAATAATTCTGCACACAATGTACAAACACTGCGGATAACAGGGCACTGTAGATATGATAGTTATAAGGGCACTGTGGATGACACTGTTGTAGGGGCACTGTGCATATAGTTATAGATGAGGCAACGAGCTTGATGGTTCTATTAGACATACGTGAGCCAACAAGCTTGATTATTACACAAACAAATATGAGGCAATGAACTTGATGATTACACAGACATACATGAGTGAGATCCAAGGAGAGACGGAATCAGGCGGCACTCAGCGGCATCCGAATGGTAGATTTATTCAAGAATATTCATACCAAGGGGTACAAGTGGTGGTGGAGGGGGAGGACAAAGTCATAATGCCGGACGACGGCGAGCCGTTTCGCACTGGACCCGTGGAAGCACAAAGGTGCGAAACGGCTCGCCGTCGTCCGGCTGTCGTGACGGTCTGTCACACATAACACCTGTCCGGCAACACAAGAACGACCCATTGAACTGAATGGGCACTATGTAATGTTTCATTTGTACAGTAGAAAAATTATAACATTGTTACCAGGTTTCTCTGCAGATCATAACTTATCAATTGGGGACAATTTGTGATCAGCTTATTTTAAAGGACCCTCCTCACACTGCTCAGGATTAGCAGAAAACCCTTTTAATAAGAAACTCAAAAGCAGTATATCAGTATAAGTTTAGTAGAAGTTACACTAAAAGTCAGAACCTTCCATAATGTGAATTAACCTAAGGCTCATGTATAACCATCTGTAATATTGACCTGAGTTTCGAAAGTTCTTACCGGAGACATTTTGTATTAATAATTCATAAATATTTCTTGTGCTCCTGCCAGATGAAGCACCGAAAGCAAGACTCGCTCAATAGTGCTGCAGTCTTGTAGCAGGAGCTGCGCTCCCCCAGCGCTTTGGCTTAAATGACTATTATGTCTAGTGCGGTCGCACAGACCTGGTATTAAAAGCAGACACTGTGCTTCACGGTTACCTGCTATTAATTCTAACCACTGTCGAACTGTTGACAATACTCCCTTTGCAGCCAAAATCATTTCCCTTTAAAAAGGGAGCAACATGTTTACTACCCTTCACCCGCCACCTACGCGCGCTCTACGATTTGTGCAACGGTAAGATGTAAAAACACTTATGGATTTCCGCGTTTCTCTTTACCGTAAGAAAATAAAACAAATTACATCCCAAGTCACACAATCTTAGAGAAGAAGATGGCACAGACGGCAGCGTGGTGCAGCCTCGGAATATTTGTTATTATGGAAAGGAAGGGCCTTCACCGGGGCCTCACATGTTGCAAAGTTGTCTTTGGCACAAGACGGGCATTAGAAAACCTAAAGTTTTTTCATTCGAGTGTGAGTCTAGAATTTAGGAATAATCTCACTTGATGGGTGAGCCTTGCTGCAATGCCAACTATAGGTAGAAGACATAGCTGCAAATTCTCCCAAATCTTCAAGGAAGGCCTCTGGCTTTACAGGTTTGTCCCTATTGACAGAGTATCCCTTGTTCCCGGCACTGGATTCTATCCTGACCACCCACTCATGCTCCTGGGGCTTTTTAAGTTCATATTTACTTAACAGGGCTACTTAACATGCAACATTTTTTTTAAAAAAATGTATTTTATAATGAAATTCAGTGAATATTTTAATATAGGGAAAGTAATTTATTGAGATTCTACAACATGACGAGAGGAGTAGCCGGAAGGTTCGGAGCCCCTTTTGCAAAGAAATGCGAGTTGTTGGTGTAGAAAAACTGGACACCATGGCTTTATGAGGTTAATCTGAACAATAAAAGTTATCACTGTTCCACAGAGAAGGTTATTGTAATGCAGGGTCAACAAGGGATTAGTGGACCCACTGGGCCACAACACACAGAAAACCCAGAGGGGCTTGACTAAGGAACCACACCTGGTTTTCACCATAGCCTCTGATGGTGAGGGTGTTGCGCTGCAGGTGTGAGACCAGGTGCCTCTCAGGAAGGCCCCAGGGGTACAATCACTGATAGGCTCTGTTGGTAGAAGCATCTGCATGCCTGGATGGATGGAAGAAGTAGCAGTGGCCAACTTTTATACTTGCAGGCAGCAACAGATATCGTAGGAGGCAGCTGATGTAGATACTTGCGGAAGAGTGGCTAGTTGCAGCAGCAGTAGACTTGTCATGTACTGAAACACAGATAGGAATCAGCAACAGCATACAGTACGGTAACAGCAGCAAGAGCACACAAAGGGACCTGAGAACTGGCAATATATAAAATTCATTGCCCAGGCACCTCCCTTAAGGAAAAGGTGCCTTAAATACCTGAAGTCTCTCAGCTGACCTGAGAGGCACTTCCGGATTAGGACGTTTTGGCCTTTTAGGAAAAGGAGGCGTGTTCACGCGTGCACCCCACGGTCATTCCCAGGAGGCCTGTGCTGCGTGCACAGGCCCTAGGAGACAGTAGCATGGACCGGCGATGGTGCAGCCACCTCTGGACGGCTAGGATGGTGAGAGTGCCATGGGGGGGCAGGACAACATGGGGACGGTGGTACAGGCTTTACAGTTATAACTTTGTAATAGGTGACAGTTTGACCACCAGGTCCTCTACTGGAATGAAGCACTAAAATGCTAAGTCGAAATGGAGTGGTGGCTGCGCATATGCACCACAGCTCCATTATTGGTCTGCGGGATAAGCAGAGATAGCCCAAATTCTGCACTTGGCTACCTCTGGCAGTCCCAGAAAGAATGAATAGACACTCCAATCCATTTTGGTTGGGCATTTTAAAGCCTTGTTATGGATCTCTGATTGTATATTATTCCATTAAATGATGAGAATAAACCTTTAAAATCTGGAAGGGCAGCCAAAATGGTTGAGCAGGCCTGCTGCTTACTACAACACTCATGACCTCTCGGACTATTTGGGTCCTTCTATAACAGTTAACCTCTGTGTGACTAAATGTCACAACTAGAGATGAGTTAAATAAAAAAATCAAGACCCTGTTCTGGCATCCAGATCAGTACCCCATGGTAGCTGGACCAAACAAACCCCAAAATGTTGGCGGGGTGCTTTAAAGACTAACATGCAGAGATTGCCTCCATGGTCATGGATAAAAGAATTGAAGGTATGTCAAGTCTTTTTCACCTCTTCCCGTTCATGCAGTTGTGGCACCCCTGAGGCTTCAGTCGCCACAAAGTATTGCATCTGTCTTAAGGTGGAATACTTATCCCAGGCAAGAGGAGGTTAACCACTGGTGCTTGGAGCTTACAGAAACACCCAGTTAGTGAGCCAGCACTTACTTTACTCAGGAAGCCAGGCTGCTAAATTCCCGGGCAGGATGAGGCGTCAAAAAGGTGGGGGCTGCCTGGGAAGTGAACGAACACACTTAATTTCACTTTAGAAGGAGTTTTACCTTAGAAAAGTTTGGACGCAGAAGAGAGCAGACAGCCTTAAGCCAGCTTTACACGCTGCAATGTATCTTACAATGTGTCGGCGGGGTCACGTTCTAAGTGACGCACATCTGACATCGTAAGGTACATTGCAGTGTGTAACAGCTACGCGCGATTGCGATTGAACGGTAAAACGTTCATCGCATGCTTGTCGTTCATTCCTCATGAATTGAACGTCAGATTGTTCATCGTACCCGGGGTAGCACACATCGCAGTTTGTGACACCCCGGGAACGATGAACAGATCTTACCTGCGTCCTGCGGCTCCTGGCCAGTAATGCAGAAAGAAGGAGGTGGGCGGGATGTTTACGTCCCGCTCAGCTCCGCCCCTCCGCTTCTATTGGCCGGCTGCCGCGTGACGTCGCTGTGACGCCGAACGTCCCTCCCACTCCAGGAAGTGGACGTTCGCCGCTCACATCGAGGTCGTATGGATGGGTAAGTACGTGTGACAGGGGTTAATCATTTGTGTGGCACGTTCAACAAATTGAACGTGCCACACATACGATGGGGGCGTTGCAAATCGCATACCATATTGTATGTGAAATTGCAACGTGTAAAGCTGGCTTTAGTAGAGCAGCGTTTAGCAGACTGTTCCTGGGGAAAGGAGGCTAGAGGAATTAGTCCCAGGACCAGGGGCCATGACACTGCACTGAGTTTGCACAGGACGGACTGGGAGAAGCAGGAGACAACTGAGTAGAGCTGTCAGACAGAGGAGCAACTCGGTAGCCAGAAGGTGAGCCCCCAACAGCCTCTTCGGGACCGGCGCCAGTCGGGGTACAGAGCCCTCGGTTAGGGGAACTTTCATGGACTAAAAAACCATAGTCAGCTCACCCCTCTTCACTCTCAGACTCCAACCGATGCAGGGAACGCCCAGGCCCGGGCGGAAAGACAACTTGAAGAAAGGCAAATATCCAGCATCAAGGAGGGTAGTAGATTAAAACTTGCTTTTATTAGACAAGTAAAAACAAAATGTAGTCCAGTAAGCACAGAGGCACAAGTTTTAAGCGTGTAAACCAACGCGTTTCGACCAGAGCGTGCCATGAATAAGACGCTCTGGTCGAAACGCGTTGGTTTACACGCTTAAAACTTGTGCCTCTGTGCTTACTGGACTACATTTTGTTTTTACTTGTCTAATAAAAGCAAGTTTTAATCTACTACCCTCCTTGATGCTGGATATTTGCCTTTCTTCAACCTTCATGGACTCTTACAAATCTGCAGGGAAAGGGGATTTCACGTCCCATTGCCCACCACCAAAAGTCCCGGGGCACAGCAGCAGATAGAGACAGGAGCCACGGCCACGGCCTGGTCCATAAGAAGATTCGCGCTTTCTCTGTACGGGACAGCAACTAAAGCCAAGGACACTGGGGTGCCCAATTAGCTTCATGCCACGGGGATCCACACTACAAGGCGCAAGGAGGAAGGTCTCACATGCTTCACAACACCGGTGGTGACCTCTGCTTCATCCGGGATCGGCTGGGGCCCATCACGACGATGGGCGGTACTCTACGGGCGCAGCACACGAACTGTGAGTAAAACACCTGGAACTTTGTGAGAGTCTGATTTGCCGGTGTCGAACCCTGCGCTTCTGTGCCAACGGCCCTTCCCCCGTCACCATCGTCCTCCCCGGAACTCGCTCCACCTGTGGGGAGCTGGACTATCTGAGCTGCGGTAACATCAGCCCCGGAGGAGAGCGACATCTCACAGCGGCGGCTAGTCCCTAGCCGCACACCATGGGTGGTGCTGCAAAGCAAACCCCATCCCCTACTACCCTTCCCCTTGGACTCTCTTTCCCTGTAGCCAACGGGGCCAAGGAGCCAGGTCAGGCCATTCACAGGAATCCCACAAAACCACTGGCCTGGTGATGAGTTATGCCCTGCAGGGCCCGTGGGGTGCTACACAGTCACCTTCGCTGTCCAAGTTCCAGCTGTGCAGGACGTTGTCAGTAACAATGCCCCAGAGGGAGAAAGATTGCATTAATGGGCGGAGGTGTTTTTCTGCACTGAAACTGGGGTCTTTAGCACTTTTTTAGATCTGGTCTGAGATGTGTTTTTAGGGGGTTTGAACCGTGGTGGGGTAGGGAGTGGTGTTATTTATTTAGGGTTTGAGGTCTAGTATCTATATTTGTTTAGTAAGTCTATAACATAAAGTGCCAATAATTATTTAGGATCTGTATTAACTTAAGGGTTTGGTCTTGGCTCTGTATTTGTTTAGGGGTTGAGGATTGAAGGTTAGATATTTAGCCTAAATAGTATGTGTTTATTTGGGTGAATTGGTCTTGGGTCTATATTTATTTAGGGGGTTTCATCTTGGATTTGTATTTATTTAGAGGATAGAGGATTTGGTCTTAGGTCTGTATTTGTTTAGGGGGTTTGGTCTTGGGTCTGTGTTCATTTATGGGGTTTGGTCTTGGGTCTGTATATTTTTAGGACATTTGGTCTTGGGTCTGTATTTTTTTAAGAGATTGGTCTGGTGTCTGTATTTATTTAGGAGGTTTGATCATGGGCCTGCATTTGTTTTGGAGGTTTGGTTTTGGGTCTATATTTGTTTATGAGGTTTGGTCCTGGGTTTTATATGTTTAGGAAATTTGGTCTTCGGTCAGTATTTATTTAGGAGGCTTGGTTCTGGGTCTGTGTTTATTTAAAAGGTTTGATCTTGGGCCTGTATTTGTTTTATAAGTTTGGTCTTGTGTTTGTATTTGATTAGTAGGTTTGGTCTTGGGTATGTATTTATTTGGGAGGTTTGATATTGGGTCTGTATTTGTTTTGCAGGTTTGTTCTTAAGTCTGTATTTGTTTACGGGGTTTAATCTTGGGTCCATGTGTTTAAAATGTTTGATCTTGGTTCTTTATTTGTTTAGGAGGTTTGATCTTGTGCCTGTATTTGTATTGGTAGTTTGGTCTTGGGTCTTTATTTGTTTATGAGGTTTGGTCTTGGGTTTTTACATGTCTAGGAAATTTGGTCTTCGGTCTGTGTTTATTTAGGGTTCTTAGTCTTGGGTCTGCAGTTATTTTAAAGGTTTGCTTTTGGGCAAGCAATTCTTTTAGAAGTTTGGTCTTGTGTTTGTATTTGATTAGGGGTTTGGTCTTAGGTGTGTATTTATTTAGGGGGTTTGATATTGGGCCTGTATTTGTTTTGCAGGTTTGTTATTGGGTCCGAATTTGTTTAGAAGGTTTAATCTTGAGAATGCATATGTTTAAGGGGATTGATCTTGGGTCTGTATTTGTTTAGGGGGGTTAATCTTGGGTCCATGGGTTTAAAAGGTTTGATCTTGGCTCTGTGTTTGTTTAGGAGGTTTGATCATGGGCCTGTATTTGTTTTGGAGGTTTGGTCTTGGGTGTTTATATGTCTAGGAATTTTGGTCTTGGTTCTGTATATGTTTCAGAGGTTTGGTCTTGTGTCTGTATTTGATTAGGGGGATTAGTCTTGGATGTGTATTTATTTAGGGGGCTTTATCTTGGGTCTGTATTTGTTTAGGAGGTTTAGTCTTGAGTCTATTTATTTAAGAGGTTTGATCTTTGTTCTGTATTTGTTTATGGGCTTTAATCTTTGTTCTGTATTTGTTTACAAGGTCTGGTCTGGGTCACTAGTTAGGGGTCTGTATTAATTTTGGAAAGTGATTAAGCAGATTGTCAGGTATGCATAGCCCCATGTACAGGAAAGTCTCGTTATAGCGGTGAATGTGGTTGGCTTGACTGAGTGTACTAGGCCTTCGAAGATCTTGGCAATGTTCGCTTATTATGGCGCTCAGCTCGTTATGTCTGGTAAAGGATTAGAATAGGAACATGCCTGGTTTTGTGTGCTGAAACGTCGTTCCTTTGTTACATGGAATTAATATAACGTGTGCGCGTTAATATAATTTGTTTTTAAACAATCGCCGCACAACAAAAAGTAATTGACTGCAGTCTGCCAGTTGGGTGACGCCGGGGCTGAGTGACATTCGCTGATAAGTCATTTGTTTTTAATTAACCATGCTTCTCTTATCTTGCATTTAAATGAAACATTACCATGCAGAAGATTTTCATATGCAAAGCTGAAGGAGGGGGACAAAATTTCTACTTAGTTCTGTTCAAATTCAGAAGAAAATCCCAACACTACGAATAACAACAGAGACTAATATGCAGGCTCTCACTAGTGTGCATTCAATGCCTACAGAAGTGTAACATAGCGCTCCTCGGGCTTAATGTAAAATCTGTAACAGGGCCTCTCCTGGCATGTGCCAAGTATAAAATGGGTGCCCTCTTTTGTAGCGGCCTTTGGTGCCCCAAAGACCCCAAAGCCCAGGTGCCACCGGTACATTTCCACCTTCTTTGGCTTGGCTCCTGTTGTATATTGTATTTGACATCTCTCCTGGAATTAACAGTTGACTCCCAGAAAAAAAAAAGAGAAGTCTCGTCAGGGGTCTGTATTCAGGGGTACGCCTTTTTTGAGGTTGTTATTGATGGGTGATCTGATCTAAGGTTTGTATATTAGGGTAGTTTGGTCTGTAGTTTTTACGTAGGGGTAGTTTTGGTTTAGGGTCTCTCCTAAGGGGAATTTGGTCAGGGGTCTGTATTTTGACATAGTTTTGTTGGGTGGTCTGATTTTAGGGATAATTTTTTCAAAATTGGTCTGGTCTGTATTTAGGAGGATAATGGTCAGGGGTCTGTTTTTTTCTGGGAAGTTTTGTTTATTGTCTATACTAATAGAAGAGTCTGGTCTGTTTTCTGTAATTAGGAATAATCAGGGTTTGGTCAGGGGTCTGTATTTAGGGGTAGGCCTTCTCCTTTTTTGAGGTCTTTATTGATGTGTAGTCTTATCTGAGCTTTGTATATTGGGGTAGTTTTGGTTTAGGGTCAGTACTAATTGGAATCTGGTCAGTGGTCTGTATTTTGGGGTAGTTTGGTTGGGTGATCTGTATTTAGGGGTAGGCCTTTTCCTTTTTTGAGGTCTTTATTGATGGGTAGTCTGATCTGAGGTTTGTACTTTGGGATAGTTTGGTCTGTGGTTTTCATGTAGGGGAAGTTTTGGTTTAGGGTCTGTAATAAGGCGAATCTGGTCAGTGGTCTGTATTTTGGAGTAATTTGGTGGTCTGTATTTAAGGATCATTTTTTAAGGTTCTATCTGGTGTCATGATCTAGGACCGGTATTCTCCGCTCCAGAGTTTCCCAGACCCGGTCTGGTCATGTCAAGGGTTAACTCCCATTGGCCTTGTTCCGGTTTCAGGAGACACTATATCTGGTCTCTGCACCAGCATTCCAGTGCTGGTTATAGTTTTGCTCTGCAGCTTGTGACTGGCTCTGGTGAGATTTCCTGTTTGATCTGACTCCTAATTACCAAGCCCTGACCTGTACCCTCCCCTGTTCGTCCGTCTGTCTTAGTCCCTGACTTTCCACTCCTGTCAGTTGTTTACCCATCCTGGTTCATCCTCTTCCCATGTTTGTGTCTCCTCACCCTCCGGTCTTGTCTTCTGTTCCCTGTGCCCTTTATGTTCCCCTCTGCGTACCTGATCTCCCGGCATCCGACCTCAGTTCTGTTTTCTGACCTGATCTTGATCCTCACTCTGCACTGACTTGACTTCCCGGCTAGACCCTGACTCTTTGACTACTCTATTGCCCCCTGGTGGTTCGCCTGTGAACTGGCTGCTGAAGTTACTCTGCTGTACTTCAGCCTCTCTTCTGTTACAGTGTTACTTTGACTCTCCTTCACTACACTGCTGCCACCTTGTGGGGAGTACTCTGTACTACTTCTCACCAGCCCTTTGTCCAGCGTGATACTTAGGAGGAGCCTTGTCAGGGGCCTGTTTATTTTGGGTAGTTTGGTTTATTGTCTATACTAGTAGGGAGTCTGGTCTGTTTTCTGTAATTAGGAATAATCAGGTCAGGAGTCTATGCTACAGGGGAGACTTGTCTTGGGTTAGAAATTTAGTGGTAGCCTAGTCAGGGGTCTATATTTTGGGATAATTTGGTACTGGTAGCTATACTAATGGGTAGAGTGGGTATTGGTATTTATAAGGGCTACCATAGTTTGATCTATAATTTGTTTTTAGTAAAACTCTGGTCAGAGGCCTGTATTTAGCGGCAGTCTGGATTAGGAGCTATACTAAGGGGTACTTTGTACACTGCGACATCGCTAGCTTATTGTAGCGATGTCGAGCGCCATAGTCCCCGCCCCCGTCGCAGATGCGATATCTTGTGATAGCTGCTGTAGCGAACATTATCGCTATGGCAGCTTCACACGCACTTACCTGCCCTGCCATGTCGCTCTGGCCGGCGACGCACCTCCTTTCTAAGGGGGCGGGTCATGCAGCGTCACAGTGACGTCACACGGCAGGCGGCCAATAGAAGCGGAAGGGCGGAGATGAGCGGGACGTAAACATCCCGCCCACCTCCTTCCTTTCTCATTGCAGGCGGGACGCAGGTAAGGAAATGTTCCTCGCTCCTGCGGCTTCATACACAGCGATGTGTGCTGCCGCAGGAATGAGGAACAACATCGTACCTGTCGCTGCAGCGAAATTATGGAAATGACCGACACTACACAGATCACCGATTTACGACGCTTTTGCGATCGTTTATCGGTGCTTCTAGGCTTTACACTTTGCGATGTCGTTACCGGCGCCGGATGTGCGTCACTTTGGATTTGACCCCGATGAGATCGCAGTAGCGATGTCGCAACGTGCAAAGTACCCTTAAGTGGTAGTCATGTCTAGGAGTAGTCTGTTTTACTACTACCAGTGAAGGAGCGATGAGCTACATCGAAACAACCCCCCTCCAACTGTTCTGTTCTTGCCATGTACAAAACTCTGTGATAAGGAAAGATCTTGTTGAGAACATGGTCATAGGTCATATGTAGTGTTAAAAATAGTCTCGTGGAGCAGGTTTCTTCTGACCTTGAGGTTTAAAGATCTGAAGACTGTCAAAGTGATGGGTGAGCCTGAAGAAGACCAGATCTGTACACGCTAATGGCACGATGACTGATGAAGTAATGAGCCCTCGACAACTCAGAAAATCTCTGAAAAGACCAAAGTTGTTCATATCCAAAAAGTTAATGAAGGTCATTTTAATTAATCTTCACTTTTTGTAAAGTACCGTAATTAAAATGTGCCAGGGGACAATTAAAGCAAACTGTAGAGTAAAATGAGGCAATTTTCAGAAGCTTCACCACCAGAGTCATGGTGCCACATTCCAAATTCTCGCCTCCTAATAAAATAGGCACTAGACATACCAATAATGGCACCACGTTCGCAAGCTGCCCCTTAGAATTCAAATAGTCAATCTCTATGAAATATATGCCGTCACCAATAAATAATGTAAGTCAAAAAACATTTAAATTGTAAGGTACAGACCATTTATTTACCAGCTTGTTTTGCAATGAATGATGACTAAACATGTATGGATATGAACTGTAAAAGTCGGGGTTTGTACTGAACCATGGGTGTCCATTGCTCAAACCCGAACATGGTCTTTTAAAAAAACTCTTTGTCCGAGTTCAGGTGCTATTTGTATGCTAGCCACTCGATCGATCATCGAGGAGCACGGGTACGCACGGTGCTAAACCCAATGAAAGCCGCTTGCAGTCTCTGAATGGCTCTCCCCGGGGGTCAAAACAACATTTTTTGGTTGCTGGGTGTCCAAAAAAAACCCAAAAACCGCCCTTCCCCGGAAATGCTTTGTTTATGACTGGCTGTATGTAGGCGGAGAGCTGAACTTCACAATCTTTGCCTTCCATTATACTCGTCACTCAAGTTGACCCTGTTAGTTTGGGTCCCCATTGACTTATCGGGTTCAGGTGAAGTTTGAGTCCATAAACAAACTTTTAACTAAAGTCTGGCCAAACCCCGTGAACCTGAACATGCATGTGTCTGCTCACCTCTAATGACTACCAATCGATGGTCTGTTGAAATTTTAATGTTTCACGTTTGATTTTTGTTGGCTGTTTATGGTCGTTAACTGTGAGTTGATGTTGCAATGTTTCCTACATGTTGATCCAAAAAGAAGGAAACCAGAATGAGTGCAGTGAATTATAATAGGATCCTGAACTAATGTTCTTTGTTAGCAGTTACCCTTACGGAAAGCAATTTTGAGACCATGCTTGGTGAAGGCCTTACACGTGCCAATTATGGCATCAGATATATCTGCAGGAAATATGAATACATGGTTGGGGCCATGTACCATCCTCTTCTACTTTGGTGGACACTTGAGAAAGACTCTTATACTGTCACATGTGTGTCACAAGTGACAGACTGTCATGTGGTTTCTGGCAATAGAAGGTCACAGCCTTTGGCTGCGCAAAATGCTCCCTGACTTTTTGTTGTTCCTGCTGTTAGTATTCATTGTACCAGGTAACTTTCCTGCTGGATTTTCATCTCTTCCCCGTTAGGACCCATTGGAGCTAAAACTTCCAACCAGCTGCTAATTATCAGTATTTTCCTTGTTCTTAATCACTCCTATCTTCCTTGGACTGGTGCTGGTAATATTATTCAGTTCATCCAAGCTCTGATTGCAAGCAGGTGGATGGTACTCATCTGTTGTATCGTTGTTGAACTGAGTCATCTGTGGATAAGTAGTTCATGCATTTTCCCCCCGTGTGCCCTCCTTGTGTCTTCTATAGTGATTAGTGGGGTTGGCAAAGAGCTCATCCCATCCATTCCCTATTTAGGGTCCAGTACTAGGGATACCTAGGTTCAGGTGTCCAGCTAGGCTCATAGGTGTGAAACTTATCTAGGGTGGTGAGGGAACCCAGGCACCAGCGTTAGGTTTGGTCAAGGGTCGTCATTTTTGTCTTCCCTAGACACAGGGATTTCTTTCCCTTACCTTTCGCCGCTCGCTTGATACTTCCCCGTACCTAGTGTGACGCCCTGGGCAAGCCAGGGGTCACAGGTCATCACACCACCACACCCTACACCCCAGTTAGGAACATCAAAGCTAACCCAAAATCCTTGTTGCCTTCCTCCAGAGGCTGATGTTCACACCAGGGGGTGGGCCAGGCGGTTGGCTCCGCCCACCGAGGAGTTCACAGCTCTGGAGGCGGGAAAACCAGGCAGATGAGCTCAGGGAGAGCTTGAGTAAAGAGTTAAGCAAGGGAAGTGAAGGAGTAAACATGAGTTGAGTTAAGGAAGTGAAGTGGTAGAGGAGCAAAGGAGAAAACTGGAGAAAAGGAGTAAAAGTGAGAGTAGAAAAGCCTGAAGTTGGTCCAGCTGTGTGCAGGACAGAGTCAGCAAGGTCAGCAACGGCGGTGATTGTCCGGAGGGGTGACCGTTTGGAAGTTCCTGGAAGGACCGCGGACGGGTGGTGGCCCGGCGGTCTAGAACAGTGTACAAAGGACAGTCAGCACCAGGGCAGGGGCCTCTCGGACCCCGGCAAGGTTAGGAGTCGCCATAATTTGCCAAATCCGTCAGTGAAGGGGACGTCGATCTCCCAACAACCAAGTCCCGATTGAAGGCAACAGCCCAACCATTACAGTAGAGACACCGCCACCGCCAGGGCACCAGTTTCTAAGGGCCAGCGCCTGCGGGCAAAAAGTAGAGCTCCTCCGGTCCAGCTTGGAGCCGGGGGGCGGGTTACCGGTGGGAACCCATCGAGACCATCAACAACATTAGGTGCAGGAAAAGGGACATCACCGTCACCTACTGGGGAAAGCAAGTGCAGCCGTCCGTGGGAACCGTCTTTCCAGCCGTGTGTTTTACCGAGAACTGTGTCAGCGTCTCGGGCTGGGTGAGTGCCACAGTGCCGCAAGGCACAGCGCTGCCCCCGCGTCCCTGCGCCCACCAGGCCCTGCATCTCCCCACCTCATCACTGGGCCCCGGGATCACCAACCCCTACCCACGGAGGGGCAACACAACACCTTGCTGCTTCACACCATCACTCCCGGGATCCCCACACCGAGCAGCGGTGGTGCTAACAGATCACCACAACCGTGGGTGGCGTCACGGACAATAGACTATATCCCAAAGCCCAATCCCCTTTCACTCACGGGTGAGGAGTGCCGCTCGAGAACCCCCGGGATCCGGCCCACCGCTCGAGCCACCACTGAGCAGCAGCAGCTGGACCCGAGCAGAGGGGGGTGAGCGCAGTGCTGACACCCTCCTCCCCGCCCGCGACAACTTGGCGTCATGAACAGGATCTTACCGCTCTGCCATCTGGTAGAGGTGCGCCTTGTTACCGCCGGAGGTGTCCGGCAGAAAAATTTCAGAAGCCGCCATCTTTGGCGCGAAAAGTTCCCGCTCGAGCGTCTTCTCGAGTAGCAGAGGCGCGAAGGCCAAAACCCCGCCCCGAGAGAGGAGGGGCCGGAAAGAGCTAAGGGGGACGCGATGGCGGCTGACCGCATGTGAGTGTGGCGGTGCAAACAGAGACGCTGAGGCCCCGTGGTCCGCCGACCCTAGCAAGGAATGTCCGCCCCACCTAGTTATGCGGAGGCTACCGAGCTGGTGCCCGGAACAGCGGCATGGCTGAGGGCCCGGACGGCGGGGATCTGCCGTCACTACCGGAGCCAGATCTGCAGACTGATGGAGCAGTGGACCGCAGAGGTGGAGGCGATAGCTGCTGTTGCGCGAGTGTATGGAGCAGAGGCCATGATGGAGGAGCTGGTGAGTGACCCACGTCCCTGTGTCCCCGAGGGAACGGCCGCTGCGGCTGAGGGACCCGGTCTGCCCCTGGCCCCCATGCCGCCTCCCTTCTTCGAACCCGTGCATCGCGCTACGGATGACCCGTCCAGTGTGCACCCCTCCGTCACGGTGGCTGAAAGAGTGGCGAGCCTGGAGGCTGCGGCCGCTGGCAGCAACCCGCCCGGCGCGGGGGCAGAAGATAGCGACTCCGGGCCCGACACTGAGCCTGTGTCGGAGGAAGAGGAAGGGGTCGTTGCCCCGCTTGGTATGGAGGCCACATATGTCCCCCGAACTGGAAACAACGGGTATCGGGCGGCCCTTCCACGCCGTGCTTGCTATGCACTAGAGGGGCTGGTGCCCGTGTTCTTCCACCCCGAGCTGGGTGAGGAGGACGAGAATGCCCAGTAGTGTCAGCGGATGCCTGCTGCAGCAGTCCCCGTTGGGACCACCACTGAGTTTATTTTTGAGTTTGTGTGAAAGTTTTGAAAAATAATGAAAATGATTACCGAAGAAGTCATCTGATTGTCTAACAGTGATTGAACCGGCCGGAGCCGGCACTGTTGTCCCCATGGGGACCGTTTGAAAGTTGTTTTGCATGAGGAACTGCTCATGGACAAGCCCGAGAACTTGCAGGGCAACCACAAACGTTAGTGGCTTGTAAATAAGTTGTTTACCGTTACCGTTTCCGCAATGCCGCCTCCGGAGAGGCAGGTTGGAGGGAGGGCCCTCAGCAGAGCAGGCTGGTGTGTCGCCCTGGGCAAGCCAGGGGACACAGATAACAACACACACGCACCCCACATTCCCTGTAGGTACACCAGCTAACCCACAAACCCTTGTTGCCTTCCTCCAGGAGTCTGATGATGCACACCAGGGGGTGGGCCAGGCGGTTGGCTCCGCCCACCGAGGAGCTCACAACTCTGGAGGCAGGAAGTAACCAGGAGATAGCTCAGGGACGAGCTTGAGTAAACAGGAGAGAGTAAGCTCAGGAAGGAGCAGGAGTAGGAGGTGAACAGAGGGTAGCTCAGGAGGGAGCTAGAGTGAAACAGCAGTGAAGCAAAGAAAGAGAGCCTGAAGTTGGTCTGTGGCTGTGTGCCCAGACAGAGTCAGCAAGGTCAGCAGACAGTGGTGAAGATCTGCAGTGGGACTGTCTGGAGGTTGCTGGAAGGGCCACGGAGGCTGTGTGTATCCGGGGGCCTGGAGCAGTATACAAAGGGCAGTCAGCACCAAAGCAGGGGCTTTCGGATCCCAGCAAGGCTTGGAGTCGCTGTAAATTGCTAAATCCGTTAGTGAAGGGGACGTAGATCCCCCAACAAGCAAGTCCTGATTGACGGCAAAGGTCCAACCACAACGGGGAGACACCGCCACCGCCAAGGCACCAGTTTCCCAGGGCCGGCGCCTGCGGGCAAAGTGTGGAGCTCCTCCGGCACAGATTGCAGTCGGGG